>NC_091931.1:25736653-26111653 GCF_041260155.1 Ptychodera flava
GCAGAGGTATTGTGTGAGTTCCTCTATATGCAAAGATTTATCCGCTTGTTCGTCCGATTGTCCCAGCCCAGTGGCGTGTAAGGGATAAGAAGCTGTACGTGCCTGATGAACATGCAGCCTACCTTCCTAAGCCGAAATACAAAGGGCAACAAAAGAATCTCCATCGAAGCACCACGTCAACAGCTCTCAATGCCTGAGGACCCCATCCAGAGGCAGTTGGATGTTAGGATGCACTACCAGAAGGGCCATGTGGACAAACCCCTGTGGTGAGCCATCCTGTTAATAGTACAGCACAGGCTCGTCACACTTGGTCACCAATCGCCCAAGCCAGAGAACGTTGAGAATCAGATGGGATCGGCTGCCTGGCCCGTCAGCTCATCAGACATGAACAGGTAACAGACGCCAACTGAGGAAGGGAGCTTTTGCTTTTGAAAGCCAACATGATAGTGTGTGGAAATAGATGGTTTTGTGTCACAGTTCTAGCCTTAATGGCCTCAGAAGGTTTTTGGCAGTCAACTGCGTGGCTTCTGAGTTCAAAGCCACAACAACAGTGGACAGCCGGGCTACCCACATAGCCCGGCTGCCAACTGTTGTTGTGAGATGCAGCTCCCTTCTGGAGTAAGGTCATTCTCGTTCCAGAAGGGAGCTGCATCTCTTGAGTGTACTGGTGCCTAAAGAGCTGCCTAGCCAATGTTCGCGATTGATCCGTTCTAAGACTCCATGGACCAGACCAAGACGTCATGCTACACGAGCAGCTAAGTCCCTGCCTCCACATACTCACACGAAAGGTCGACCTTAAGCAGTTTGGGTCACTTCAATAGGGAGTCTCATTTATAAATGTGAGAAAGGGCCTCAGCAACCTTTTTGGCCTCATTGGTGGTCAGGGGCTGAGCAGCCTAGAAGTGGGAAGCTACGTCGATGATGGTAAGCGCATACTTGTCAACTTGGTTGACCTCATTTGGTGTGCCAACATCGAATTTTAGCCGCAAAATGTGCCGTGGAGCTGGAAAAGAGATCTGTCTGATGGCTTGCCAAAGTAACCACTCCCAGGCAACATCTTCAGGAACCATAGCAGCTGAAGCCAGTTTCTTGATGGCTGCAAACCCTTCCAAGAAGCCACACAGGGGCTGTAGTGGATGTCAGACAACTTTGCTGTCTGCTTACTGTCGGCCATTGGGAGACTTGCAAGATATTCAAGCAGGTAAACTTGCTGTCAAGCGCTGGTGGCTACCCAAAAATGGCTAGACCCGTGGGAGGCTTTGCCTATTTTTTCTGTTTAATGAGGACAGGGTGGAGCCAAAGTCACCTCCCTTGGGCAGACTTGTGCAACTCAGCTATCCTGCCTCAAACTACATGGTAGATGAAGAGGATCACCACAATACTGGGGATGTAGTCCTGGAGGACCGAGACCTCACAGTTGCCTGGTGTTCTCGAGGACAGCCATCTTCTCCTGTGCGTTCATCTGGGTCGTCAAACCAAATCTGCTAGCACAATACGTAGGAACTTCCTCTTCATGTTGGAGTCGAGGAGCCACCCACTCTCTGTAATGTAATCCTTCTGCCGCCTAACGGAGGGTAAGGCAGGGACAGCTGCCTCTGCAGAGGGTGTGTGGATCTCCTTGGGTAGAGGGCTGGACGAATCTGAGCCTGATTCTTCTATTTTTCCATCTAATACTGGCCGTCATCTCGCACAACCGTCTGTGGCCTAAAGACAGCCTTTCCCAATACAGAAAAATGTGGTGAATGTCCTCAAAGACAACAAGCCAGCTGCTATCTCACACACAACCAACTGCAAGTATCTAGCTCTTGAGAGATATAGAAAAATATGATAAGTCCAGCAGCTAGTTGGCGGAAAGTCAGCAGCAAAGTGAATTGCCCCAGTCAAAGGAGAAACACCATGAAGTTGCAAACCAGGTCTGTCGCAACATAGATCAATTCCCATTTTTTCTGGCCCAGTGCTTAGCATGTAGTAGACATGAAATTTGGGCTCGAAGGCCTCCCCATGGCCAGACAGGTTCTGGGCAAGCACTTTGTCGCCGGTGCAGGTGCTCGCATTTTGAGTAGTACTAGCCTAGGCTGTCAAAGCACCCAAGGCACCCCTAAGAGAATGTAACAATTATTGTACCAAGTCTGAGAGCATGCAGCCTCCAGTGCCTCAGGACCCTTCCCCAGAGGAGTCACACTAACTCTGTGATACATTTTCTCTTGCTCAATCGGGGCTGTTCTCTTTCTTTTGAAGCATAATCTTCTTCATCTTCACCATGTCCACAGGCTCTGCTGCCAGTGTTTCCATGGTCTGCACTGCAGGGGGATCGCCTGCCTCCACTGCATGCATTCCCTCTATCTCAAAACCATCTCCATATACTCTAGTACCCAGATTCTTTTGGATTCCTGTTGTTGTACCGATGTCTTTGGCCGTGATCAGCCCTTCACTGACAACAGCAAGAGAGAACAAGGCACCAAGTGTAAGCTAAGGCCACTCCCAGCTTATTTATCTCACTCCTGAAAGAAAATCAGTGTTCAGATCCTTTAAAAGCCCCTCTATGCTGTCAATTGGTAGCAAGCAGCCGGCCCAGGACCTAACTAGCCAAAAAAACGAGGTTTCTTACAAAATTCTTGGTCATGCAAGCCGTGAACTCAGCCAAGTAGACAGGGTACCATTTGCTTATGAGCTCGGGCTTCATTTTCTCCATGACCTATATGGTGAAAGGTTTGCCAAGCAAACCATTGCTTTGGTTAGCCATCACGACACAAAGAAGGCGCCACCTTTTTTCCTTCTGAGGGGTCCTCCTGTTCCCCTTCCAGAGGGGAGGCCACTGGGTAGCCTGCTTCCTTCAACACATCCTGCACATTTTGGACCATCACTTCCATCCTTTCAACAAATATTATCGTGTGGCAATATTTGTACACTAAGAAGCCAATAAGGAGCCATGACACCAGCAGGGCCACTGTCGTTAGAGAGTCAATATCTATAGCTTGTACTGATGCTTCTTACGATAAACTCTCTACGGCCACATGAACATTTGGTTCTCCACAAAAGCATGCAGCTTGTCAAGCAAGGATCAGACATCGCTTCTTCTGTCTTTTGGATTTGGAGAGCATTGATCCATAGTATCTCATGCAAGCCTTTGATTTCTCCTGTAGAGTGAGTTTGTGGGTTATCATTATTATTATTATTATTATTATTATTATTATTATTATTATTATTACAAGTTTAGGGGCTATAAGTATTATATAGAAATCTAATAATAGTTCATTGAGGCTGTGTGGGAATTCTGACCAAGAGGTGTTATATATTTTAATTTTGTCAATAGGGGTGACTTCCATTGATGTACGTGCAGCGCAGTTTTCTTCCATCAAAAGTCACGACTATGAAAAAGATTTCCAATATAAATTAACTCTCTCTCTCTCTCTCTCTCTCTCTCTCTCTCTCCTATGAAAAAGATTTCCAATAGGCCTATAAATTATTAAACACTCTCTCTCTCTCTCTCTCTCTCTCTCTCTCTCTCTTCTCTCTCTCTCTCTCTCTGCAGTGAAATTGCTATGCTGCGACCACCGAACGAATATTTTCCATACATTAGGAATAACATTAAAAGTTCATTATATAATCTAACCAGTGTAATCTGGCGTTCTTCGCGTTCTTCTCTGTTGGAACACGCGCGCGCCCTTCAGAGGGACGACGCGATTCCCAGAGCATGCGCAATTGAGAGTGCGTGGCGTGACATTTAGAACGTCTCCGATCTCGTGCTATCGTGTCGTTAGCCTTAAAAATGATGGAATGTCAACAGAAACTGGAATTACTGCAGAGAATACTTTTCAGGATATCACATGTGAGTGTCTAAGGTACCAAGTAGGACGTTTAGGAAATCCTTTCAGAAACTTCACGCCGCCTGTGGCCATTTTGTGGAGTATAAGCTTATATTAAAGCTTACGTAACTGCAGCGTAACAGTATTTCTACTGTATATATTGCCGGAACATATGCAATGGAAATGTTTGCGTTTCACGTCTTTCAATTATTCAGATGGAAATGCCGCCCTCTACTCAAAACTTTGAAAAAACATGGTGACAGACTTTGGAAGGCTAACTCTTGTATAAACAATGACGTAATTTTATGGGAAGACATTTGTATTCGAGCACGGCTAGGGCTACAGTACAGTTTTGATTCGAGAACTCTCATCATGTCGGATTCACTGAAACAGTCAGTTGTATGCTCAACAATCCAGAGGGTGAGTCGAACTTTTTCCTATGTCCATGTAGAACTTGTGCAAAAATAAGCGAATCCACAGGCCTTTGGCGAATCTATAAATGCGTTTTTCACCAAGCTGAAAGGTGGAAAGATTTATTATTTTGTAGCACGTCAGTAGTTTGATATGATATGACTAACGCCTTTCACAATAATACTGGCTATTCCATTGAGCATCGTGCTACAGGTCAAAATCTTATTCCTCAGGTTGATATACATATGTAGAGATTTTTATAGAAACTATTCCATAGCTATTTACATTTCTTTATCACTTTTTGCGGTTTTGCGGTTTCCTGTTTTTTGTTAGCCGATTAGTCGGCAAACGCCAAAACGACTAGTCTTTGCGGTTTTCTATAAATTTTGGCACGCACCAAAACGATTAGTCTATTGCGCTCGTATGGGCACGTTTAGTCTCACTGTTTACCTCCGGTTGGTAGCAACCACAGTTTAATTGACAGCCAATTCTTTACATTTAGGGTAAATTGTTGCAATAAGTGTTCCTACGACGTTCGCACAAGTGAGAGCCCTATACTATGTCAAGTAGGGCAGTATTAAACGTGATATCTTGTAAAATTTCCCCTTATCTTGGCCTGCTGGGTTTTTAAAAAGTGTTTAAAGGTATACAGGCACCATGTTCAAATTAAGCCGTTGCTACCATGGAAAGGGATCTAGCTAGTCATAGAGTTTATGGGGTCACGCCAGGTCACACTTAAATAATGCCCACTACATGGTCATAATTTTACTATAGTTAAACAATCGGAAATAATTTGTCTTCATTACTCTTCCTGGAATGGGACAAAGAAATTATTAATTGTCAATCCATAAAATAAATAAGTACTAGTGAACTTGAGTGCTAAGGGGAATTGGGTTCACAAAATTAATTTGAGATACTAGTAGAATTAATTTTATCACATAAAATTAATTTGAAGGCATAAACGTAATTCGATGAATGCGAAGTTAGTAATATACTACATAACATTATTTGAGATGACTGCATGAAACAAAATTAAAAATGCTTGAAAAATTATTTCTGGTCTATATAAAATTAATGTTAACACACTAAAATTAACGAAAACATAATTTTGACCAGAATGGCCCCAATATACATTATCTTTATCATTATACACCTGCGTCTGCAATCTTTGGAGTTTTCTTCGTACAGTAAATTTCGGTATCAGAGGACGCAGAGTCCAATACCTTTGCCGCGGAATATAATAACTTTTGGTGTTATTGGACGCTATTTGACCTTTGACCTCAAAACACCATTACGTCAATGCGGGGAAATACTTCTAAATATTGGGTACTTCACAACGTTAGTAGTGGTGAATCAAAAGCCTGTGAATTCGGGTAAAAATTATGCTGCCGGCCTACAATTTCTAACACGTACACTGCGCTGCGCGGGTTTGAAATTTCGTTCTGTGCGCCTAGCGGACGTGCTTAACGCGTTCTCAGTTTGCTCGCGATCGCTCAGTGCAGTGTGGGACGGTCATCCCCAAAAAAGCTTTAATTTTGATTTTTTCGAGGTAAAATTGGATTAAAAAAGGTGTATAATAATGAGGTTATTCCCAAATACCGGGATTTATGTCCGAGTACATTTTAAATAGAAATAAGGGAAAAAGGAACATTTTCAATGCCATAGTAGTTACCAAGGCAACTCGAAACATTAAAATAAGTCTGGTTTTTGTGTTCTCTGACCCGAATTCCCCTACTCGATAATTTTCATATCAATCAAAGTAACTTTTCATGGGATATTAGAAAAATTGATATTTTCAACCCCTAAAATGGTTACCATGGAAACATGGGGCAGTGAAATCGATATCATATTTGGTCTTTTCGACCCAAAATACCCTACTTGTGAAATTTTCACGGGAATTGAACCTATTATTATTCGCGTTATTATTTCTATATAATACTTATATTAATTATTATTATTATTATTATTATTATTATTAATCTTTATTTAAACTCAATAACTCCATAGGTAAAACACCTCTTTTCATGGAGGTCCCTTGCAACAAGATCAGCAGGGCCACTGTCAGCATGTCTGCTGGCATGACCGCCACAGCTGGGAAATAGAGAAGGAAAGACTGGTGACCAGTACTCCCTTACTACATATATGATACAGTTGAGCCATCACGCCAACTTGTATGGGCTGCATATGCCTTGCCTGCGAGTGTAGGGGCAGAAGGTAGGGGTGGGTGAGTGAGGAGCTTCCCTTGCAGGGAGCTCATATCCGTGAACCTGTCTATCTTGGCAAGGAGCCATTCTATCTTGTGGGCCACATTGCAGCCAAACTGCATTTTGGCAGTGGCATACTGCAGCTCATTGTTGTACCATGCGATGCTTCCAGTGATTATCAGTATCTTGCTTGGCATCAGCAGCAGATCCAGTGAAACAGCCATGTCCAGCCTCACTTTGGCAGTGCCATTTGTGTCTTCCCACCTTAGGTAGCTGGCGACTTTGTTAAGGTTTGCAATCTCATCTTCAAGGAGAACAACCAGCTCTTTTGACGCCTGTTCTGCAACTCCCATTTCACCAACAATGGTGCTCTTTACCCTGGTTTGGGCCCCAGTATGCACTAAACATAAGCCCTTATGCTTCATTCAGTCTTGCTGTGCCTGTCCATCCCAAGATTCCCTGGCACAAACGCTGTAGGTTCGACATCATTCGACATCACCATTACTTGGGGTTTGAACAGACAGTCAATCTGTGATTGCTCTACAAATATCACTGTTTGCTCTTGAGT
Source organism: Ptychodera flava (assembly GCF_041260155.1). Lineage (NCBI taxonomy): Eukaryota > Metazoa > Hemichordata > Enteropneusta > Ptychoderidae > Ptychodera > Ptychodera flava. Next base: position 25,743,643 of record NC_091931.1, read on the forward strand.
CAATTGTGAAATCCATGCGTATTTGCAAATGGGAGGATAAGTTTCAGTCCTCTGACTTGATCTGTGAAATAGTTAAGCGACCCTAACAAGACAATGTGGCAAACTCTTAAGAAAATTCATTGCCTGAAAGTTGGGCACAAAAGGCTTTTTAAAAAGGTTTGACTCATTTTAGATTTAGATGGATTCCATTCATTGTTTTGGTCAAGAAACTGATTTTATTACATATACCTATTTAAAATATCCTCCACCAACACCACGGTATGAAGAAATAAGCTACAGCTAGCAATCAGCTGGTCTCAGTGCTCAACCCTCCTTTGCGTTTGTCAGCATGACATTTTACTACTCTGTATGTAAATGTAACAACTTAGCCGGCTATTGAACCACTCTTTTTTGGGAGTGGAGATTTAGCCGAGCGGTTCTCTCTGTGGCCTCTCCGCTAGGCGACTGATGCCGTATGTTGTGGGTTCGAACCCGATTGAAAACTAGCTGTATTTTCTACCCTGGGTTGGTAACTCTGCTGGTGGACAGAATTGTCCCTGAGGTTATCGTTCGCCCAGTTAAAGCGATGAAATTCGTTTCTTCGCCTCGATAAAGTTTGTATGTGCGATGTGTGATAGTGAGTATGCGTGCATGAGTGCTTCACAAACTCTACAACGTGTGGAGTGGTCTCAGTCAGAAAAAAATGTAACAGCTTAGCCGGCTATAGAACCACTCTTTTTTGGGAGTGGAGATTAGCCGATTGGTTCTCTCTGTGGCCTCTCTGCTAGGCGACTGATGCCGTATGTTGTGGGTTCGAACCGATTGAAAACTAGCCATATTTACTACTCTGTACACTCAAAACAGGAGACTGAGAATGTCAACTCGAAAACATTGCAAATAAATTTTCTTTTCTAAATTAAAAAACAAATGCGGAACCACGGGTGTGACCAGCCTGTTTTGGAAGCAGTATTGGCAACCTGTAAACATTTGACAAGTTCCTCCACAGTGAATGACCCACAACAGCCTCGTTTGATTGAACATTTATAATGCAAACTTATATTCAAGATTTCGGATTCCAGTACGGCTTAAATCTGCTAGTCTCCTTGTAAACGTATTTAGTATTAGCTGTGGTAAAATAAAATGTTATATTTCTTTTCCTTTCATAAATATTGAATCAAAGGTTCTTGCTTTGGCTGCATGAGGCTGAATATGTTCACCATGCATGATGTATGCCTGGCCTGTCAGGCCTGGACTATTTGTCAGCAATTGGCAGTCACATTTGATGGTACATGGTTGGTGCATGCAGCTACATCAAAGCATACACTCTGATTCAGTGGCAGCGGTAATTCCCACCGTACGAATGGAACATGGATCACCTTACGAAATGCATTTCCACATTACAGTACAAGTGGTGCGACCGTGTAGCTTGATGTAATCGCATATAAAAGCTGGTAGACTTGAGAACCTTCCGACTTCTGGTTGTTTTGTTGAGAACAAATGCATTTCAAGCCAATGATATCCTGACTTTATAAGTGCTGACATGGAGACAGCCTCTACAGGTCGATAGAAGTTAGCTCACTCATACATAGAACACGTCAAGGGCATGAAGAAAGCAAAAAAATGAACCATGGGAAGGCCTTCAATCATGTTTATCAAGACGATATTGGGGGCATGGCCTTCAGGCTGGCGGCACCTGGAAAGCCTAGAGCAGGCATAAAATATTATAATGTTCTTATCCCTGAAGGCACGACAGTAGAAACTCACTCGCCATTTGTTACTCTGAGTGTTCTGGGCGGCCTGGAAAGCAAAACCTATGATGTCCACCGGTGGCATGTGCCTTTGGAGTCCTTTCAAAGCTCTTTCAGCATCCCCTTAGACTAAGGTATGAGAGCACTGAACGTGCTCATAACCTACCACGCCTATGTGCCCAACCCTCCTGGTTCATGCCACTCTTTTATAGAATATGGTCTTGTGACCAGTCTCTCATATGGATAGGTGCAGGCATTGCAACACCACCTACGGATTGTACGTAGATGCATATAGGTATAAACTTCTTCATGCCTAGACTAGACCAAGTAACTCATTGCCACACCCTTCAGGTTCAAGCCACTTTTATGTCAGATCTGGCCTTGTGACCACTCTCTGAATAAAGGGAATATCGCCTCTCCCTCCATTTGCACCAGTGGTTGCCATGGCTGACCTAACAATCAAGTTTTCTGCCTCTATACATTGACGCCAGCATGGAGACATCACTGAATTTTTCTCTCTCTGCCATTAAATTTAATACGATCAAGACTAGAAACAATGACAGCATCATCCCCTGACCAATCGTTGTGGCTGTTGATACTTTTGATGATGATATAATAATACTACTTCGCTTCTTCTTGAAGAACCCAAGCCGGTGCCACAAGTATGACCACAACTTTGAGGAGACCCTCGGGACCAGGATGCAAGAGAAAGAACTGGGATCCCAGGGGCTAAATGGTGGTTGGTGGGTTACATGGTTCCTGTGCCAGTACGTGTCGACCCTATGCAAGGTTGTTGAAACTGGAATTGTCCTAACTATTTTGGCCCTCTAGTAAACTACCACGACTCATTGCCCCATCCTTGAAGTTCAAGCCAAGAAGCTTGTATTGAAGAGAAATGCAAATGAACATGGCAAAGGGTTTGCGATAAGTTCAGTATTTCATATCACCCATTAACGTATTGTGGCAACCATGGCATAGAACATTACAGGAGGCCAATCCATTATTGGCGATGGTGGTTCCTTTATGTCGTAAGTACTAAAGCAGGGCTATCTGAAACTACTACTCAAGTAGGGCTTGGGGGTGTACTGAAGAGGCCACATACATCTGAACACATCGAATTGGCTTGCCATCTGCTGCGGCAGGCATAGGAATTGTGATAATGAAAGTTTTTGCACCTTTGACAGAACTCATCCAATCCCACATTTTTCTCGCACATCTTACCAGATTTGCCCTAGAGGGTATACGTTTAATAGGGATGTGTGATCCGCACGCATAAGGACAGCCTTGGCTGGTGAGGGTGGTTGGCTATCCCTGGGGATCTCCTTATGCTTGCATGGGCCATTGGGATACACAATGCGGAAACAATACGCTCAGGGGGCAACGCCTTTTTGGGGGATGGTAGCCTCTGTTTGCCAAGTCGAGTGGTCCAATCACCCTGAATGCTGCTGAATTTCTATCTCTTCTGTTGAAATTGTGCAGTAATATGCAAATTTATAATTTTAAGGCAATTTTTGTCATTTTTGGTAATAAATTTATTTCACCAAAACCGCTTTTCCGATAGCTTTGGTATTTGGTATACAGGTTCAAAAGGAATAACCAAAACATGATATATTCAAATGATGGTGAAATCTACTTTTTTGTATTGGGGCAATTTTTGCAATATTTGGTCAAAAATTTGTTTCTCAAAAATGCTCGTCTGGTAGCTTTGATATTTGTTAAAAGTTTTCTAGGGGTTATCTTCTTTGTGATGGATACTAATAATGATAAAATCTTAAAATCTGCAACATTATATTTTTTGAGCAATTTTTTGACATTTTTTGGTCAAACTGTGTTTCTCAATAAGTGCTTGTCTGATACTTTGATATTTGGTATATATAATATCTCTCATCGACAAATGATCACTGATGGCATCGGTGACATGGGACCTTAGTTAGTGACCACTACCTATCTGACTTACAGATTGATATATGGCGGGTGCCACATGTGAGGCAGGATGCCCTTAATATTTTCGAAACACCTGACATCACTTCTTGGTCTTTTGGCCAGAGGTCCATATATCTTTCTTTCATGAATTTGACTTTGTGTGTTACCGTCTATTTACTTCTATTCTGTGCAGTTTTGTGTCTGTGTTTACAACTATTATCTTACAAATTTTGACCTAGTGTTATTGGATTATGGATTGGTATGATTGCGATTATTTGCAATAGGTTCGTTTAATATGATATATCGAAATTTTGATGAAATCTGCAATTTTGGTGATTTTGTAGGGCAATTTTAACATTTTTGTTCAAAAAATTTGATTCTCAACAAACTAATTGTCTAATAGCTTTGGTTTACATGTTCTTAAGGATGATCTTGCGATGTGTTCAAATTATGATGAAATCTTCTTCAATTGTGTATTTTTGCAGCTATTTTTGCCATGTTTTGTCAAACCACTGAAATGAGCTATGCGATCAAAGATTTCCATCTTCTTCGACAATACATGAATCACAAATATTTATTCTCTACATAACACAGTGCGGAGTTATGTCGGCCACGAGGTCACTTGTTGTGCGTGTTGTGTGAAATGTTTGTTGTTTGCATTGTTCAATTCTGAAGTTGTCTTCATTGCCATGTAAACAGTTATTATTTTGGCTCAGTTATCAAATTTTTGTTCAAATTGGGATGTCGTTGTATGGTTGCAATAGCCGACTTTTTCAGAATAAACCTCGTAAGGCTACGGCCGGCTTAGAAATGAAACACCATACTAATGACATGTACATGATTCGTTAGCAGGTTTTAACATGTAAACCGTTTTAGCATCTTACAAATATAAACTGTTCCGAAAAACGACTGTCAAGTTATTCCTTGTTGACATGTAGCATAAATAATTGCAGTGTGGAACTCCCTGAAAAAGATTACTCGATCTTCTGCAAATGTGGACAAAAATTAAATACAATTAATATTTTTATGTAGCTGCGGCAAAATATCGTACAAAATTCCAAGTGTTCCATACCTTTTGCAAACCGAAACCAGTGCTTGATTCTGAAAGGCTGTCATGTATATTCCTCCTAGCTGTAACAGGACCTCTAAGCTCCTCTCGACAAAGCGATCCCGATCCTCTCATGTAAGCTTCAATTAACTCAGAAATTGAGTCATATTTTCCCCTTATATTTGAGAACATGTACTTGTGCTGTTCAAAAACGGAAATATATTAAATTTAATAAGCTCCTGATGACAGTTGATCAGACACCTATGTGCACGAAATTGAAATCGTGTGAAATCGTGTATGGTTTTGATATGAGAAAATACTCAGTCGTTTTCTATTTAGTCGTCCAGAATAGTTTCAAACGCACAAAACACACAGTTGTGATTAAAAGGGTAAACTGTAATTTGCCATACTTACGTCTTGTTCTTCTATTAGAGAATGCTTGGCTCTTCCTTCAGATTTAACAGACAACACAAACAGACCAGAACTGTCTTCTTTTCGCCGGACGAGGAAATCCCCTTCGTCTTTTAGAAGTTCATTGGCTTTTACTCTTGATAAGCAGCCATGGTACCAAACCATGTACGCCAATGTTTTGTCTTCCATAGCCTTCAAATAATAGAGTTAGAATGTCAAAGTTAATTAAAAGGTACCTTACGTATACTTAACCATGTTTGCCTTGCAATCTCTAAGAAAAATATTCTCATGTTTAATAATAATAATAATAATAATAATAATAATAATAATATTTATTTCCTATAGAGCGCATTGCATTTTAAAAATGTCAATGCGCTTTACACAACACTAAAATGAGTTAAATTATAAATAAAAATTGCGAGAAAACACCAATAAAATGCAAAGAGATAAAATTTAAGAAATATCTAGGAATAAAAAGATCTAAAACGATAAGTTTTAACTGACTTCTAAAATCGTTATAAGAATTAGCAAGCCCTATCTCAAATGGTAAAGCATTCCACAAATGGGGAGCACATACAGAAGAGGCTCTATTGCAAAATGATCGCAACACTAGACTGGGACCTAAGTGTACGACCAGTATGACGTACTGTAAGCATTTCTGCCAGATAGTCGGGAGCTTGGCCTGTAATGATTTTGTAAGTGAAACAAAGAATTTTAAAATCAATTCGTTTCTGCACTGGAAGCCAATGTAAATTTTGTAGTATTGGTGTGTATGGTCCCTTTTCTTCTTTCTGCTAACAAGCCGAGCGGCTGAATTTTGAATAGCCTGGAGTTTACGTATTTCAAAGTTCGGAAGACCAAAAAGAAGACTGCTGCAATAATCTAAACGTGATGTAATGAAGGCATGGACGAGTTTCTCCGTGGTACGTTGGTCAAGAAGATCACGAATCTTTTCTAACCTTCGAATCGCATGTGATGCTGATCTACAAATATTTGTAACATGGTCTGACATGGTCTAGGCAGAGTCCATTGTAACACCTAGATTGCGAACTGATTCAGATGGATATACACTGACATCACCAATCCGAAATTACAACGAGCGACAATTCCCTCAATCCCAAATTTCGAGGAAAAATGTACACCTCTGTCTTACCGTCATTGAGTGCAAGCATATTGACCCTCATCCACCCCCGAATCTCGTCTAAACACGACTCGATCGAGGCAATGGGAACCTGGTTACCATCGCATGTAATATAGGATTGGTGTCGTCAGCATACATCATGTAATCTAAACCATGTTTGTTTATAATGTCCTCAAAGGGGTGCCACATAGAGACTAAAGAGAATTGGTCCAACGACAGAACCCTGAGGAACACCACAAAACAACGACTGTTCTTCCGACAGGATTGACTTGACACAAACAGAATGTGTACGCCCGTAATGTAAGAATTGAACCAGTCAAAAACAACACCTGTGATGACAAACCGGTGACGCAGCCTGTGTAACAGAATGGCATGGTCAATCGTATCGAAAGCAGAAGAAGGGTCGAGTAAAATCAAAATTATATCTTTACGTTTATCTTAAAAGCGTAGTACGTCATTCTGCACTCTAATGAGGGCAGTTTCTGTGCTGTAACCCGCCCTATAGGCAGACTGACACTTAGCGAACAAATTGTTGTTCTGTAGGTATGCGTTCGATTGAGTGGAAACTACGCGCTCAATTAGTTTTGACAGAAAGGTTAAATTTGACACAGGGCGATAATTACTGAGAATATTTGGGTCCAGATTCGCCTTTTTGAGTAACGACGAACAATAGCACTTTTACAGGAACCTGGAAATTCACCAGAGAGTAAAGACTTGTTTACAATTTGACAAACAGCTGGTGCCACCTGGTCACAACACTGCTTTAAGAATGTGGCAGGCATTGGATCCATCATAAAAGACTTTGGTGGCATGGTGTTAATGAGCTTTGACACCAACTCGATTGTAACAGGAGAGTAAACTGAGAATGAATGATTTACACTTTGGCAATCAAATGAAGTAACGACCGGTAAATGTGAACGTAGTTATTCAATTTTGGATCGAAAAAAGTTAGCAAAAGCATCTGGTAAATTGGAAAGTTCAGAGTCCGGACAAATCCCTGTTGTGGCGTTCTTACTCCCGATGATGCTGTCCATGATATTAAAAAGGGACCGTTGATCAGCACTTTCAATTCGATTACGATAGTATACAGCGTGCGCTTCTCTCAACATCTTTACATCTTTGCAATTACAAGATAATTTGATTCTTGTAAAGTTTTTATGCATATGACATTAAAAGAATTGATCCTTTTTCATTCTTCATGAAGACTGCAATTGATCTTTCATGAAATGTCATACCTGTTGTAGCTGTGATCCTATGTATGTGCCATCGAAGATGCTTCTTCTAACTACCGGTCGTTTGAGTAGGATTTGTGTGGAAGAGATAACAGGAGTTCCACTGTTTACGTAGCTTTCTATCAAATCGGAAACTTTTGTAAATGCTTTCTCTTCGAACCTATATTGTTGCTAATAAAAATAATTATAGTAATATTTATTTCTCGACAAAAACGCCTTCCACTTGTCTTAAATGGCATCTCACAAGGTGCTGTACAGCAGGAATACATTTAAAGACAAGCGACCTAACGGCTTATATAGCTCCGCTGTGTGTTGAGAATAACTATTTTTGACACATGTGTTAATGAAGAAGGTGGAAATCTTTGATAGCTCATTTCAGTGGCAAGAAAAAAGTGGTAGAAATACAAAATTGAAGATTTTGTCATAATTTGAATATATCACATTCAGATCATCCCTAAGAATATGTCAACCAAAGCAATCTGACGAGAAGTTTTTTGAGAAACAAATTTTCGTATCAAAAATGGCAAAACATTGCCCCCAAAATACAAAATTACAGATCTCATCATAATTTTAATATATTATATTAAAATGATTCCTTGGAACTTGTATACCAAATATCAAAGCTATCAGACATGCAGTTTTTTTGAGAAACAAATTTTCTGATCAAAAATGGCAAAAAATTGCCCCAGAAATACAAAATTGCAGCTTCATCATAATTTCAATATATAACATTTAGTTCATCTGTAGGAACCTGTATACCAAATTTCAAGCTGTCAGATAACAGTTTTGATGAAACATATTTTTTGACCAAAAATGACAAAAATTGCCTTTAAAATACAAATTTAAATATTTCTGCACAATTTGAACAAATCTGCAATAGATCATCGTAGGGACCTATCTACAAAATATCAAAGCTATCTAGATCTTTAAAGATTTTTTGACCAATACGAACAACAAAAAATGCCTTAAAAATACAAATTTTCAAATACCTCCACGATTTGAACAAATCTAACAAAAGTCACCCTAAGTAAACTGCATATTAAATTTCAAAGCAATTGGACATGCGATTTCGGAGAAGAAGAGTTTTTACCAAAAACAGCAAAAAATGCCTCAAATATGCCGGAAGTAATTTAACTACAATTTGAACAAACTTAAGTGAGGTCACCCCAAGTGAACTGCATATGAAATTTCAAAGCAATCGGACTTGCCGTTTCATAGGAGAAGGTAATTGTTGACGGACGGCGGACGGATGGACGACGACGACGACGACGGGCGACGACATAAATCACTGACAGCGGAGCTAATTAACTAGAGCATAGTGAACAACTACATTGAAACTTTCTCTGAAAAAGAAGGTTATTTACATGAGATATAAAAATGGTAAAATTATTACTACACCGAATTTCTGACGGAGGTTTGTTCCATGGCCGTGGGGCGCATATAGAAAAAAGATTTTCAACAAATAACCCACGTATTGCCACTTTGCTGGTGTAAACTAAGCGCAACTGCAGAAGTCCACTACAGGTTCCGACTGTGAGTACAAATATTTAAAAGCTCTTGCAAATAGCGTGGTGCAGTATCGTTTAAAACCTTGAAAGTTAGACATTAATTTTGAACTCTGTTCGCTTATGCAAGGGAAGCAAATGTTACGCAGGACTTGTTGAATATGATCTGATTTCTCATTTTCTGATAGCAGACGTGAAGCGGAGTTTTGAATTAGTTGCAGTTGAATTGGTAAACCAAAAAGTAAACTGTTATAGTAGACCAGTATGTTATGAAAGAATAATCTAACTTTCCGATTGATCTCTGATCAAGAAGTTTGCGCATTTTACCAATTCTTGAAAGAATAAATGAAGCTTATGTAGTTAAACTTGCGACGTGAGCAGATATAGATACTGACGTATCCATGGTGACACCTACACAACAAACAACAGGGGTTGAACGAATGCTGTAACTGCCAACTTGTTTATCACTGAGATTGAACGACCCCCAACACTAAACTTTGTGGGAAATCTCGCAGCTGATTCAGTTTTGAAGCTATTATGGGCTAACATGTTTTTGCACATCCAATGACCATTCTCCTTAATACAGTTCGCAATTTGTACAATGTTGCACAGTCACGAGAACAAGTGGCATAAAGCTGGGAGTCATCATGCATTGTTATGGTGTCCTCAAGGGGTGCAATACTGCGTCAGCATAAAACGATAAGACGAATTATAACACAACGTGAAATGAACAGAATACCATGAATGACTTCAAACGATTCAAAAAACGAAATCTTATTTTGATAGAACTTGAGGTTGTATTGATAGTGATTCCTGTACCTCCCCCTTTCTATTTCAATCGCGGTGTCTGGTATACCGTATAGCCAGTCAGAGATTATGACAATCTTGCTGTTATGCATTCATCTGATTATTCAAACCATTATTCAGTACAAATACATCGGTGTTAATATGTATTCTAGAGTAAGATACAGACTGGCGCTGGATATTATAGAAATAATGGGCGACACGCTGACCATTAACGTTTATTTGTGGGCAAGGGCGAGAGGAAAGCCAAAAATTAACGGGCGAGGCTTGCCGAGCCCGTTAATTTGGCTTTCCTCGAGCCCGCGCCCACAAATAAACGTTAATGGTCAGAGCGGAGTCTGTTCTTTCAATTATATTATCAGCGAACCCAAGAAAACCGTCAAAATTTCCGAAAATTTTAGGAGCGAACGACAACTGGGCCCCAGAAACTGAGCAATACGCGACGCACTGTCACGCGCGCTGTGATTGATTGTGATTTATGTTTGAGCTGTAAAGTTACGATACTGTGAGTTGTTAATCTTATTATTCATATTCACGGGCATGTAAACGAACCATTACTGTGTATTTGTGGTCAGTCACGTGGTTCAGCTCGACCAATCAAAATGCGAAGGGCAGGGCATGGTAATATATTTTGATCTCTTAATTATGTAGAAGGTTCCCTGTGCACGGTAATGGGATTTGATGGATTCCTAGTGTGTCAAAAATAACGGTAAAGCAATAAATAGGAAACAAATTGCGCATAAGCCCGTATTCTTCTTCATTGTCATAAACTAACAGGCAATCAAAATGGATATATATGTTTAAACTCACATCCTGTTCCGTAATCAGTATGTGCTTGTCTGTTCCATCACATTTTACAGACAACACCAACTGGCTGAAAGTACCTTCTTCCCGCCGTAAAAGGAAATCTCCTTCGTCATGCAAAAGCTGAGTCGCATTTACCCTAGGTAACATGTAATGGTACCACAACATATCTTCGTATCGTTCGCTACCCATGGGCTGAAATGGCCAAAAGTTACTGAGCTGCTTAAATATATTAAGGTACTATGTATGTAGTACATGTAGTATATGTAGTATGTAAATTTATTACTTTGTACTTGAAGTAATTTGTGTTATATATATGTTTGTTTGTGTGTGTGTGTGTGTATGTATGTATGTGTGTGTCAGTGATATGTACATGTTTGTGCTCGTGTATGTGGTTTTAGTAACAGAAATTACTTCCGGTAAAAATTATAATATGTGTTACTTAAGTTTCATGCATCCTATAAACCTCAGACTGACAGAACTAAATTTTCATCAGGTCTTTACTCTCATTAATATGATTGTTTTAGACGGTGTTGAAATTTGATAAATAATATTTGTTTGCAACTTCATCTGAAATCATTCAGTTAAGGTTAGCATTTCATTTGGACTGTTTATACCATGCCGAACAGAAGTTCGTTACGGTCACCATCATCTCACGATAATCATTATCAAACAAAATTTACTAAAATACCTTTCTTTTTTGTTTTGCCTCTTCTTTTACTCCGTCGATGTCACATAACAAGAGCTTCAACAGCCCTGATTGGCCGAACTGTTCACAGAGTTTGGAACTGCTTTGGGAATAATTTCTACATGTCTTTCTGATCAACGTTATTCCACACAGGACATGCTCCTTCTCTATTCCACTTTCATAAACTCGGTGAAGATACTGCAAGAACTTAATCAATTCATATCCTCCTCCTAGTCTTGCCAGATTATCGCCCAATTTTCGATGTATCTGCTCGTCGTCTGTACTTTCAAATGGGTCACTAATGCATGAGAAAACTGCTTCTAAGCTGTTTAGGATGTTAACGTCTCTGCCCTTTTTCAACAGTTCCACAGCTTTTTCCATGTTGAATTCTGTACAGCCTTGCAATATTCAGCGCTTTCACGACTGAGGGATCTTGAAAAAGAATAAAAAAGTGTTTTGTAATTTTACTCTTCTGGAAACCTTAACTTTTAGGAGTGAACATCGATCATAATGTTTATTTTTCATAGTTTCTATATGCGAGGCAACTGTATGCTTGCGAATAGCTACTGCACTATGCGTGTATTAACTTTAGTCTAGCCAGTAACATCGGGGGAAATGACAGATGCATCTGAAACACCTATAACTTCGGCGCCAGTAGTGAATACAGCACCAGCCAACAGAACATCAGGAAGTGCTACCATGAATAAGGATCCAGCAACCATTGTGTCACCACCACCTAATACAATGGAAAGAAGATATCCCACAAGGAATAGAAAAGCACCAGATAGATTAGATTTGTAATTTCCAAAACAAAAGTGAATGTACTGTGACAAGGGCAGAATAATCCCTAACAATCACTGAGGCAGCGAGTAGTCTACCTCAAAGCCTCATATTTCGGCATAGTAGATTGCATTTTATTTTAGTCAGCATAAAGTTAGGAATTAACTGAACTCATATGAACTCTACGTCATGAACTCTGCACTCTGACAGGACATATAAACTTAGCAGGGAGGAATGTAGTATATTCACTCTATATACATTAACAAGTGTTAAGTGATGGAAGCCACCAGGATGAGACACTATCTCAAGTATCCAAAAGCAACCAATGACGTATAGTTTACTTATGAGATTATGTTAATAAAGTAGAATTCTAGTTAATGGCTACACTGTGTGAATCGTGTGTCTGATAGCAGTACCACGATAAATGTTGTGGCTAGCTTACTAGCACAAAATGAACAAGAAAGTTCAAATGCACTTGAATAGCACAAGCGCCAGCACTATGCGTGTATTAGCTTTAGTCTTGCCAAGGTCTAGCCGCAAAAATGGCAGCTCACCGGCGGCCGTGCACGGTCTTTTACTAATGTGTTGCTGGGCAGCGCCGACCGCTTCAGGCTAGCACTTCAAACAGTTCAAAGCAAACACGTCAGAAAAGCCGGAGCACGGCCCGTGGGCTACAATAATTGCATCTAGCCTAGGTCAAATTTAGCCCTGCCATGGTACCTTCTTAGCTCCATGGCCCTGCGTACGATACTGTGTTTTCCCAGCGCCGCGCGAGAGGACTACCGCCTTCCGTCCAGCACCCGATAACGCCGGGAACGCACAGCATCATACACTGAGCTACTAGGGTCGTTCTATGGTCTTGTGAAAACACACAGGCTGGGCCCTGCTGTGTGCAGCAGTGTGAACGTAACGTCTTTTATGTAAATCCACTTGCGACCAACATTTATATATGAACATTTGGAACTCACTATCATGTTTGGAAAATGACGATGTATATATATATATATATATATATATATATATATATATATATATATATATATATATATATATATATATATATATATATATATATAAATTTCCGAGTCCCAGCTTTGTGAAAACGACACTGTATATAAAATTTTGTAGTATATATAAAATTTGTGCAGCTGTATGAAAACGAGGTCCTATATATATAAAAAATGGAGCTGCATGAAAACGAGGTCCCCTATATATAAAAATTTGCAGCTGCATGAAAACGACCTATTGCCTGGTCATGAGGGCTATAGCGCACGTCTATTACCCCGAGGGGCCGTGTATTACCAGAAACACATCGCTATTGTTTCTGGTAACACACGGCCACGAGGGTAATAGAAGCGCTATCGCCCGAATAAAGACCAGGCTATTGGTGTTTTATAACACACTACATGCTCATGTTATATTGTTATATAGTTTTTAATGTGTTTTGATATTTTGTACCGCAACAATCCATTCTGACAAGTTTACTGGGCGATGTTTCCACAGCGGTTTCAGTTGTACGTGGTACCACTTTCTTTCAAAAAATATTCTAAGCATACCTAGCGACATCCTTAGTTGCACTTTATAATCTTTTCCGTCGACGAGCTGTTCAAGTTCCCAAGCTGTTGGAATGTTGGAAAATGTTGGAAAATCTGTTTTAGAGAATGTGTCGTCACCTATCCCGGACGCACATCACGTTCTAGTCACCAGCCATTGTTGCAAAGCTGCAGACGACACTACGGTCACGTGACCGGGCATGTTTCCAAATTTGGTCAAAACTATTTCCCTAGGGAAATAGCTTTTCAAAAAATGCCCTCTAACGTCACTTTTGTCGATCCGATGGGGACTAGACGTATCTATTTTCTCGTCACGTGACGTATTCTGGCCAATCGCAACACGGAATGAGCATGTGGCGTGTTATAAATAAATAATATATATATATATATACATATATATATATATATATATATATATATATATATATATATATATATATACATTTTGTGTATATATGTTTTATATATATATATATATATATTATATATATATATATATTAAAAAGTCCTCTCTATATCCATTTTCCAGCTGTTCTATCTCTAAAATAAGGGTGATTGTGTAAATTAATTTTTTTACATTTGGTGCCTCGTATGGCAATATCAATGCAAAATTACTGAATATCCAAACATTATATGTAAACTGTGGAAGTGTTTTTAAACTGCTCGCATCTCTGAAAACCGTACAATACAATTTCTCATCATAGCTCCGTAATTTAGCTGCCGCTCGTGTAAAGCGTTGGCAACAAAACGCAGCTACTGTAGATCATAAAAAATCGAAAGATTTGAACTGTCGCCGCTTGTGGCTTACAAAGTTCCGATTATAGGTAAAATGACGTTATTTCGGAGCCGTTCAACCGCTAGCGGGAAAGACATCGTTGCTGCTCTTTCTTTTTCATCCAGGATTTTATGCCCTATTCACGATTTGGAATAAGCCACTTAGATTGTCATGGCAGCATCTCGATTTTCGTTTCGATTTAGCAGGCCTATGTGATATTTCTAAAACCAAACATTCAGGAAGGGATTTCTTATCGTTAAATGATAATTTTATTATGCAATATTACCCCTAATTTATAAAAACTGTAGTCTGCAACCCGAAAAATACCCTCTTTGATTGTGTGATGTAGGCCAAAATATGTGGTTATTCAGCAGCAGCAGCAGCAGATCTAGAAATTATGTGTCCAAGAAAACGGCGATTCCTGGGCGGTTCAGTGGGACGCTTGCAGCGAGTCCCCGCCGGAGTATGCCTGAGGTGCGCCGGTACGCATCGCTGTATTGAGGAGAGACTGTGCCAGGGTCAACGTTGTGTTAAGAGAGACTAGAGGCAGGCCCTATAAAGCGAGGGGATCGCCGGTGCACCACGTGCACCACAACCGCTTATCTATTTGAAAGTCTAGTGGGCTACCCAGTAGTCGTTATCTGAACTGTGAACTTAATACAGAACACAATTGGAGCTAATTTGGGATAATTGGATCTTCATATTTTTCAAATTTCTCAAAAGTGTTAGGTGCCTTATAGCTGATTGTTGCAATATTGCAAATTACTCATAAAAGAAGTGTTTAACTTAAAAAGAAAAGGAGATGAGCTTATATTTACAGGTGAACCGACATTACTTCACCATCAATTATCAAGAATTAGTTCCAATCGTGTTACAGTTAACCTTGACGTCCATGAGATGACTAGAATATGAAAGTTATTGCTGAAATACTCCAAATATCTTGTCCAACATCGGAGAATGATTATCGAATTCCCTGGCATAGAGCTGAAGGGGATTTACCAATTGTAGGACACGTGAACCATAACGTTTTTAATTAATTATTTTTGCTTGTTAGGCTTTTTCTGTGGCGTGTGCCCTTTCGAACCTTTCCATTTTTTTCACTGGCCTGTTCTTTTTTCGGTATGTTTTTTGAGGTTTTTTTTTATTTAGCTTTTTTAGTATACGGTCAGCTTTTATATAGACCACCTTTCAATTCAATATTTCATTTTTACATGTTTTTAGTTTTATTGTGTTTCCTCTGTACTATTGGTATCACTATGGAAAGATTTGTTATTTTTTTCCCTTGAGTAGTGTTGCTTGATTTTGCTTTGTTTTTTGAGGATTTGTTTTTCAATAAGTCATTGCATTCTTTGTACGCTCTATACAAATGTACGTAGTTGACGTTAATAGATAAGGATGTATGACTTTTTCAAAAATCACCGATAACTTAACTTAAAATCACCGATAACCGGTAAGTCTTCATGATTACAACGTATTTCCTTGTGAGGTTTGAAGGAGTCAGTAACACTTTACGATTTTACATTTTTCCTAAATTTCTAATCAGATTTTCGTGTTCTTTCTGTTCATTCCGTAATTTCATGAAAGCATTATTTCAATCGAGAAAGACATGAATGTTTTGTGCCATATTCTGCTCATTTCCCCGTATATTTTAAATAAACGAGTATTTCAATGAAACCTTACATATGTATTGTAAATGCCGTTTTCCCGTGTATGCTCGATTTTTAACATGCAAATTTTCACAACATATCAATCACGATTTTTTTATACAAGAGTGAAAAGTATTTTGAAACACTTGGCGTACAAATCATAACGATTTCAAAACGAAATTCAAAACGAAAACAAAATTTAAAATCATATTAAAATCAAAACAATGAATTTTCATTTTGAAATAAAAACGAATATCAACACATTGCAAAAATTATCTTCGTTTCGAAAGTCAAAATCAAAATGGAATTAGAACACTTTGAAAATGATAATGAAAATAAGAAAATGTAAAATAAAATCAAACTAAAAAAATGAAAACGAAAGTTAAATGAATAGTAAAATAAAACGGCAATGAATTTTCATTTTGAAATCGAAACGAATATTAAAACGAAAATAATTTTTATTTCAAAAGTTAAAATGGAAATTAGAACAATTTCAAAATTACAATGAAATAAAAATAAAAATGTAAATTAAAATCAAATCCAAAAATGAAACCGAAAATAGAAATAAAAGTCAGAACAAAGACAATTCGAATTTTTAAAATAGAAATCATAATCAAAATCAAAATTAAAATCAAAATCGAAAATAAAAATCAGAATGAAAACCTAAGCGAAACTAAAACCGAGTATTACTTTAATTTAAAAACAAATGAATTTAGCTTTGAAAACGAAAAATCAAATGGAAAGGAAAACCTGAAAGCAAAATCCCAGTCGTCATTACACTTAACTGATTTATACAATGACAAATAATGCTGTAATGGGTTCACAATTTAATGTTAAATTGGATATGAAAAGTTGGAAAAACATTTTTATTAAAATTTATTTTCTCATTTATAAAAACGATTTGATGGGCCCCTCGGTTGCCGTACAACTACGACTGCTGACAAAAATCCATGGAGTGATACTTTGGAGTGATACCGAACTAATATTGTATCCATCAAGTTAGGCAAATCGCAACCCCACCCCCCCCCCCTCCCCTCCCGATTCGCAGCGATCTGTAGTTCTACCAACACCAAGCTCGACTATGTTATGCCGTGTGTTCGACAGGTATAGACTGAAAGATTCAATCGTGCACTAGTCTTGCTTGGCGACAACCCTTTCGCGACCGAATCGTTCAGTCTAGGACAGGTAGCACTGCGGATCATCGCCACCCTTGACGTTGACGATCTGAATAAGTACTGTTGTTTCGCTTTAAGCTATAACCCGTAAGTAGAAAAGAAAGAAAGCCTGTATGAAAACAACAATTCGACCTATGCTTGTAGTTGGATCGCAGCCAGTACTAAAGGGCAGTTTCGCCAGTGTCATTTGTAATTCGAATACAAACCCTTTCACAGTTGCTGTTAATGCTCATAATATATAGGAGCAACACAAAAGAAAATGCGAATTGAAAGCCAAGGCAAAGACGTATTTAATAACTCTTATAATTAAAGCTACAATCGTTCTCTTTAACTCACATTGAAACAATATGGCGGGAAAAATAGTATAGAATAGTTGATCCCAATGCTGGCTCTCTACACACAAAAGCGTTGTTGTTCTCTATAATAGGTATAGTCACGGTCCCTCGATCACATACCACGGTTTAGATGTGCGTGTACACTGCATTGTGGAGTTGTGTAAATGTATATAGTGTGCTATAGTCACTACTCGCCCACTTTGTTCACATTCTGAATACCTACATTCTTCCATATTAAAATGTTCAAACGATTACATTGGTTTCTATAGTAGCGACAGGACACTGCTCGCTCATATGTAAGGAAGACAGAACGTTTACATTAACCGCTGTTGAAACACCGGTCACAATCAATGTAGGGTGTTGGTTTACTCTGAAATATGTAACTACTCCGTAATATGTCACTCGACAGTTTGACCTTGTAATGTTATCCATCAGAAAAAAACCATATAATAGGCCTACCTCACTCCCTTGAAATAAAGGTATGTTGATAAATTCGCCGTGCACACTACGAACGCCACAAGCTTTGATTGAATTTGTGTACTTATACTATTGTGACCAGGGTCGTGTCACATGACTAGAATTATCTGGAACATGAAACGGGGACCGCCAATAGCCCGAGTATATATTTATCAGGCGCGTTTACTATTGGGGGAACATGTTGTGTATCGCCACCTATTGCATTTTTTGCCCAGTTTGCCACTCAGTGCAAACAGGAAACAATTGAATATTTACCCCCCCCCCCTTTCAGAGTGATTGCAATCGTCGTGAAACTGACAATGACACGGTAATTGGCTGGCACACGCAAAACGAAAGCATTTAGCAGCAGCTTGGCTAGTCTGTCTACAGCCATTGTCTGCAATCGATAAATTCAAGCCAACCATTACCCAATGGTTAGTAAGATACAAAGCGTTTTTAGAAACAGATTTCTTCTTTCGTAAATATAAAATTCAACGTCCTATAACTCTGTGGTTCATTTCCGACTATTCTCCTATCCTCCGACTGTAGGTGATTTTCTCTTTGCTAATACGTGAAAGAAGTTGGGTCAACTATACTTCACCAGTGACGTCTTGTAATGACTTAAGTTTTGGTCGTTGTAGTAGTAGAATAAATATCGTCATATGGTAGAATCGTTCTGCAGGCCGTGTTTCACTGCGCTTGGCCTCAAAGTACGGCCGATTTCTTCAAAACGATGCGAATAACACGTTCATCGGCGTGATTTTTGAGGAGATGGTTAGGTATGTGAAGGTGTAGTTCTAAATGTTTTGTGTGAGCGCACGGCCATTTGAAAATTCGGGTGGCGTGTTTTTTAGTGATTCTGTTGCACACTTTGTAAGTATTAAGGTTGTCATGGCGGGCATATCGACCACGGGATCGATAGACCGAGCAGAAAATCGATCGATCTAGCAGGCTACCCAGCTAACGAGCGCCTGTATGTGGGTAAGAGGAACCGTGGTCTGTGGCAGTAAGCACGGCTTTGGTAACACCACAAGGGACTCGGACTGAATAACAGTATTAAAAGCAAGTAAATAAAAATTGCAAAAAATAGACAAAATAACAAACAAGTAAACAAACAAACAAACAAACAAAAGACTGATGGATCAATCGTAAGACTTCCATAAAACAGACTAGATTCACCTTGCTATTGCCATGGTTCTCCTCTCTATGTAGCCTACTCTGTCCATAGCAAGGTACATCTAGAGAGGAGGACCCTGCCATAGCAAGGGGAATCTAGTCTGATTCATGGAAGTTTCACGATTGATCCGTCAGTCTTTTGTTTGTTTTTGTTTACTTGTTTGTTTTATTTACTTGACTGTTATTCTGTATATTTTTGACCGTATTTAGTCTCACGATTGATCTACGAGGTGTTCGTTTGTTTGTTTGTTTGTTTACTTGTTAATATTTCTTTTTCTGTCTATTTTTTTTCGACCGTTTTTCTACTTTTATGGTTATTTTTTATTTATTTGCTTACTGTTATTCAGTTCGAGTTCCCCGTTGTGTTTATACCAGACTATAGCACTCCCACCACAGCCCTGAACTTCCATTGACAAACCCGCTGGCAGCGCCTCGAACGCAGTTTTTCCGCCGAAAACAGGCGATTTGGAATCGAAAATATGCATTGACTTTCGTTTTGGAGCACACCCACCTCGCCTAGGTACACGATTTGCTCAGCTGCGGTTGTAAACTTACGCAAAGCCCACTTTTCTCTCTCTATGCGAGGGAAGCGTTCGTAGCCGCCGCCATATTGAATAAGAAGTGTATGTGTGCAAAGATTAGCCGTCAAATTCTACGATCACACAAAATAATTCTGCCACTATGTAAAATAAAATCGTACAAGTAAAATCAATTCAAGACGACATAAAATTATTTTAGCACGTTAAGTGAAAAAGAAAGTGAAAATAATTTCGATATTCTGGTAAAATTAATTCTAGACAACACAAAATTAATCATAACATACAAAATTAATTTTTAACTGATGAAATTAGTTACAAGAAAATAGAAAATTAACGCAAGATAGCAATGAAAATATATTTTATGCTATATAATATTAATTCAAGCATGTAAGATAAATTTAAAATATGTTTGATTAATTCGAGGAATACCATAATTAATTGCCAGTACTATTAAAATTAATTCAGGACTACTTAAACTTGATTTTAACACATTACAATTAATGTAATGTAATTTTGACCAGAACGTACCTCCATATGGAGCACAAAGTGAAAAATCGCACAGTAAATTAAAGGGATACAGAAAGTACAGGTAATATACTCTGCACACTCAAAATCAAGGAATCAATGTGACTATCGGTTCAATTAACACTCTCATCTTCAGTATGTCACAAGTGTATCTGTCATAAGTGTATATATGTAATCATTGTGCCAATATCCAAACGCAGTGGTCTGACTAGATTTGAGCTCAGTGCTGAAACTAGTTTCTCTATTGACTAGCATAGGACTTGGGTGGTGAACGTGGACATTTAAACTGAAATCGTGGCCTGGTTGGCTCCCTACAGCTGACTTCTAATTTCACGAAGGGTGAAAAACATTGATTGCCCGCAGCGACAGGTAAAACCGAAAAATCTATAACGAGGAGGCGAAAACTGAAGACGTTAACGTGCATTTCTTGATATTTACTCTAAAAAATCCCGGCTAATATTCTACGGTAAACGTAACAACTTGTGACAAGGATGGAGAGATATGCGTATATGATAAAACATTTATTACATGCCCTATGTATAGAAAGTCGCGCATCACATAGCGATGGTGACCTGTTGATGAGGTAGCGGACCGTATAATGATCATCTTCAAATTGACTTCTTCGGGATTTAAAAATTTTCAGATTACATACATTTTATCTACTGTCTGTGTATCTGTCTGTCAACTGTGAAGCAGTTCACAATTGACCTCTTAAATTCCATAACTGTGTAGATTGTATGACGTGGAATGATCACCATTAAATGTCCGTGGTTGTAAAGACTATCTATAACCTTTGACCTTGTTGACATGGAGCCTTTATCTAGCCTAAATACCGGTGCTTCTCTGGTCAAAACACGTTTAGCTCATGCAATTTCTTATCTTGATGAGAGAGCTGACTATCGAGGAGTACTGTCCTCACTGTAATCATATTTAAGCTTCAATGGCTCCTCTCTGATCAAACCACGTTTAGCTCATGTAATTCCTTGTAATTGATCAGAGAGCTGACTATCGAGGAGTGTTGTCCTGTGTTAATGTTTAAGCTTCAATGGCTCGCGGAAACATACAACCAATGTCCAGTTTTCCCTGTTTCCTCGGACGCAATGCTGGACGCAATCTTACACTGACCATAAATTGGACGACGAAAGCAAATGTGGTGATGGATTCATACCTTCTAAAGCCTGTAAGATAAGTACTCTCATGACAGAATGAAGAGAGCTCAGAAGAGCGCTGTGTCACCACTGCATTGGTCCACGTCACAGTATTTAAAGTGTGACAACATCAAAGGCCCTTAGCTATTTACTTTATCTGACCTGTGTCATGAAATGCCACTTACTGGTTGTACCTGTCACGACTTCTCTGTCGCTGTGAGAATCTTTAATTCTGAATGGTAAGTGTGCACTATGGTAAGCAGTTGGTATTTTGAAAGGAGATTAAATTGGACTATATGAAGTAATTGTTTAAATACATTTCCAAAATTGGAATCGGAGAAGTACCGAGTACATACAAGATGTTGCAATTTTACCAGATTGGTAGCTATAAACAACTAACCACAAGGGTGTAGCCTTGATCTGTTTGTTTGAAAAAAAGAAAGAAAGAAATATTGTTCCTTTATTTAATTCTTGAGGTTCTGCGGCTGAATTTGTGTTGAAGTTCCTTGCATTTCTATTTAACTCGGTGGATACTCGCTTCAAATCGGTAGTGATGACGGATTGACTGGGTGACGATGAAGACATGAATTTTCCTTAATCAGCAGAGAATTACATTTACATATTTCTCCGATTCCGATTTATTATTAAAAATTTATAATCCCCATTCAAAAAATTCAAAAAGGTCCCTCAGTTATCACTGTTCATCTTAAGTTATGAAACATTGCCTTCAATGACAATTAGGGTGGTGCTTATCCATGTGCAAACGCACATGCTATTTGTGTGCACATTCATGAAAATTTTCGACCGTTTACCATAACAAAAAGGTTGACAACTGAGCTTTGAACTTTGCATTAATCTGTCTGTATAGATAAACATAAATTTTATCGATTGTAAGAGGACCTGCTCTTTGTGCTAGGGTCACAATCCCCATTATATTAAAGTGGATGCGAGGATTTTGCAACGTAAAATATTAAACATACAAGTTGGTCTTTGACCCATGGACATTGGGATTTCATTGACCTTGAACACTAGTGCTTGGTCAGAGCAGATTTTTATTCCTTAAAGTTCATTGATCAAAGGACTGACTGTCCAGGCATATTTTGTCTTCGCTGTATTACTATTCGGGAACAAACGCCACAAAGAAACGTACTTGTTTTATGGTCCCCCTCTTCTTGCTACCTTGTGCTGGCCTATACGTTTCAAGATTCAAACCTATCCAAGCCGATGCAAGTTTACATCAGCGAATACACATTTTTGCAAACAACAATATTAACAAGAAGAAGAAGAGGAAGACGAAGACACGTTTACAACTTAATGATTAGTTGCCTAGAGTGACCTCTGTGGTAAACTTGTAATATCTTGCATAAACTTGTGTAGTCCTTAAATCTGTTTCTCACCGAAAGAAATGAAAATACGAAAGCTTAGACTTACCATAAAGTGCACAACGGCAACAAATATGGTGATGGCTCCACAGCTTGCGTAGCCCTGAAAGGATATTGTCTTAACCCATGACCGCAAATGCATGGCACTAAGGAGGGCGCTGTTCCGCTGAATGGCCAAAGTCGCGATATGTCACGGGTGACAATATCAAGGGGTCACGGCACTTTACGGCCATTCAAAGATTTTATGATCACAGTCCAGGTTATTAAATATTGTTTTAAAGGATAGCTTGGCATGTGCTCATTCACAAGCAATCATATTCGCCGCTGGTGAATTCCTGCTGCTCTTTTCCAATCTTACTTGTATAACCCTTTGGCTTCAATACGGCTTTAAAATGTTACTCTCCGATGAAGAAAGGAGCACAAAAAGCTATATTTGTCCGAACGAAAGTGCTGAGTTCTAGTATGTCATTCTGAGGCCTCGAGGAAATGTGACCTCTACTACAGACTGTTAGACTCGACCGGTGTTAGAATTATAGCAAGGTACAAAATTGACTAACTGAACCATTGTGACGCTGGCCTAACCTAATTCCTATAAAAATGTGGTAGGAGGCTGCTCTCGTTTGTTTTATATAAAAGGGGCAGCTACAATCGCGTAAAGGAAACGAAAGTCCAAAGAGACTTGCCATTCTTTCCCATAATGCGGTTTGTTCAGGGTAAAGGTTACATAATCGTGCAGTTTCTAGTGACCTTTCATATATTGAATCCACCTGACTACTACCCAGCGCCTTTGACCATAAACCAACGAGAAAACAATAAATTCAATATGTCAAAGCTTTCTGAAAAAAGCCAAACGGGTACTTAACCAGGCTATTATTCTATTTTCGAGGTGGTCATTAATAGAAAAAAGGCACAAAATTTGAAAAAAAAATTACCTCTATTGATGAAGGCGTTGTTGCGTTGGGTTGGCAGGTGTCAAATAGTTGGGAGCTGAAAAAAGACATTCCACCTAGTTGAAGGGTCATAAAGAGCGTCTTTGTGCAAAAAAGGCCGTTTGATCTCACTGGCAAAGACGCAATTCTGAATACTTTTAGTCTAACTTCAGCAACCTTTAACATTAGGGGAACAGCGGCAACGACTTCCATTGTATGACTAATCCACCATGCTGTTAATAATAACATTACGTAGCAATTCGTCAATTTAAATCTCAGTCGTGATGTGAGCGGCCTCAATTATGAATGCAACACTGTGTTCTCCTTTGCTGGGGACATATAATTAAATGTTAAAGTTGGCTATGTACTCTTCCGGACGCTCCCCACCAGAAGTGTTAACGTGTCGATTCAACCATGGTGACCCTCGCCACACCTAATTACTATAAGAACCAGCAAGAGCGCAGCTCTTGTTTGTCTTGCTTTTTATTTAATATACAATGTCTACGATATAATCGCGATACGACAACGAAAGTTTCAAATACCATTCCTCGCTGCAATACTGTGGCTTGCGTAGATTAACATATGCAGAGGAAGCTTTTTATGCCTATATCATATAGTTCCACCCGATATACTAACGTTGGGTACATGAATTATTGTATGATTTTTGACATTACAAATTACATGACCTATATGCTTGCCAAATAGTACTTGCAGGAGTGTATTTTAGGTACAGATTCGTTTGTCCAGTAAAGGTCTTCAACCGTCCTCGAAAATCGTATTTCAGAATTTCAAATCGTAGCAGTCAAGATTACGGCGATTCTTTGTATTTGATTTCATTTAAGTTTATCGCGTGCTACGGCTATGGTGATTGGGGCATTTCTCTAACTCCTCAAAGCAACTATTTTATAACAAGACATCTCCTATTCACAGCCACAAAATTTGATTCATTCATACAGTTCATTTAAACTCAGAATTAAATTTCTTTTCTTTGGGTGATATTCATTTAATTTTATCTTAATGAGCAAAAAGGTGTAATCTTTGACGAATGTTTCACAATTATTGTTTTTGGTACGATTGAAAGTTTTATTTTCACTCCTAAAATCCTCAAATACTTAGCTAGCCAACATTGTGTATACGTGTAAGATGCAATGTTATTGTTTACATTTCAATTATATTCAGGACTGAAATTCAATTGTCAACAATAAACATGCAGTTAACAAATGTACAGGCTGAGTTGACAAGCTGAGTACTGTGTATGTAGGTAAGTGTAGGTGACATTAAAAAGCAAACTAGTGAAAAATATTATCAAAAGTTACTATGAAAGATTGGTAACGTTTAATCTCCATTTGACATTTCGATAAAAATGCAAATTTGCCGATAGTAATTTTTTTTTTCTTCGATGTCTTGACAGAATAATTTATTTACAGTGCGTTTCACCTAGGTACTGCAACTCAGCGTATGAGACGGACACATTTCATCTACAACACAAACGATAAGCTAGGGTATCACGACACGAAGTAGTAAGATTATATTGACCTCTAGGACAAAATAAGAATTTTTACACCATTTTATTCATTTATCTAAAGGGAGCGAAGGAAAATTTAACCATCCATGTAACTAAAGTGTGACCCTGACCTATATACGAACTCACGCACGCGCAACAGGGGTTTGACGCAGCAGTGCATTGTCCTGAACTAAGCGGGGAAATTCCCTGCTGAGTCACACACAACATGTTTATACATGTACGGGAAATTCCGTGTGAGTCATCACCATCAAACTAGCCTATATAAAGGAGCCCCGTTGTCAGTCAGTCGCGGAGTCTAGCTGATGTTGAACACGAAGTTAACTAAATTTCATATCCATTCAATCCATAATATCGTAGATATCGCTCAGCGGCGGACTAAATCCTTCTTGTTTTTGAATTTCTAGCGCCTGATGAAATATGTCCTGAATAAGTTCTGACCCCGGAGCCTCTGTTGTTGCGCCTTTTTCTTGTATTTGTGTAAGCAGCTGTTTATATTGCACATAATAATGTTTATATTTCTCTCGTCTCTTTGCTACTCCTGTTTTTCCTTGTATTACATCAATAACGACGCCAGGTATAGGAGTTAAGGCTAACAGTACCGGAACTGTCGGAATTGCTGCTATGACAGCAGAACTTACAAGAATTCCCTTAGTAATATTGAGAGCCATATCAATTCGACCCATTAATTTATAACTTCGTCGATATGCAGCACTTGTTCTTTCTATGTAATCAGCCAATTGTTCAACGCTTTCAACAACTGAGATGTGCATTTTTTTTTTACTGTATATGTAAGGGATTATAAAAATAATTGTAGTAATATAGAAAGACAATATGGCAGAAGGAGGAGAAGATTTTGAACTCGAGAATTTAGTTGAAACAAATTTAAATGATGATGATGATGCTGCTACTGCTGAAACATCCTTAACCGATAATGCCCTTGCAGAAGCCGAGCCTTTCCAGGCCGGCTCAAGCGACAGACCCGCAGGTGAGTCGTTGATTAGACAGAGAGGAGAAATTACAGAGATAATGGCTAACCAATACTTAGATAGTAATAGGATTACTGATGCGCATAAACGAGAATTAATGCATACGAATTCTAGTATTAGGGATGGAGAGCTGTATTATCGAGACGCCAGGCTGACATCAAATAAAGGCAAGAAGTCTTTAATGCCCTCCTCTTTAAAAGGTAAGGGATCTGCAGAATTTAAAAAAGATATATTAGGAATAGATCCAGATTTTGTAACAGAATTGACTGATAATGAAGAAAAAATGTTATTGAAAAGGTCGGCCGATAGACTGAAACCCTACGACATTGGACGACTCAGAGATAGAATAACAGATTTACGAGTAAATTTTAGCGATAATGCCGATGAAATACGTACTATCGAAAATAAAATCGATGAATGGAATAATGAAACCCCGAATATAGAGCTATTAATGATGAATTAAGGATTGCGAATATGCGTCTTGGCGAGCTTAACAATGAAAAAGTTAAAATAAGGCTAGTGAAAAGAGAAGCTGAAAAACAGTTAAAGGAAATTCCTGAAGATCACACCCAAGGAAAAGAAAAAGCCAAGAAACTACTAGCTGAACTCATAACAAGCGAAGCTAAAATTGACAATCGAATTGAATACGAAAATGGCAAGATTAGCGAGGCACGTGAAAGTCTGGCTACGACTAGGTCTCTTCGTGATGTAATTTCCGATCCAGAATTGTCACTCAGGCTGAAGCTAACAGAGTTATTTAAACGAAATGGTATAACAATCGCTGCAATACTGACTGCCCTTGGAATGACAATATCAACAATTGCCCTGGCTGTAACTAAAGGAGGGGGAGGAGGAACTGGAGCAAACGCAGGAGGTTCAGGTCCGCCCAAAGTATATACAAAAGCGAAAGAAATTGTAAAGCAATTTGGTGAATGGTTAAAAACATTGGCTGCAAAAAGTGCTGCTGCAATACCCGGTCTAATCGGTTCCCTCGTCAGTTTTCTATTAAAAACAGCAGGATCGGTGGTCGGATTTGTCGGAGAACAGCTATGGATATTTTTAACTGGTTTAACATTAGTCATTATAAATAAAATTATGTATTAATATATGACACTCCCTACGGCATCGACATGTTTGGTGAAAAGAATATTGCAAAGTTTCTTTCTAAAAATAAAGACCTGTTTGGTTTCTCTGTCGAATTGGAATGGTGCAAACTTCGGCGGGTAAATCGCCATATACTTCGAGCAAATCCAGGTGTCCGACTCAAAGATGATAATCTATATCATAACATATTAGCTTTCGTGAAGGAATGTCAGAAGACTAACTTCTTTAAGCGACTAGAATTCATAGCTGTATTCCAGGATACTGAGGATGACCAAGAGGCTCATCATCTCCAAGAATATTGGGTTCTTCGATTGATTCGCGACACAGGCAATCGATTTATCTTTCAGGCAGACGGAAATATTTACGTAAAGATGTGATTAATTTTCTTTTTTTTCTTCTACTATATACATTACACGAAAAATGGGGTACGATAGAACATTATCACCCGACTTTCACCAACCGAATACCGAATGGAACAAAGTCAGAAAGAACTCATCACGTGATTGCTCATAATCCAGGTGAGGCAGATCCAGGCCAGACACTTATCATACGATGTCCGAAGTTAGAAAGCGGAGTACTCTTAGTTCCAGATACTTTCGACCTGGTTTTTGATCTCGAAGTAACGGGAGATGAATATAACCGAGTAGTACAAAATGTTGCAAAAAATTTGGTGGAGCGTATGAAACTCACATTTGAGGGTCAGACACTTTCCGATTTGAGTAAATATAACTTTATTGAATGCTATCGTGATCTCTTCAAACATAAAAAGGAGAGAACGAACATGACACTGTACGGAATTCAGAACGAAAATCTAAGAAAATTAAGAAGCGGTTCGACCGATGCAGATCAAAACGTCGTGGGCGATAAGTTACTTTTCGACACATATAAAACAAAATATGCTATTCGTCTCACTCATCCCCTCGTGACAGGTCATGGAGTTGCATATCCAAAAGCGTTAGGGAGTCATATTGAATGGGAAATTACGTTGGCACCTGCCCCCCAATTACTTGTCAGTAATCAGGTTGTTACAACCAATTATAAATTAAAAAAACATTCAAATGGAATACGAGACAATTTCTGACCTCGATCTCGCGAGGTCAACTGCTGGTTATTACAACAGTGGAAAAGTTACCTTTACGAGCATATACATTATTTTAGAACAATCCCATTCAAAGAATCGGACACGGTTATCAATGAAAATATAAATGTACCACGACGTAGCATTAGAGGTATCGCTATACTCTTCACTAAAAATCAGAATCAGACAGAACTGAACAGTGAACTTTTCTTTAACCCATCCATTGAATCTGTGTCTGTATCAATCGAAGGCATTGCAAACAAAGTGTACGCTCAGAAGATGATACCAAGACAATTTTGGAAGAAACACGACGGTATTTTGCTGAAGATAAAGATTGGTGTGAAATTGATATAGATGAGGCCGATTATTTGAAGAATAAATTCTGTCTGTTTATCGATCTGCGTAGTTTAAAGATATTGAGTTTCATGGAAATGGTCTTAAAGTAATGAACACAAAGGATGGAATCAACTTGAGATACTGAAGAAAGATGCCTCGTGGGGTGGCGATGACGCTCACAATGATAATATATTTGCCCACATTTATGTTATCAGTGATGCCCTGGTCTCTATTGAAAATAGTAGATTAAAGTCTTTACAATTTTAACCATGACCCGTCATTCCTATCGGCCGTGTTTCTGCCAGCCATTCGCCCGTGTTCAGATTGTATAACTGCACACGTTTGATATCATTTGGCGCCATCATGATTTTACTACGCTTTTCACTACGGATTTCTCCAGCCTTTTTCCGTACAAACTGTACAAATTGTGCCGGCTCCGGCTTCTTCCCAGTTTCAAACAGATCTTTATAATCTTCAAAGTTCAAATGTTTTCTAACACAAACATCTTTCACCCCTTATTTTTTTTTCGTCTCCGAAGTTGGAGTTCGAAAAGCACACTTTCGAGCGTATGCCGACAAAATCAAGAATAGGTTCACCATTCAACTCATCTTTAAATTTACCTATCACTTTTTTATTAATCTTCGGAAAGTTGGGGGCTATTGCGGAGCTCATCCC
Organism: Ptychodera flava; assembly: GCF_041260155.1. Lineage (NCBI taxonomy): Eukaryota > Metazoa > Hemichordata > Enteropneusta > Ptychoderidae > Ptychodera > Ptychodera flava. The sequence continues at coordinate 25,773,049 of NC_091931.1, forward strand.
ACTAGTATCATATATAGACTTCTCACCATTCTTTTCAACATCTTCTCGGACTATATCATTGAAAGTTACGTCCGGGTCCGGGATCGGTACACTGTAAACAAAACTGTCAGTATCCATGTAGGCTAATCGTATTCCAGGGAACTGGACCCGAAAGTAATTGTAATGCGTCTCATACATAAGCAGCTTAGAAAGTTCAAGCACCGCCGCGCCAATGAAAACTGGCTTTTTATATTCATATTTATCCCTTTTTAGTTCCAGGAGAGCACTGTCGCAGGAGTCTCCATCCTCTTCGGAAGTTATGGTAGTTATATGTTTCAACTTTGGATTATACTTCTGAATCTTTTTATGACCGGAACCGTTCCTACCCGAAACAAATCTAAAATCTCTGTACTTTCGAACGTCTTCTATTGTCTTGCCGAACATCGCGTTATTCATCAACTTATAGAAATTCTTTTCAAAATCTGTCTTTCCCTTTGTCCTCATTTCAGTATTAAAGGCAATATATTGTTTGAGACACGCCCTCTCTTCGAAGGCAAGCACCCGATAAATCTTTTTCAGTCGCATTCCCATCCGAAGATAGAATTCCAGCAACTTGTAGTGTAAGACGTATCTCTCTCTGTCCAACACACTTGTAATCAGTCGACTGCCCTGCCTCGGAAATTCATAGTGATGCGGTGCTAATGGCAAATCGCTGTGTTCTTCATGTAATTCGACTGGATATTCTAAGTCTACTTCTAGAAAACTTGGTGGAAAGGTGGCGCCGGGTCCCCAATCAAATCCTGCTCCGTCATTCTGAGCAGACCATTCTAACAATTCTTCCTTCGTCATCCAATGAAGTCCGCCCGTGGGCATATCCTGACTCATTGCCCATCCGTAAAGATTATTAGCATCGAGATATTTTATTTCGGTTAACGGTTTTCTCGGATCCCAGTTCCCGCCAGCTCCGTCAACGTAAGCAGGATGATTTGTCTGTAAGTAATGAATATTACACTGGCTGATACCGCCTCGAATTCCCCTCTGTACGAAATTCATCTGCTCAGCATCTTGAATGAGCTCAAACTTATTACCTGTATAAAGTAACATAGCATCCCATGTCAAGCCGGGCGCCGACATGTAATGGGCCGGATCTAACTTATATGCTTCTAAACATGTGTCACGGAAATTTTCGAATATATTTGCAAGAAGTAGAACGTCAGTCTCACAATAGAATTCCATATAATCTTTAATCGTCTTACATCCCACTTCATCCCACACCTTCAATGCATGCTCATAATCAGATTCTGAAATCCCCTCTTCCGTCAATTCGCTATAAAATTTGTGTCTCGTTGGTAGCTCCTCTTCTTCCAATCGCTCTGGAGAATCTAAATATTCGTAGGGGAAGAAACCTTTCGCTCTTTGAATGTCCGGGTACGAAAGTGGTGCCGCCGTCCACCCATCCTCCGGCACAGTTTTTGCCAACTTCGCCAATGACCCCATCATCAGCTGAGCACTGTCCATAAACTTTATAGAAAAGTGGCGTCTCTTTATCTCCATCTCCCCATCGACAACAATTGAGGCGTGAAAAATAAATGTTTTCGAGAGACCCATAATTCCACCATTGCCCGTCTTAGCTATGATTTTAGGCTCTGGTCCCCCTCCGGCGTCGATTTCATGTAATTCTTTCAAAATAAAAGAACCATCGTATCCCTTGAGGTTGTGAAAGTAGATAGGAATGGTTCTCAACGGGCGGCACTTTTCACAATAAAAAGTATCATCACGTCTCGGTATCCTGCCGGCTCTCCACATGCAATACAGACTGGATTGCCGTAATTAGAAGGATCTTTCATTGGTTTTATTTTCAAATAATACGATTTCGAATAATTCTCAGCCCGTTCTTTCATATCCTTCAGAAAGTCTGTAACACAGGAGAGCCCCGTGAATGTTCTTTTACCATAAACTTTTGGCCTCGTTCCGAAGGCGCCCCACCGTTCCACCATAACATACGAAAGACAAATTGGAATATGTCGACCGGTCCCCTTCTCAATAATTGCCTCAGTATCTGCATAGACGACGTAGGGGGCGGGGACCTTCTTCCGATGTCCTTCGAATTGACATACTTCCTTAGGAAAACCTGGCTGGGCAGTGTCTGTTCCACAATAATTCTCATGTTCTTCCAACTCTCCTGTTGACGCAAATCCTTTTCCACAAACCGTACAAATACACTTCCGTCTGTGCACATTCTTACGATTATTATTAGAATTAATAAGGCGATTTTCCGCAGTAATTGGCACATAGTGACTCGAAGGGTTGCCATCGGCGCTGACTATTAGTAAAATCTTCGCTGTCTGCACCGTTCCACCTTCCCCTATCGGAACCGTTCCGTAAGGGGTTCTGTTAGGGGCTCCGTAAAACACAGTTATGCCGGACGGATCGGGATCATTCTCGTAGATCTGAAATACTTTGAGTCTGATGCTCGGATTTTGTCGCTCAAAACGCTCGAAAATAGTATCATCGGCGGGTGTGGAAATGGAATGCCGTCCCAACAGTAATCGGCTATAAATGGAGAGTACGTATTCCAATTTTTTCTGGTATTACCAGCCTTCTTTTACGAAACTCGGGGTCGGCTAACTTTAAACTTGCTACGACGGCATACTGGAAGCAGTCCTCGGCGCCTCTGAGTAGGACCAGATCGCTCACACATTTCTTATTTTTCAACCATTCCGGCAGTTGGGGGCCGGGGCCAGCCCCAAGTAGTAATTCTACCAGTCTTACTTTAAAATTAAGTATCTCCTCGAGAACTAGACCAGAGCCCTCAACAGCTTCAGTTTTATCAAGCCATTCTTTGTAGTCTTTTACTAATTGTTCTTTCACTGCCGCCCCTCCCTTATCTTTTGTGTATATACCCCCATTATAGTTAACATAGTGTGTACGATTTTGCAAACTTTGATCTTTTGGATTTTTGAATTTGACTTCCATTTCTGTAAAAACACGGTACATCTTTCTTTCTTTGGCCATACCTCGATATCAATCTGCGCGATATCCTCGACTCGCTTGACTTCGTAGGAAAATCTTTTTCTATAACTACATCTTTGAATGCTCTCCGTAAGCGACGTTTTTTTATGCTGTAATGCACAGTAAGTCTCCTTGGAATAAACTGCGGCGGCACCTTCTCCCATTTCTTCACCAATTCTTCTCTAAGATCATGAAATCTATCCATGGTTTTTTACCGAAGGGATTTTCTAGAGTAAAACCTTTACCTGAAGAATCTGTTAAATCTGTGTGAGTCATGGTATACAGATAATTCTGAGTGTCTAGCCCTCTATTTAAATCGAGGTCAAGTATATCGGCCAATTGGTTTATCTTATATTCATTCACGATTGGATCCATTGTACTGTCCTATATATATCATAAAAAATTTTCTTAAAAGAAATATCTATTCTAATTCATCAAAATCCACTATAATATTTTTGTCAGCATTTATTTGTTTATATATCTCGCCTAATCTTTCTAAGTCGACTAGTTCTTCCGCATCTTGAATTTCTGGTTTATTAGGCGCAGCACAAAATAACCTCTCAACAGTGAAAGAAAGAGCACGTTTATTTAATCGCGGTTTAAATGCTAAGAATTCTATCTTACTACCTTTCCTGATATTACGAGGTACAATAGCAGGATTTTCTCGGACTGGCAATGGGCTCACTGCTTTAAAACCGCAGTCAATTTCTTGAACCATATCAATACATGTATCGAAATCGTGAGCCCCTCCCCCTCTTTTAAACTGAAATTTAAAATACGCAACTGGCTGCGCCCCGCTCCCTCGCTTCTGATACACTTTAGATGGATTGTAAAATCTGCAGGTCGTTCCGATAGGATTCCCTTCGGTGACGGTTCCGATAGTATTCTTGGAGTGAGCGGCCAGGCTTGCAGCATAACTTTTAGCAGTAGATGCATCGAAACTTTCACCTAGGGTACGGAATATTATTAAATCGGTAAACTTTTGAAGACTCGGTTGCCAACGGACACACACCCCATCGCATGTAGCAGGATCTCTAGAGCCGTACTTAGGTCCGATGTTGAAAACTACTTCTAGCTCACTGTCTACGTATATGAAAGGATCTACATATCACCAAATACTAATTTGCCTCCATCATCAATTTTGATGTTTTCTCCGGTTTCAAGTATTTTTATTGCATCTGAAATAGAAAGGATTGTCATTGTATTATCGTATATATCTTAATAAAAATAATTTAAAAAATTTTTTCTATGATATAGTATCCCCAAAATGTCATACATATTCATAAATGGACCAACTGGAAGTGGTAAGAGTTACGATGCAATAAATTTGAAAGAAGAGGGAGTTGCTACGATGACTCACGTACCAGAATTTGACACTAGTTTTTCCAGCAACATTGCCGACTTTTATAATGGGCGTGTCGTTGTTTCGATTGCCGATTTTCAGAAACAGTTTATAGAACATACTCTTAATTTACAATATCAGGCTTGGGTGAGGGAGGAGTGGGAGGGGGAGGGCCTCCCTTCAGAACACTACATTATTTGTGACTCTTCCATAATTCAACATCTGACTTTTTCTCGAATCCGGGGCGTTTCCGTGGCAACGGAAGAAAAAAAGATTGTTTCTAGAGCATTTGACCATTTACCCAGTTTCATTATCATATTCAAAGATATGCCTTGGGATTATTGCAGGCGGAATGTGTTGACTCGAGCCAGGTCGTACGAAATAGGCGCCTTAGAAGAACTAGAAGAGATTCACAACAAGTTCAAACAGACTTTCTTAGAAATTTGCCACGACTATAGGCTTCCATGTTTGGTAATTCATCAATCTCTTACCCCCCTCGTTCTCAAGAATATACTTAATCCAACAATTGATACCGAGACAGTCGGACCAGTAGAATATCCACGAGCTTTTGACTTTGGAATTGCATGGAGCGGCGGCAGCCAAGGATTTTTAATAGACGGTTTCAAGGAGGAGGAACTTGAAAAAGCGTACTTCCCACCTGGACAAGAACAACTAGAACAACCTCGAGTGTCACTAAATAACCTACACAAACTTCTTAACGCTTGTGAATCTGTGTGTGCTTATAATGCTTCGTTTGACCTACGAGCACTTGACATTATGAAAAGGGGGGACTTTGAAGTTACTTGTCTATGGCTCATGTCAGTTGTGTTCATTATACTTCAACCAGAACTTATCGATAAAGCTGAACAAGGGGGACTCGAAAGAACGGACTGTGGTAACATGAGAAGTCGTTTTGAAGATCTTGCAAACTTAATATGTTCAGGAACTGAGATACCACCTCATCCACATACTGCCGAAAAAGATGCAATAAGTGAACATTACTTACGACAGTACATGATAAATACTTGGCCAGGTGGGGGGTGGAAGTGGGGTGGTAAACTGACACTTTCGGCTTTCAAGAAATTAAGACTTTTTCCATGGTACTTATTGAATAACTTTCGTAAATACTTACGTTAGTACTTACGTAGTACTTGACAAGTACCAGCACAGGAACTTACGAAGTACTTACGTAGTACCAGCACAGGAACTTACGAAGTTCTTACGTAGTACCAGCACAGGAACTTACGAAGTTCTAATAACATTTTCCTCCGGCTCCCAACTATTGAAACTTTCCGGATAACCTTTCCATTTTATCAGATAATATTTCTTTCCTCTAATTTTTTTCATCTTCAAATTCGTTCTACTCTGTACAGCTCGTCAGCACCACGTTCTGAAGGTGCGCTCTGAAGTTCATCGGAATAGAAAGTGCCGAGTATTTCCTCTCCATTCAGATCTTTTATTTTGTAAACTGGTGGAGTTCCCAAGCCAGCTGCGTACACAACTTTTGAAACCACGAAAATCTCCTCTGTCCAATTTGGTAAATATCCTTTCTTGAAAGTGGTCTTGTATTTTGTAATTCGGACTCGTTCTCCCGGCTTGAATTCAGGGTTAACTCCCCCGGCTGCCAACTCAGGACCGAATAGTGTATAAAATGCCTGCCAATCGTTCTCCTCTGTTACGTCCCTGGGTTTCATTTTGATACTTCCGTGAACGGTGTTATTGTAATTCTCGAGAAGGTGGGGTAGAATAGAAAGCCATTCTCGTGTCTGTTTATATGTAAAGTATTTCCACATCATCGTCTTGAGGGTTCGATTAAAACGTTCAACGACGCTAGCTTTTTGTCACTGTAGGTGTGAAACCAATGAATACCTGACTCCTGGAGCCACCCCTGCATTTTTCGGTTCGTAAATTCCTGCCCCTCATCTGTCTGAAGTTTGCGGGCCTTCTCCCGGATTTCTTAATCACGTCTTGTAGCGCCTGTAACGTATCATCAGCCGTTTTTGACTGTATCGGCCTGGCCCATGCGTATTTACTGAGTACATCGATTACTGTTAGCATGTATCGCATGTTACGGTTCTCTTTTGCGAACGGGGGAGGGAATTCCACGAGATCCGCTTGCCATTGAGAGTCTATCGATGTTACAAAAACGCGTCGGCCGCCCGTAGCACGAGTACGAGGGACCGGTTTATGTAGATTATAGGTTAGCTGAGTTTTTAACCAGTCCTTCACCTCTTTCTTAGTGACGTGGAGTCCGCTGGCCCGTGCTGCGTCATACAATTTTTGTACACCTCCAAAACCAGTTTTCGGGTTGTAATATAATTCTCTAAGAGTGCCTTCGGGGGTGCCTTCGGCTTCAGCTTCCATAATTGCTATATTATACGAAAAATTTTATGTCGTACGGATTCCGTAAACGAAATACTAGTTTACTGAATGGCCTACTTTTCAATTGCTTGATTAGGCCCACGGCTTCCCGTTCTGACACCTCCATTCCATATTCTTTTATAATAGTTTTGTTGTCTATCTTGTTCGGTGTGTAAAATAGTACTAACATCTGTATGTTTTCCCTAAATGGTTTACTAATACTAGTATATTGTTGAGTCAGAACCCAGACAGATAATCCGTCATGTCTTGCACTGAAACCAAGTTGGACTAAAACGTACTGCGCTTCTTCATATCTTTGGACGAGGCGCAGTCATCGAGGATTATTAAAGTGTTCGTTCCGGCCCATTCTTTATGCACGTAGGTTAATGTATCATCCACTGCATCGAGTCCGACTGGAAATATAAACACATTATCATCGGTGAAAATGAATCTTCTATTATACGCTTTATTATTCATGAATGTTGGGCAAATGAATATCACATATTCGAATTTCCTTAAGTACGGACCGGTGAGGAGGTCCAACATAAATTCTGTTTTGCCAGAATATGTCGGTCCAGTTATAATCATGTTGAATGGTGGGGTTACGTATATTGACATTTCCTCTGGATCTATATATTTAGTGACTTTATTCCAGTACCTACAATAGTAATGAATATTGCTAAAGATAACAAACCAATTTTACCATATTCGTGAATAGGGTCTGCGCCGAGTGTTGCAGATGCTGCCCGTTCTGGGGAGGGGAGGGGAGGCCCCCGAGTCGTGTCATTGTGAGGTGGTGGTGACTCTCCGGGCTCGTCCTGCCACTTCACGGGATCCCCCCCCTCCTCCCCTCCTTCCATCTCATGTACAGCACTTTCTCGAACTTCCGTGTTTATATCACCGTTCACCCCGAAGGACATAGATTCTGTTGCGTATTGCAATTCATTATTATAACCCGAGATTGCCGGGCCCGAAAGGATGACCATCTCAGACGGTAAGAGAAGTAAATTTGGCGAGACTGCCATATCAAGTTTGACACCAGTATTCATTATTGTGTCTTGATATCGCCTATAACTGATTACTTTGTCGGTATTGCGAATTTCATCTTCGAGGAGAACGCCGAATTCTTTTCGGACTTGCTGTGCACTGCCAGTATCACCCACTATGGTACTGCGAATATTCGCTTGTGCGCCGAGTATGCAATATACGTAGGCTTCAAGACTTTCGTTGAGGCGGGCTAGGCCAGCCTTTGTTAGTCCCGAGTCTCCCTTCAGAGGAATGAAACTATTGTATTGTCCCTCCGATCCATCATTTCGGAAGAAATAGTAGTGCGGTCGTTCTTTGTCGGGCAGTACATGTTTTTTCTTTCCAAAAATGGTATGTGTATAGAAAACGCCTCCGTCGGAGGAGAGGAAAAAGTCCCGACCGTTGTATATCGCTTTTGGCTGTCGAACAGGCCCACGATTAGTGTAATATTCATATCCATAACCAAGACCTTTATTTTGACCTTTTCGATAACGAAAGTCGGACTTCGTTGGACTTATATTTCCAAATTCTGTACAGAGAAGTTCATATTGGACGAGATTGTATGGATTGTCGCCCGCTTTGAAGGTGGGGAGGGGGTCGTCTGGAAGTGCAACGCCCATTTCATGAAGAATACGACGTATTGTAAAATATACATGGAAACGGCAGAATGATCGTATTTGCGGAGGAAATTTCTTATCAAAGAGATGGGCGAATGATATACCACAACCAGTAGTGCTACACCATACAGCGAAATTCAGTTGCTGGTCCCAATATTTCATATGCGGACTGCCCAGCCAGACATTACTTTCTTTCGCTGATCGATGAGTGATTACGTTATCTTTAAATATATCCCGTGGATGAAAAGTAAATTTATCTGTCGGCGTTACATATATTTCTAAGTCCATGAGAATAGGTTTTATTCCTCCATTCGGTTTGGTAGGAATATCAGCATGCTGTACTGTCGGTACGCTCGTCTTATTCAATTGAAAAGCAACTGGGAATAAGTCTGTACTCATTATTCGTGTTTCTATATACATATAGATTTAAATGGAGGAGAATTTTCCCGGAATCCCTGTCGGAATCCCTATCGGAACGATACTAACATTCCAGACTATGTTAATACTTTATTTCGGATTCAGGTTTAAACGAATTTTTTATTTTTTACTAAGAATAGATAACATACTGCAAACAATGGAGAATTTAATAAAGTCATCGGCAGCGGCAAATACGACAGCGCATTCCGAAGGGGCTTCGGCGCCTTCGGTGCCTTCGGACGCTCGATCCATAATAGAGACGAAACGTGAAAAAATACTCTGTGTCATCGCAAGTGGTCAAAGTAAGTTATTTTTTGGCAAGGAGATTTCAGTTGCTGACGTAGAAAAATGGGGAGATGAAACAGTGAATAAAGCCTTCAAAATGTACGAAGCGAAATACAGTTCTCTTATAAGTGATAATATCACTCAAAGTTTCATAGATCTAGGAGCCCGTGCAATAAGTCAGGTAGTTCCAATCGATGACCGAGATAACTATGCCACTGATCTTAAAAAGGATTTTATTCTAAACAGTGAAATAAAACGATTATCAGGACGGATAGCCTACACATGGGGGCCCCTGATTGCTCTAATTTCCACCGGTTTAATTACGGGTAAACATTTAAATTTTAAAAAAATCGGGTTTAATATAGTACCTGAAATAAATGGATTCAACTTCGCAAACGGTTCCGACTCAGCAAACGACTCCGTCAGAAGCCCCGCCGACGGGGCCCACACCGCAAACGGAAACGACGATCTTCCCTACGCCACAGCGCAACATAGAGAAAATTACGTTACCGACGAAGCATCCAGGGAGAGTTGCTGCGGGCAAGAAATTAGCGGAATGGAACAGGCAAAACAAGGAGAAGAAACTAAAAGCAATGAAGGGGAATGATAGCGATGCGGTAGCGACAAACTGTATAAGCCTACCGCCTACAATGAAAGAACAGTGTGATAGCTCACGCGATAATAAATGGTATAATAAATGTTATCTTGTTTTAGGAATTGTGGGAGTTTCATTGACTGCATTAGGGCTATATTGGGGGCGTGCTCGGCATACCCCCTGTCCCGTTCGGCCTCCCCAGAAAGCGAAAAAAACAGAGCCCGTAGCAGCTCCCTCCGGAACAGTTCCGACAGGGGAGGGGGAGGGACCCAGCTCCTCTACATTGTATGAGATGGATTAACTCCCCATATTTTTATTTTTTATTTTATATACTAGTCAGCAATCATGGATATTAAAACAGTTGTAAACACAATGTACGATGGTATTGTAATCGCTGGACTTGCGATGGGATATCTTATGATCTCCAGCAAATTTCTGAAAATAGAGGTTGGCGATCCAAGTCGACCAAATTTGACTCGATTGGCAAAATTAGGCGGTGCGACTGCTGCCGCGGTTGCGACCAAAGATCTCCTTGAACAGAAAAATATTATTCCTGCAGAACCTTATACTTAGTAATGAGCACCTTCGGAATAATAATAATAATATTCATCGAACATTTATACTTAGTAATATATACAGCGAACAACAATGATCATTTGGATTGAAAGTCAAACAGGTGAACCTGTTACTGTTAATTTTTACCCTTGCATTGACACGACACAGTTTACGAAGATAAGACTGCTAGAGTGCGGACTATATAATTCATGGCATAACATAACATCGACAAATAATGTACTAAAATATCAAGAAGGTGACCAACCAAAGAAGACTAAATCAATACGTCCAGGTAACTACAATATCGATACGTTAAACAAAGCAATCGGGTTGAAGCAAAAAATTAATTTTGAAAAACATCTGCCGACAAACCATGTTTATCTAACTTTGGCTAAAGATATTAAAGTCTATTTCAATGCCACAGGTAGCTTCGCCAACGTCGTCGGCTTTTCAGATAAACCTGAGAACAACCCAGTTATAAAAAGTACTATGAGTCCGAAGAAAGTGGATTTCTTAACAGTCACTAAATATATAGTTCATTCAGATGTAGTCGATGTTACTGGAAATTATGTTTCATTTGGTTCGGGTGAATACATACAGGGGAAAGTATCGAACTGTTTACAAATACTTCCCATCCGGGATACGAGAGAAATAAGTGAAAAGGTTACTTACGATTTTAAAAACGGAGCAATTTCTATGCCATTGAGAAAAGGGGGAGATTACATGAATTCAATGCGTATCTGGATAACAGATCAGGATGGGAACATGATCGATTTCAATAACTGGCCAATTAGCTTTTGTATTGAATTGCTGTAGTCGTTCCGCCTACCGGTGTAACCCTATCGGAAGATAAACCATCCCACGACCAATCCTCCAGCAATATAAATCATTTCATATTTCTTTTGCTCAGGACTGGGCTGATAATAATCTGAGAATTGAACTTCTTTGCCTGACGTAGAGTTGCTTTGCACCGCTTCTGCTTCTTCCAGGATTTCTGCATCTGTATCTCTTAATTCTGCCGCAGCATGCACGTCCTTTGCCTGATTTTCTCTTTCCCAGTCAGCCTGTAGTAATCTTTTTTCTGACCAGACGTTGCGATCATGTTCAAATTTTTCTAATGCTTTATCATGTCGGACCTTTTCTTCAATAAGAGCGTCACCATTCCCCGAAAGCTTTTGTCCGATAATATTTCCTCCTGTAAATGCCGTTGCATTTAATACAGCACCGAGAACTGTCATTCCTATAGCTGAAGCCATGGTTGTGTATATTACAAGGTATTATTTTAATTTTCACTGTATATAGGTCCCTACGGAGTATGTCTGATCCAAGTGGCTTCGGTCTAGGTACAATTCGTATGCAAAATCTTGAGCTTGAAGATCTGAGTGATGTTAAAGTTAACAATAATACTAAGATGGCTGCTAATCATAATAAGGATTACGTCCTTCGTTATAAAGACCGCGAAAAATATTTCGTTTTAGCCAATGCCGCGGCGCCACCCCACGAACATGCTGTAGAATTTTCCGAACTTAAAGACATTGATGAAACTGTAATTGACGCCACAAAGGCTTCGAATGATCCTACTCCTTTTTGCTCTGACATGGGATTCGGCTAGTCAGAAATTCATGCCTTATAATGTGCCGCGTAACATCTTAGATATATTGGATAGTGAAATTAGTGGTGGAGTTGCTGAACCACCAGGAACCCCAAATGTTATTTATTTTGATAGCAATGTAAACAAATATAAATTGTTAGATTTTCGTAGTTGGCTTACTCCTACAAATCCATACATTGCACTTCTTGGTATACCAATTCATCTTAAAATTAGTCCTCTTAATACAATAATAAAGGCAGATAATACACTAAGAAGGTGGATAAACGAGGGGGAGAATTATTGCTCGTATACAGCTAGCGGAGTTTCAGTTAGATTATTTTGGGACACAACTTTAAAGAAACTGGGTCTTAAAAGTATTGGTGATGAGGCAGCTGAATTAACTTTACAGACAGTAATCAACAGATGACTGATAATATGAAAATACTTCAACATGGTACAGTTCTCATTAGATGTGTAAAGTTAGTACTGGAGATGAATTTGACGATTTGGTTGGATATTATGCTATGAAAACAGATAACAGAACAACTTGTGATATTATCATAAGTATTGATAAAGATCGGGGAGGGGAAATGAGTATTGAATGTTTTGTTGGTGGGAATAGAATAGAGAACGACTTAGGAACTACATTTGTACGTAGAGATAAAAGAGTGAACACTTTAGATATCAGTACCATTCATCTGAAACGTCTCATATTATTTGAAGTAATGGTCTTCCGTCACATTTTAAGTTCAGAGGAAATTACTAAAATTTTATCTATCAGGTGAACAAGTTCGCACCGATAGGAACTCCGAGTTCAAAAAAACCTACCGGAAATTCAGACCTCAGTCATGCAGTAGGAAAAAATTCACATCAGCTAGACTCCGCGACTGACTGACAACGGGGGTAAAAAAAAGCTCCTTTATATAGGCTAGTTTGATGGTGATGACTCACACGGAATTTCCCGTACATGTATAAACATGTTGTGTGTGACTCAGCAGGGAATTTCCCCGCTTAGTTCAGGACAATGCACTGCTGCGTCAAACCCCTGTTGCGCGTGCGTGAGTTCGTATATAGGTCAGGGTCACACTTTAGTTACATGGATGGTTAAATTTCCTTCGCTCCCTTAAGATAAATGAATAAAATGGTGTAAAAATTCTTATTTTGTCCTAGAGGTCAATATAATCTTACTACGTCACGACACAGCGGCTGGCCCATGTTGGTTTACTGTAATTAATCAATGAGTCGACGACTTTCATATGTGTCGTGATACCCAAGCTAATCGTTTGTTTTGTACGTGAAATGTGTCCGTCTCATACGCTGAGTTGCGGTACCTAGGTGAAACGCACTGTATATTGCTCATAGGAACCGCTTAATAATCATTTAGGCCTACTGTTTGATTAAGAAGCGGATTCTTAATTTTTCATAAAAGCAATACCAGAAAGCTTATCATAAGCTACTGGTAGTACTAAATTTACTTCAAATGCATCGCCTGTTACAATAATAAACAATCTAGATGAAGAGTACGGCCAGTATAGACCGTAATGACGGATCTAAAGCCTCGTCATGTTCAAGCAATAAACGACACTGAACGAAGGTATACCACGAGATTTTGACTAGTTCACGACACATTTGCACGAGCAATAGCAAGTGCCAATATCCATGGAGTGAACTGGTGAAAAACGAGTAGTATATCCGTCGTAGGAAAGGTTTATGGCTGTTATCGTTATATTATAACAGTATATTGAAATTCTGGCGTGAAACATAGAAACGTGCAAAATAGAGGCAACATTACAGAACAATTTCAATATGCATGCTTCAAGAAGACAAGGAAAAAAGCAAATATATGCAAAACAGCCGACAGCACTAAGATAATTGCGGCGCTGAAGTATATATTTGTCACAATTTCCAAAACTATATCCAAATTGGCTTACGTAGAAGCGACGCTTCCGAGGAACAATTTAATCTGATATTCAAATTTCTACAGTGCAGCTGCATTGGATACATTTAAAAAATAACAGGATAACGGCTAGAATTCCTTTCTTTCAAATTAAAGTCCAGTCTTCGATGGCTCGCTATGTGACTCGATGAAATTTGTTCTAAATGTACTGACATTCGGACAAAATACACTCGAAACACTGAAAGTTGCTTTCAATACAGCTCAAAGTTGATGGCGTTCATCATAGCCCAATGTGCTGTGTGAGTTCGTTATGGGAACTAGTGTCAGTCCAACTACTGTGCTAGGAACCAGGTGGCAATGTAACTGGCAATAGGCAATAGACTAAAACCTTTAAAAAGTCTTACAATATTAAAATGTTGATCGTTGTAAAGGAAATGGAGATCTTAAACAAATTAACAAAGTTCTTCATGGTTGTAGTAAATTTACCAATAAGCGACAAACCACAAACTTTGAGAAATCACTTCGTTTTCATTCCCGTTTCGTCTACCGACATTTGAAAATAACACGTTTTGAACTAATTTTGGATAACTGGATGGTGAAGTAATGCCGATTTAATCTACAAATACAATTTCATCTGTTTTTCTTTTTACAGTACACAATTGTTTTTATGAGTAATTTGCAATCTAAAAACATTGAGCTACACAGCACCTAATACTTTGAGAAATTTGAAAAATATTAAAATCCAATTATCCAAAATTAGTTCCAATCGTGTTAAATTGAATTGAACTGACACAAATTATCACATATTTAATGGGTTTTACCGTCTTTCACACTTTCGTTAAGTGTTCAAACGGCACATAAGTTTGTCATGAATACAAAATACATAAAAAATCAACACAATGTAATCAACCTAATCACAATGCTGTCAATTTGCATAATAATGCTTTTTTGACAAAGAGAATAATAACATACCGATGAACAACTAAAATTTATCGAACAATTCTGTAGTACAGTATTTTGCAATCAGCTGTGCTATTGCCCTGATAAGCGATAAGATTGTTTCGTATATTTAATGTATTCAAAACGCAAGGAACTAAGGTCCGCTAGTAGTACATTTTGATGATTGTTTTCGTAATTTTGAATGTCACTTGTTCATCATATAATGAGAGTAGTATAATTAATGTCTTATTCAATGTTCAAAATAAAGATTTATGACAATGAAGAACACTTGCAGTGTTTCCTTGTACTTTCGAGTATATCATTACCTGAAACAGAAAATGAACTGATTTCTAGATAAATCAAACACTATTACTTTATATGCTGTGAGCTCGTTTTATAAATACATTCTGTAACACGACCAAAGCGCCCGTGCTTAGTGTTGAGGTGAAAGGTCGCCCATGTGTGGGACCCCATGAATGTTTCATGCTCATTATTCACTCATGTGCCGATCCCCACGCTGTCCTATCACTCAATTTTGACGAGCAACCCGTATGGAATCACAACTCCACGTTCCTTTGTGAACCATTCAATCTCTTGGTTACTGAACTTCGGGTCAATTTCTGACGATGCTCCTATGGTCTGTGGACCAACTTTGTAACTGGTTGGGTTGATGCACACCTGGAACACCACTCTGGCCTGATGGGACTTCTTCGTGAATTCGTCTAGAAAACTGAAGCAAGGGAGTATATTGGTCGTGTTAAGTATTTCCGAGCAAAACATGATGACGGAAATTTTTAAGCAATGAAAACACAAAAAATCTTTCAATTTGAAAGTTCAATAACACAAAAGTCTGTTTAATATTTGTCGCCGTTGTCAAAAATGAGGACAAAATAGAACGTTCATTCTCCTTGTCTCGTGAAATAAATAAAAAACAGATTTCCAGCTTACGAAACATCGAAAATAAACCATTATATTCTAAATATCAGCAAGTTAAAGATAGACGGTCCTCATAGGCTAAAAGGTATGATAACGTCATTCAAAAGTTGATTCTGTCGATTTTGTATGGGAATAGTTTTAGTTTATAAGGTTTTGGTCATAATGTAACAGCAAACTTGTAGATTTCCCGCTTCAAAGTTCAAAATCTACAGTAAGAACTTCGCGGAAATTAATATTCTCTTCAAAGTACATATGTAGTCAATGTATTACGTATTGTTTATCATTTTCAAATAATCGTTCGCAGAGTTTTAGGCCGCTAATATACTGACCATTAAAACGGTCGATGAATTTCCTAGGTGCGAAGACGAGTCAAGCTGAATATTTCATTGTCCGCTCGTTTACTCTTTCGTACAAATAATATTAAACATAATCTTCAAGGAAGTTTTACTATTAAAGTGGAAAATTTACTTGGCATACTCACTCGCTTTCAGGTGCATACACGTCACATCCGGAATATCGTACGCTTGGAGAAAGGAATATCTGTTTGGTGTCGAAACCTTTGGGTTTACGTTTGTCCGAGAAGTGGCCAGGACACTCACTCAGTTTTATGCCTCCCATGCGAATATCACCTGAGAAGTAATTTTTACATACACAAAGGTAATGAGAAAGGGGCATGCAAGAAGGATCTTAAGCTTAAGCATCATTTTGAAAAAATCCAACACCTGAAGAAGTTAAACATAAATATCGATGAAAAATTTCCATACCTGGCATCAAAAGTTCTCCGGTTTCGAGAATTGGTTTAACTGATTCTAGCGTAGTACCGTGAAAAGCAACATGCCACTTTTTGAATACCTCTAATGCCAAGGCCTTTGGTGGGGTCCTGTGAGAACACAGCAAAAACTCTGACATTGATTATTGAATTGTTGTTAAATCGATAATTACAAAATGACTCAATGAGAAGAGTATGTCATGGACAGTGTTTGTCAAGACGAAAACTTGTCTTTTGGTCGATGTGGTGCTTAAAGTGGTTTCGGAACTCGATGCTTTTCGATCTTATCGTAGAGTGAACACGCAACTTACTTGAGGGCGAAACGGCACCATCCAATTGGAACTCCGTAATCTTTGGCGGGTTTTCCTCTGGCATAGTAAAGCTTGTCACCTCTATCGTTATGACAGCTTGTACAGTAGCACATGTCGAACCTTGGCTCAAAAAATAATTCTGAACAGAAAGGAATGCATAAAGAAGACTTTTGAGAGAAATCTAATGTTTATGACTTCGCTGGTCTAAACCTTACATAAAACTGTATTTGATACCTGCAGTTCCTTCAAGGTGAGGGTTTATTCAAGAAGGTCAGTATAGAGGTTCTGAGAAATACATTATATATACACACTAGTACAGAAATTTGCGAGAAATTTGCGAGAAATGGACACTTTCTCGCTGTATTGCGAGAAGTAAGCGAGAATACATACTTTCTCGCGATCAAGCTGCGAGAAATGTGCTTTCTCGCATGCATCTGCGAGATATTTAATTCTCGCAATCAATCAGCGAGAACCATGTTTTCTCGCTCTGCATCTGCGTGAAATTGTGGAATTTTTGTGAAATGCTTACACAGAAAAATACAATTTCTCGCAGATGCAGAACGAGAAAACAAATTTCTCGCTGATTGATTGCGACAATTCAGTTTCTCGCAGATGCTGAGCGAGAAAACACAGTTCTCGTCAGATGATTGCGAGAAAATTAAATTCTTGCAAATTTCTCGCAAATTTCTGTACTAGTGACATTGTACTCAGTCTAACAAATCATTGCTGTATTCGTGAAATGGACATTGATGCATGTATGTTACTGTTTATTTCAATCGGTTGATTTCTTTAAATTTCAAGCCTCCTATCCTGCACCTGGTCATTGATGACGAACTGCACATGATATTATTGTGAGTGTTCCAATCAAACCTGATAATCCCAAAGATTTCTTGAACCTTCCGCATAACTCTCTGTAGCTACAGCGCCCTCTTGAGGCAGATGTTGGTCTGCTACCTCCTGCAAAATCGGTAAAATTAATTACAGATTTACCTTTTACGTTTATCCTGTTTTGTAAATCAAAGTTATAGCACGTATTGCCATGACAAGGTCCACATGCCTCTCCTGTCTTAGATCAAAATATTACGGGGCAGTCGAACAAAAATGCAGACTATAGGAAATAATATTACGTTCGTAATTACCAAGAACTTGACCTTGGCCGCCAGATTTAATTCTCATCAATGCTCTCTCTGCTGCTTGTTTCACAGCTGTATTCTTACTCTTGCAAAGTGACGTCAACGTTGCGATGGCACCTGGCACAGAAGATATCTTTCCCCTGAGGTTTTCTGCTTCAGCCAAAGTCCACAAGGTATTAGCTGCCGACTCCTGCACGTCAGGTCGATCCTTCTTCAAAAGATCAACTAGTAGCGGTACTCCACCTAGTTTTACGATCAAATCTTTGTTGGTGTCATTGATTGCAATGTTGCCCAGTCCAGTCGTGATTTCAAGTGCCGAAAATGTGCTGTTTTCGGCTGTACCCTTAAGGCTCGGGTCGGCAAGTGCTCTTTTTAAGATATCTAGAGTGTAAGCCACCAACTTTTCATCTGCCGCCAAAAGATCAATTTTGTGGTCTTCAATAACGTAGGACAGCGTCAACATGGCGCCCATAGCCAGTGTTAAGTCATTGGACTTCATAAAAGGAGCTATTCTTTCGATGGCGCGTACGTCCCGATACACTTGCTTGTTCTCGGTTGCCTTGGAGCAGTTGTGCAACACGCCAAATGCTGACCGCACGAGATCTCGTCTCTTCTGTCAAATAGAGATATATGAGAATCACAACCAGGAGTCGCTAACATTGCCTTAGAATTAATTAATTTCCGATATGTTATGTTCCCAAAAAGTCTTTCAAGAACTGTAGGCATCCGTTAGTCAGTTCAGATGGTGCAAAGGGTTCAATTAATTAAGATACAATAACCTTGCCTCTCTCCACTTTAGTGTGACTTCGTTTATTTTAAGAAAAACAATCTGCCTATTTTACTTTAATTAGTTTCAATGTGAAAAAAGAAAGTGCTTTCACTGACAGCGTTCAGCCAGCAGTATCACTTTGAAAGGGGATAGAACTACCCAAATGCATATTTTGCATATTTTTTTATTATTTACAGTCGACAACGTAGCACACTCATATTACTGAATCAGACCACCACGAACTCCCACATTTATTTAAGTCCGAAAAATACAGAAGAAACTTTTACCTTATTTATCACTTTTGTCGGTCCGAACCTATCAATATCCTTCAGCATGAGTTCAAGAAGCCCTGACTGTCCGAACTGCTTGCATAGTTTCAGGCTACTGTCAGAGTAATTCCAGCATACATGTCTCAATATGGTTATGCCAGTCCATGTCTGTTCAGTTGGGTTTCTATCTCCCATTTCTTGAAGACGCTGAAGTAACTTTGTAAGTTCGTGGCCTCCTCCAAGATTCGCTAAATGGTCGCCAAAACGCTGACGGAGTCGCTGATCACTCGTATTGTCGTGGGGGGCACTGATAGTTTCATATACTTTTTGCAAAGCTATCAAAATATTTACGTCATTCCCTTTCGCCAAGAGTTCAACTGTTTCTCTCATGGAGAACATTATAGCATTTGGGTCCGTACCACTTATTTCGCCTTTAACCCTGACTTTTGCCGACGCAGAATCATCGCCTTCATCCGTTTCTAAAATATTAAAATATAAGATTTAAAAAATGTCTCTCACTTTCAACATAGTTTGATTTACTTTCTTCCGAAACTGCAATAAGTCGCATATGTAGTCTCACCGAAGAATAAGACGCATATGTAGTCTGATCTTAGAATAGTTATCAGATGAACTGGCCCGTATCACCAGCTGTGTGACGTACACCAGCACAGATAAGAAATCCAAATTACCCCTGCTGTACGTCATCAACCGGAACTTTTTTCTGCATGGTGCCGTTTATATATGCACGTCGCGACACAGACCGATTTGTTTTGATCGATGCCGTGCTCTCATGACATTTTTTTACAAAAAGGTGACCCCATAAATCCAGGCATATAGAAGACATGTCCAACGACATTTCGAGTCGCTAAAACTATAGCTATTCCCGAGAATCAAATGGGGATACCGTCGATCGTTTTATTTTAATGGCTCAGTAACGTCGTGGCTCAAGTCGAGTCGTAAGGCTCAATGTGGACGTCGTACCCGGCGATCTCGGTTGGCGATAAGCCCGAAGTCTACACCTCAATGTAAATTCAACTAAATAAATGAGTACCGTATAATCTTCGGGAAAGCGACACAGGTGGCAGAAGAATAAAGTCATTCGACTAACAACGATAAATTTCCTTCATCACACAAAAACGTTCCGTGTATTCTCGCTCGGAATCAAACCTGCAGCGCATAATAGCGAAGACATAAGCTTAAGTTGTCGAGCTGTAGTCTTAACTCTGCAGTGCAGCGCAGTGAAATCCGATGTATTTCGAAAGTTGACTCAGACAACACTCACAACAGAACAGAGTTTCCGTCAAGTAACAAAATTAGGATGTATCTACGGGCAAGATATGTGTCACTGCAAACATCAAAGTCCGTTGGACGAAAACATTGACGACCGAGATCGGGATTGACGAGTTGACACCGGCGGAGACCGGTGACGGCAGCGTTGTGGCCACAAACATGCAATGTGGTACTAAGCTTATGTGTGTCATCGAACGGAATCTTTCGTGCTCACCAAGGTCGTAAACTTGTGTGATATTTTCAAAAGCCACAGCATCTTTAAGAATGAGAGTTACTTTTTTCGATGGTGTCGTTGCAGTTACTGATAAATCTATTTGTAAATATTCTAAATAACTCTGAAAACTATGGCTATTCGTCGCTCGCGTGGTAAAAGCTATGTCCGCCGATGGCCGACATGCCTTTGCATAGGTACAGCGAGAGACAATGATTAACACGTGCACGTGACCGAACTAGTGTGTCTGATTGTTGGAGATCATTCGATGTATCAAAATTTCAACTTGATGGGATTTATTAATGAAAGTATCTCCTGGGTGACGGGTCGCTTTACTGATTAAATGAAAGTAATCCGCATAAATACAACACAAATCGCGACGAAATTCATGCAATCTGTTACAATACTTTTGATCCATCTACGTCAAAAGAAAAATAAGAAGACTGTTTATGTGATAAATATATAATCCCATGGATTTTTCTCTGTTTGACGTTAGTGTAAAACGAGTGTTTTTCGCGAAGCTCCGCGAAAAACACTCGTATACGTTGACGTCAAACAGAGAAAAATTCCATGAGATTATATATAAGTAGTACGTGGATCCTGTACGTTCTTACAGAAGTGACTGATGACGTAAGACACATAGTAAGTGAGGCTATCCACAATTCCCTTTGATTTGTTCACTCAGACATTTTTTGCTAATGGCTTTTTCAATTTTATCAGTTTCTTAACAATTTTTAACTTAGAATTGAAG
Source organism: Ptychodera flava (assembly GCF_041260155.1). Classification (NCBI taxonomy): domain Eukaryota; kingdom Metazoa; phylum Hemichordata; class Enteropneusta; family Ptychoderidae; genus Ptychodera; species Ptychodera flava. Next base: position 25,794,104 of record NC_091931.1, read on the forward strand.
TTCAGGATTATTTGTTACAACGTTGTTCCAAAATTATTGATTATGTTTAAAATTCAAAAGTAAATTGAATGAGAAGTCGATGTTTGGAGGTGCTAAAAATTGCATTCTTGTCAAGATAAAGTTATCAGCAACTAAGATGGTCTCATCATACCACCTGTCAGACATGCAAATTCCCTTTGTTACCTATCTCCTCCGCGGAAAAGGGGTTGATCTTCTCATTATTCACAGTGAGAAATCAAAAAATTATGATTATCAGAACTATGGTCCCAGAATTTTGAAATATGGACCGAGTTGTTCCGTGTACAGAAGAAATTTGCTTCAGTTCAGTGAGTGATCTCCGTGTGTACAGATCATGGAGAATTGTGGGTAGCCCGGCTCACTTACTGTGTGTCGAACGGTTTCACTGTGTGAATTTTATCCCAAACGAAAATATCTCGAATGCATTTTAATTTATTTTCACTTTTTTTAAAATTAATTTGGTAGTTTTATAATTTCATTGCTTGCTAATGTTGCTCAGAGTCAAAACTATTGAAGCGTGAATCATGGGACTGCAATGCCGGCGACTATGCGGTCAAAATTATATCCTTTAATTGTACTTGTAGTGAGCCGCTTGCGCGAGCTATTGCTACAAATGTAGGTTTCCTGTAAACTATTTAAATTTACTCCAAATCGATAGGTCGAAGTGACCAGTCCTTTATAGTTTCCTATAAATCTGCAATCACATTACACCAGTATATCAAACATTTTTAAAAGGGACGATTTATTACATGTTCGCGAGGGACAATGTAATGGCGCACGTTTCCTTTTTGGTAAACCGGGAATATCAGTTTATCAGCGCAGGTAGATAAAAGCCCAGAGAAAATGGCAAACGCATTTACCGATCGAGAGATAAATGAGCCAAAGGACGGAAATTATATAGGTCTTGTTGTGTAAGGAATATAACTTTAAATGAGACTGTCAACATTCTGTTTAATCAAAGTCCTCATACTTTTGACAGTAATAAATTTTTATACCTTTACATCTTGTTGCCGGTAATCTGACCATGGTTACTATACTATCTAGCTCGACTACTTGCAAATAAGTTAGAATTAAGCTTCTTAAACGGATGCGTGACTTACAGCTAATACAAAATATTGCATTTGGTTGTGATTGCTAAAAAAGAAACGGTTATCCGAGCCAGAATAATTGAAAATGTATTCATTATATACACTTTCACTCACCCGAAATAGTAATACTGCCTGCTTGTCCATAGATATCTACAACGCCATACGCAACGTCTGGGTTGCTTTTCAGTCTAAGAGCCTTATCGAGAGTTTTGCCGTTGAAGAAGAAATGAACGGAACCGTCGTCTTTTCTCTCGAGCCCGACTGTATCCCCGATCTTCGATCAAAAGTAAATAATTCTTGTTAATTTTATCAATAAGACAAACCTACACATCATGACTGTGAACTGTGCAGCGTGTATAAAAATTAAAATAGCTGAGTTGTTTAGATGTCTATTAAGAAAAAAATATGCGACAGAAAAGTGATTTTTACTAGGCTGTACCCGATCTGACTATTTGATAAGCTTTCTGCGCACTTTCGAAGATAACCCGAAAAGTCATGTTACATTTTTTCTGCATGAAACACCAGGCAATAGTCTAGAATGAGAAATGACTCCCGATCGACTCATCATACTCTTTTTATTCGTTTTACAGAAAATGTGCATCTTGTTCTACTTTGGGGCGAATGGTGCAATCTAGAAAGGGCAATGTTATCTCCTCATTTACTTCAGTCGTTCTTCCTTGTTAACATTAATATAAGTAAGGCTTACTTGAGAATTTCAAGCAAATAAACTTCAAATTGTTTTAGTTGCACTGCAAAGTAAAGAAAGAACACCGTATCGGAAATTCCAATCAGATATGAGGTTGAATACTTTAAAGAGTTCAATAGACATTTACCGTGCAGTCATCTAGGTCTACTTCAAGTTCAGACACCTTGTTACCATTTTTGAAGATATTTGAGCCAGACCACATAAGTGTCACCCCTTCAGTACACTCTGTCATAGTGCCAGGGAACTGTAAATCTGCAGGATCGTTTGAAGTAAAGCCTATCTCTAGGCTGCCACTCCATCGTGATATCTTTGTGTCCAGTCTAACTTGAAAACGGACGTTGTTCTCCAGTGGTTGTCTCGTCAGCACCACACCGTCGTTAAAGTTATCCCTTGGTCTGTTAGAGTAAAGCAGAAAACTTTGACTGGCATTGAACTTTTATATTTTGTCACCATAGATACTAAGTAAAGTTCGAATATTGGAGCCAACCTTTAGATAATTTCGAAATTTGTAATGATGCTGGAATATTTTTGGTTGGTTGGTTGGTTGGTTGGTTGGTTGGTTGATTTGCTGGCAGGTTGGTATGTTATTTAGTTAGTAAGTTAGGTGTTAGTAAGTGTTGGTAGGTGGGTAGTTTACTTTAATTTTTCCTGCATGAATGCGTCACTTTCTTGTCACTTTCGCAGGACTCAGAATATGAGATCAGTACAATATAATTACGTTTACTCACTGTCTCCTGCGCGCGACTCGCCCACCATGCATCACGTCAACGTTATCACCGCATCTTGGGTGGAATGTGTAATAACTACTACCTGCAGGGGCCGGCACCGAGACGATCTGTTCACCGGTCGGCGAAAACTGTGAGATGCCACCTGCAGAGAATGATGCGATCCTCATAGCTACTTCATGATGGAATGGCAGTTTAAAGTGGCACTCCCACTTTGTAACATTTTTAAAACTCATTTTTAATGCCAACGGTCCACATTTGACTTGGCGACTGCGAGATATGGATAAAAACATGTCTCCAAAAAAGTAAAAGTTTGAATTCCGGGGGCCCACCTGAATTCAGCTTCCGAACATCGAACGTTCGGCACTGGGGCCATTGTCAACTAAGATATGGAGTAAAAGTCTACGCTGACGCTGCTGTACGCCACTGTACCACTCGCGTCGGTGATCGGTCATGCCCCGTGGGAGAAAGCTGAGTCATACTGATTTGGCGAATAAACGAAAAAGAACTCTTGCTGATTCCACCAGAATTCGCATAGGTGACTAACACAGCTACGTGCGGTCAAATACACAGATACATAGCGGCCGCCGCGTGGTATGCATAGACGCATACCACGCGCGCGGTGAACCACACGTACTGTGTGGCAGACGACAAAATGTAGTCATGGGGGGGCGGCTAATATTTAACACGTAAAAACTGATGTTTTTCTGTGGTATTGGTTAAAAATATAATACAACTGATTTAGAGTAATAAAAACGACAAAAACTATGGAGAAGTTTTTAAAAAATTACCTGAGGTAAAGGCATAATGCTGTATATAAAGTCTTTGCAGTGGGAAGTAAATTAATTGTGTCGTTCGAACTTATTATAGACTCCATAGAATATCGTCGATCAACACAACAACAAACCTTCGGGGGATTTCGGGTCAAAATCAGAAACGATCGTAAAACTTCGGGATGTGAAAAATACTCTCGGGAAATGACATGTTTTAATCGATATCTCCCGATCCGCGCGCAGTCGCTACGTCAAATATCGACAATTGGTATTGAAAAAATGTGTTTTAAAAATGTTACCAAGTGGGAGTGCCTCTTTAAAACATGTCTTCAGTTACGCACAATGCAAGTGTGTATACCTCCGTATGTGTGTATACTTATGTATGTGTACTCGCTGTCTTTTAAAAATATATATATAAATGTGCAGATAGATAGGTAAGTATATATGATACATATGATATATATGATATGTGTATCTATGTGTTAGTAAATAGATAGATAGATAGATAGATAGATAGATAGATAGATAGATAGATAGATAGATAGATATACTACATGTACATTGTACCTGATATATACTACATGTACATTGTATCTGATATATATATATATATATATATATATATATATATATATATATATATATATATATATATATATATATATATATATATATATATATATATATATATATACCGTACACTCTGTGCCCAAGTCAGAGGTTGCCATAAAGCCATTATGGTGATAACCGGGAGGGCACATTGTATACATTTTGTATATATATATATATATATGTGTATATATATTTATATATATATTAGTGATTGCAGAGCATAGACTCTCTCATATGCTTCGGCAGTATAATATTTATCCCTGTGCCTCTACATTTTCTTTGCATCTCTCGAAGATTTCCTCTCGGTCTATGCGTATGTCCATTCAAGTCTTGCTGCGCTGTTCGCTCTTTGGCCACTTCCGCTTTTTGTAAGCTGATTTATGCGTACAGCGCATAAACAACGTACATATTCTTTTCAAACTTATAATAAGTACCGTCAATGACGCATAAAGTTTACAAGGGATTGGCAAAATGTTGGCAACAGACATTGACATTTACCTGTAGAGCCCATGTATCTCATTCTTACGTCACCATTAGCACAGGTGGCGCTCGCACTAATGAAAAGGGCGTTGCTTGGGTCTTGATGTGGTAAGTCTGTAAAAGCTATACCAAGATCCTCGTCATCGGCCTTGAATCTAAAATGTGAAGAGAGTTTGAAATGTTTCAGGACAGTTCTACACTACAAAATATGGAAAACGTGCGTTTTTGCAATTATGATGGTAAGCCAAACTCACCTCAATGTACCGTCATCGGCATTCAGAATAACATGGAATGTATCGGGCACACGGTAGTCAGATCGGTCAGATGGATATATACCGCATTCTCTTCCACCGTGCACCAGTTTCTTATCGACCAGGCTCCAGCCCCAGGAGTCAGGCGTTAATCCCAGCAGGTGTGAATATCCCACACAGCTCACTGGTGCATTTTGGGTCGCCATTCCTATCATAGCGTGACTGCCTCGTTCATCTCTCGGCCAAAAGATCTCAAACACGTGAGTCCCGCTGACGTACGCCCTCTTTCCCCTGATCAGATCAGTTCTCATCGTCTGCTCGCCTCGCCTGGCGGTGACCTTGTCCGGAAGAACGGTGAAGTTATCGGAACAGTCATCTGGATCCCATGCGTGCTTCACTTGCACGTCATCGACCGACACCTGGTTGTCGTCATCCATCATTGCCTGCAGCGCCTCCAACATCTGTAGAGTTGAACCCCTCTGATGTTGCAGAACTTCTGCCTGTAGCTGAGATAATTCATTTCCCATATTGCAGCCTCTTGTTCTCCTGATATGCTGATGAAGCGATACTTTTAGTCTTGTCGAAGAAATGAAAGAATATAATGCAAAATTTCTTTCCGTATTTTAGTGTAATGTTGTCACCTTTTTATTCAAATTATGTGATTTCACCACTCTTGCCTCATAATATCACGGGCTCACTTCGATTGAATTGTCATATATTCGCCCGTATGAAGATTTTTAATCCGTGATTTCTCACCAAATGTCCATATCTTGTATCTCTTAAGCTGGGCGAACCACATGCACCCACCCCCGATTAGCGGCGATCCGTAGTCTTACCATTACCCGACTCGACTATGCTATATAATGTTGTTGTTTTTTCTACAAGTATATTTTGAAAGATTCAATCATACACGGGCCTCGTTAGCGTAGACCCATACACGAATGAATGGTCCCGTCTAGGACAGATGGGACCATTGCCAACCTCGACGTGGACGATGTCATCATATACTGTTGTTTTGCCATCGTAGAAACGGGTGAAACCTGTACGAATACAACAATTCGTAGTTGGGTCGCGGCAAAGACTGTGATGTAAAGGGCATTGTACCTGTATCATTTATAACTCGACGACGAACCCTTTCACAGTTGCTGTTTACGCTCTTAATTTATCGGAACAACACAAAACGCCCATAACGGAGGCGATCGCACAGACGTATTTAACTACTTTCATTTTACAACTACAATACAACATCAATTCCTTCTAACTCAAATCGAAATAATATGGCGGAGAAAACTACCGATAGTTGATCTCTTGTGCTGTCTTTCCCTCACCTGTTATGTTGTGTTTTGCAAGAGTAGAAACTGGTGAAACCTGTATGACTACAGCAATTCGACCTATGCTCATAGTTGGGTTGCGGCCAAGACTGTGATGCAAAGGCAGTTGTACCTTTACCATCTATAACTCTACGACGAACCTTTTCACAATTGCTGTTTAAGCTCATAATTTATTGGAACAACACAAAACGCCCATAATGAAGGCGATCGCACAGACGTAACTACTGTCATTTTAGATCTACAAATCAGCATCGCTTCCTTCTGACTCAAATCGCAACAATATGGCGGAGAAAACTACCGATAGTTGATATTTTGTGCTGGCTCTCCACAAACCTTACTACCGTTGTTCTCGATTACAAGTATACTCACTCCTAGCTCACTTTCTTCACATTCTAAGCACCTGCATTCTTCAATGTTAAAATGTTCGACCGATTGCATCGGTTTCGATTGTAACAATATGAACATTAAGCGGAGTGAAACATAGGTCACAATCAATGAATACGGGTGTTGGTACACCCGGAAATAGGTTACTCCCCGTGTAATAAGTCCCAGAATGGCAATATCCCGAACTTACGATGTTATTCAGTGAGGAACAACCTAATAGGCCTACCTTTCTCCCTTGAAATAAAGGCGCGTTCAAAAATTCACCGTGCACGCTACTAAAACCACAAGCTTTGATGTAAGACGGCGACGTGTACTTTAACCTGTTATACTGTTGTGACCGGGGTCGTGTCACTTGACCCCGAGTATATGATGTTTATAACGTGGGTTGACATATGTTGTGTAGCGCCACCTATTTCAAATTCTTGTCCAGTTTGCCACTCAGTGCAGATAGGAAATAATTGCATACCGCTGAGTTTCTCTCCTGTGAAGTGATAATTATGATCAAGATGGAGTAAAATTTACTTCCTTGTAGTGATTGAGTTTTTTGGGGAAAATGACCATAGCAAGGTTATTGGCTAGCACTGTTAAAGCATTTACGGCCTAGCTAGCCTGTCTACAGCGATGGACTGTTGTGGATAAATTATAGTCAACCATATAGTACGGTCATTGGTTCCTTTCCAACTATTCTTCAATCCTTCGACTGTTGGTGATTTTCTCCTTGCCAATAGGTGTCAAAGAAGTTGATTATATAGACAAAGTGATCGATGTTTGATCACAGGAAACTCTGGCTCCTTGTTTGTATGATTGTTTGTTTGTTTGATACATGACATCTGATTGGTCCAACTTGAATTAAAACAACACGTTAACCTGCTAAAAAGTTGCACTTAAGTTTCGATGAAGGAGAGCTTGGAGTAAGATGTGAAAAGTGGTCAATTTTAAATCTTTGTACAGGAATACAGTAAATGAAAGAGTGGATACAGTAACCAAAGGTAACGTTCTCTGCACACATGTGGTATTTATTTGTCAGGCTTAGTTTGTGTTTTTGATGATGCTCGCTGCCCCCGTGAGTTATTAGAAAGTGTGATAGATTTAGAGTGAGTGGTAGACATACACGAGCGCCTCTCCTCATGGAGAAGGAGGGGTAAGCTCTATTTCACATATGGGATTGTATTCGAAATGTTTTAAAGTATCATTTATTGAATATACCCGTAAACAAACAAAAAACAAACAGAGAACAAATAAACAAACAAACAAACACCGCTCTTTATTGACAAACATGAACACAAATACAACTAAGCATTGTTCTTTATTGTATGTGGAAATAATCATACATAAATAAACAGTATCCGGGTGCACATTGAGAACGCACCCAAACATTTTGAATGGATGAAGGCTAGGACTGTGTGAAACGCTTGCGCAGTCCATACAGGTAAAAGCAATTACATTCATTGAGGACGTAAACGCAAAATACGTAGAATAAAACAAATAAAATGTAATAACATATATTTGCCAAACATAAATAATGCAAATCGATAGTATCGAAGGAATATGAAAACTCTTTCTGTAGGTATTTTGTTTCGTAGATAATGTTGATACAATTGCTTAACTGAAATGTTAGTAAAGTTCATAGTTGTACTATTTCTACTCCTTCCATTACATCAGTCGAAAATGCACAACTATTTTGATGAGATTGCGTGTTTCCTTCCTATCAATTATAGTTATTCCTTGGTTTACGGAAGAAATTGCATAGTCAACTGATTGAGATAACTGTCTTGTACACTGCTTATATCGTCAGATCTAATCTTTAGTGAGATTAAATTTCAGTGAGCTGCAGCTACGCTCATTCATGGCATTTCGTCACTCCATTTTGACAAGCAATCCGTACAGAATCACAGCTCCGCGTTCCTTGGTGAACCATTCAATTTCTTGGTCACTGAACTTTGGGTCAATCTTTGACGTCACATCTATAGTCTTCGGTCCGACTTTGTAACTTTTGGGGTTAATACGCACCTGGAACGCCACTCTTGCCGTATATGACTTTTCTGTTGATGCGTCAGTAAATCTAAAAAGAAATGCGAACCAATTCAACACTCTGAGCGCCAAAGTCAATTTTTGTCCCCTTTATAACTATACCGCAGTCAGATTTTTTCCCATATTTTTTGCCAAATTTTGATAAAAACTGCAGTCGATGAAATATGATGTCCATTTGGTCGAAAATTATCAAAAAGTTACAGAAAAATTCATAAAAATTGGTAAAAAGTTGTTTAAATTCTGGTTGGAAAAATTACAGCACTCAGAGGCTTAAGTTTTATAATTCTATTCGTTATCAGAATTCATCAATTTGAATTACTTTTCGTACTAAGGATATAGTTCAGCTACCAGGAGTCATAACGTTAAGAGACAACAGCTATATCATTGGACTACTTTTCCATCATTTTATTCCATATGACCAGTATATTTTCGTGTTCTCCTTCAAGAATGTCGATATATTCAATATTAGCCATGGCAACAAAACGCATCGTGTAAAATATGTTAAGTAGATGATGGACAATGGCCTCTATAGTCTAGACTTAAATTTAACAGCCAATAATACTATTGGCTATTACATTCTTTTTGAAAGTTGTACAAAATCTGTTTCAATACGATTTGGGGATTGACCAAGAAAGTGTATTTTACAAGCAGAGAAGAAATACTGGCCAGAGAATAATAAGAGAAAAGTAAACACGTTCGAACTTAATGTTCAATATTATAAACGAAACCCACTCGGTTGCAGGCGCGTAAACATCACACCCTGAATATCGTATACTGGGAGAAAGGAATATCTGTTTCGTGTCAAAGGCCTTGGGCTTCCATGCGTCGGTGAAATGACCTGGACACTCGCTGAGTTTTTCTCCTCCTAAACGGGTGTCACCTGTGAAGGAAAGCGTGTACAGTCACTACAGTGCAGTTGATAGCGAAAAGTAAAATTGAAAAATTAATGTGAATTCATTGTATTGTGCTACACAAATAAAATACAGCAATGCACATCGATACTGAAGTATAGAAGTGGTCGATGACACACCTGGCATTAATAATTCTCCTGTTTCAAGGATCGGTTTCACCGCTTCAAGTCTAGTGCCGTGAAAAGCTACATGCCACTCCTTAAATACGTTCAATGCTTTAGCCTTAGGCGCCGTCCTGAAAATACACAATCATGAAACGTTCTTTCGATGAAGTTTTAAAAATCTCCCTAAAACACAACAATAATCATGGTAGTCCATGTAATTTGTCTAGTGATTTTGGCAAACTTTTATGTCATCCTTACTTTAGAGCAAAGCGACACCATCCGATTGGTACTCCAAAAAGTTTTGGTGGTTGCCCTCTCGCACAGTACATATCGTCACCTCTGTTGCCATGACAATGTACACAGTAGCAAACGTCGAATTGCGGTTCAAAGTAATCATCTGAAATTGCATATATTAAGAGAAAGGCACGTGACAAGGAAAATTCAAAGCACATATCTATTTGCTTTCTTCTACACTAGAATTCTTTTGATTATTTTTACAAATCTGTAAGATCAATATGAATAATGTTTCATAAATAAAATTCATTATTGTTTCACGTGAAAGGTAATTTTAACAAACCATTGCGTTTCAAAATATTTACTACTCCGTATGTTAAGTCTTGGTTTTCCAATTTTGCTGACACGTTTATCCCTACCAAATCTACTGGAATAGACAAACATGAACTCGTTGCGATTTCACAATAATAACAATAACACCACACTTTCAACATTATGCTTTTCTTAGGTCAGCGAACCTGCTAAATATAGAGAGTTCTTAAACTTTTCGCAGAGATCTCGGTAAGTGCAGCGACCTCTTGCGGCGATAGCTGTTCTTCCTATACCTGTAAAGTTTAAGAAGGTAAATATATTCGTCTTGGTTAAATAAAACGATAACAACGTTCGAATTCAAAAATTGACAGCATTGATAAAATCGATTGTACTTGATAAGACATGAAATACTCGGCATTAACATGGCAAACAAGTGTGTCACCTTGACAGATAGGATTGATCTTTATCAAAGCTCTCTTTGCTGCTTGCACGACAGCAGTATTTCCAGATCGTTGTAATGACGTCAGACTTGTGACAACGCCTGGTGCAGAAGTGATCACTGGTTTGTTTCTTTCCAAATGTGCGAGCAGCCCCAGTGTGTTAGCAGCAGACTCCTGTACGTCCGGTCGGTTCTGATTCAACAGGTCAACAAGGATCAGCACTCCGCCTAATTCAACGATCAAACCTTTGTTCTTGTTATTCACTGCTATGTTACAAAGCGCTCTCGACATATCGGCTATCGAATAAGCACAGGCTTTCATGTTGCCCTCAAATTTCGGATTTGTAAATGTCGCCTTTAACGTGCTCAGAGTATATATTATCAAATGTTTGTCTGCAGTCAAAATGTTGACGTCTTGGTCCTCGACGATTTCAGATAATATTAACATCGCTCCCATCGCTAATGTTAAGTCCTCGGACTTCAGAATCGGAGAAAGTCTTTCAATAGCACGTAGATCTCTATAGTTTTGTCTGTTCCGAGCGACCTTTGCGCAGTGATATAACACAACAACCGCGGACATGATAAGGGACCATCTTCTTTGTGCCTGGGGGAAAAGTGCAATATTCACGTAGATTTATTTTACTTGGAATTAATTATGTCCTTTGCAGTGAAAATTCTGAGATCTAAGACGTGAAAAACTTTCTTGACGTAGTTCAGGTTGCATAAGTCGAGGTTGTTTGCCAGACTGTAAAATTTTAAGGGGTGTACCCTTCAATCATGGTATCAACGGTTCATCAATGAAGAATAAAGTTAAACTAAACATGATTCTTATACAAAATTATTTTTATCTTCTCTTTCAAATCATGTTACAGACAATAAATAACGAAATGTCATCTTTTAATATCTAAACATTGATTCCTATATCTTTTGCTGAGTCCCGTAATTTTATGGCTTTCTTCCCTTTATGTATTACTTTTAAGGTATTATCCCGAAGAAACGAGTAATGATTGGCAAGCCAGAAAGGACTATACTCGGAAAGCATACAGGTATGTGTGTTTGGCTGATATGTTCATGTTTATGTCCATATGTCTGAAGGCGTTGGTAATATCTTCGCTCAGTTATTAAAATAAAGCGTTTCAACGATATCCGTTGCGGCGATAATCATCAATGACATCATTAAGGTTATCAGTTAGAAACATCTCAAACATCACATCTTTGAACTTTCTGTATATGTAAACAGCAGCCACAAAACTGTGAAAGACATCCCATAAATACTTATGTGGCATCCCCAGAAACATCGCTTGATCTTCAGGTAGTGATGAAAACAATTGACTAGGATTAATCTAAATGTTGATAAATATCTTACATATATTCTGGAAATCCCATACCTCTTGCAGACAGGAATCAGTGTTTGCTACTGAAACACTGTCATGTACACCCCTCCTGAGCATGACAGGACTTTTAAGTACAACTGTACTGGACGATCGAGAGCTAACCTGTATCGGATGTTCACCTTTCACATAAGCTTCTATTAAATCACAAATCGAGTCAAATCCTTCTGTTGTAAACGAGAACATGTACTTGTGCTGTGTTGGGAAAAATGGAAGTAAATTTAATTAGTACACATTGATGGTTGGTGCAAAACCCATAAAAAATAAGGTGCCACAAAACCAGTACCTCCTTTAAAAATCATTCAAACATGGTCAGACAATAAAAATATTTCCACAATACAACTTAGCTACTGTATTCTTCCATGCATTTATTAAAACTAGTTTAAGTTTTACACATGCAGGGTCCGTTGTATGGCAAAGTCAGAGATTCAGCCTTCGTAAATTACATGTAAGTGAAGGTGCCCCATCAAAACACACTTCTTCATTTTCAATCGTTCCTACCAAGACTTAGACAAGACCAAGAATACCAGGGCTGATAACAATGACCAGTCGTTATGTACCAATCCGGGCATTTACCGGGAATAGCCTTCGCTATTTGTTTTTACTAGGGTCAACGAGTCGAAAGTAAGGGCTTGTTTTGGTATGAATATATCAAATGTAATGAATTTACTACTGGATTTTATAAACTCAAAATCATATCACAGCTTTTATTGCAATTACAGAGGGTATATGCTTGCAATAACAAGGCTTAACGATTTCGGTTCAATCGTCTGTTAAAGTTTAAAGCACTCATGGACAAGAGGTTTTGATAAAAAGGTTAAATTATCATATACTCAACTTACATCTCGTTCTTTTATCACAAAATGGATGTCTGTTCCATCCAATTTAACAGACAACACAAACTGGCCAGAACCATCTTCTTTTCGCCGGACGAGGAAATCTCCGTCGTCTTTTAGAAGTTCATTGGTTTTTACTCTTGATAAGCAGCCGTGGTACCATACCCTGTACGCCAATGTTCTGTCTTCTATAACCTTAATATAGTGAGAGTTAGATAATCATAAAACACTGCCAATCTATTTTGGCTTAGTTTAATTGCAGTAACATTGAAGTTAGATTTCCATCTTTTCCGCGTCTGCGCAATGACGTAGAGAGACTGGCTCAAAGTTAGGCCCGAAAAGAAGTGTTGCAAAACCCTAGAAAGTCTCAAAGATGAAACTTCAAGACTCTAAGAGACACTAGAAGTAAATAGAGAACCTTACAATGTCAACTTTGGGTACAGCAACTCAGATTCCGTGTCATCACCTGATGACAGCGTCTATTGTTTAAAACGCTAGTAGTAATATTGAAGCACTCGAATGCCTTGTCATGCGTGGTTTTGTTGACAGTGTAATATCGAGTACATCTCAATAGTTATGGAACCTAAAAAGTAGACTACGCCTGCAGTACTTTTGTGACATTCAAATTTCAAATTTTTAACATTCAAAAGGTAGACTTGTATTTCATCAAACTTTCATCGCCCTGTTACTCTTCGCCTATCGTTTTCAGGCTATTATTTTCATTTTCACTGCCATATATTCTTCTTGACGTCACAACAACAGCAGACAGTAGAAGCTTCTAATATCTATGCAATAGGAATCAGCAAGAGTTTTCTCTAATCCCTAGGCATAAAAAGGTCTTCTACTTATTATAATATTTATTCCGATCCAAACCAAACTGTACCCGAATTGACTTTCTTCTTAAAATATATAGTCTTTAAACTACGGACAGTAAGCTATCAAGAACTGTCATACCTGTTGCAGCTGTGCTCCTTCGTCTGCTCTGCCGCCGAAAATGTTTCTTCTCACGATAGGACGTTTGAGTAATAGTTGAGAGGAAGATATAACTGAAGTTCTACTTTTCACGCAACCTTCTATTAAGTCAGAAACTGTGGTAAATCCATTCCCTTCGAACCTGTATTTTTGCTGATAACATAAAACGCTTCATGGGAAAAACACTGTCTCTTATAAAATAAAAATCAACTTATACGCAAGCAAGGCACACTAACAGCAAGAGGTATGTCGTATATCACATACAGTTGCTTGCTATACAGATGTAATGAAAACGCCCAAAAGAGCGAAGCATTCGACGATTCCCTTTTATAAATTGTAATGATAACCAAATAACAAGAGACAATCATAGGAGAGGTATCTGTTTCAACTTACGTCCTGTTCTTTAATTAATATATGTTTTTCTGTTCCACCCCATTTCACAGACAACACAAACTGTCCAGAACCGTCCTCTTTCCGCCGTACAAGGAAATCTCCATCTTCTTGCAAAAGTTGACTGGCTTTCGCTCTTGGTAACATGTCATGGTACCACACCATATGTGTCAATCGTGGGTCAACTGCAGGCTGAAATGGCAACCAGTTAATTCATTCATTCATTCATTCATTCATTCATTCATTCATTCATTCATTATATAATTAATTTATTTGTTTCATTTATTGTTTGTTTATTTGTGTGTTTGGTTATATGTTAAGTTATCATTTCAGCTTGTTTGTTAATTTTTATTACTTATTTATAAGGTTGATAATTAATTTTAATTTTTGCTAAAATATTCAATCATTAAATGTATTCTGTATTTGTATAAATACACGATGAAATATATATTTGTACACAAACACATAGATACACACACAGATATATATATATAAATATATATATATATATATATATATATATATATATATATATATATATATATATATATATATATATATATATATATATACAAAATCATGAAATATGTTACTTAAGTTTGATGCATCCTGCATTACTCAGACAGAAGTGAAAGGATTCCTAGCTCGACACTCTTACATGTATGATTGGGACGTACATGTCTATTTAAAGGTGGTGGTAAACTTTGATAAATAACATACGATTGCAGGCAGCATAAAACTTAGGAAATATATTTCATTACTTTGTACTTGAAGTAATTTGTGTTATTATTCATAACGCTATGCTGATTCGCTGCATGATTTCATGCATTGAAGTCATTTAACTGTAAATCGAGCAATGTAATTTCCCACGAGGATATCTGTATATTTATATATCTATCTATATATATATCTATATATCTATACATATATATATATATATATATATATATATATATATATATATATATATATATATATATATATATATATATATATATATATCCGTGATGCAGAGGTTACAGCGTTTTGTCTTGTCTTCACTTCCTCAAGAAACACGATGACAACCAGGAAAATACAGAAACCTATAGATTCAAAACTAGCAAGTACCCACTGCAACTCGACGAGCTGAAACATTTTCAGGACGACGTGCTGAATGGTGGAAACGATAGAATTCAGAAACGTCTAATGCACCTTCCAAAGCAAACTCAAGCATGATTCCAACACAACCAAGAAAGCTGACAAGCTCATCATTCCAGCCGACAATACAACGAACTTCTACAAAGTAAGCAAAGAGCATTATGACAAACTCCTCAACGAGAACATCACCAAATCTTACAAGAAAGAGAATGACAGCAGCATTAATGACATCAACAGAGAGGCTAAATTGATCACCGAAAAACTGAAGATCGATGACAGGGTGGAAACTATGGCAGAAAAAGAAGCTTTTGTGGCACCATTTTTCAACTGGTATAGCCACAAACTAATGACGTCAAAATCGCCGTACACTAAACACAGACGCCCCGTAATTGCGGCACCGTCTAACTAATAAGGTTAAAATAATATAAATTTGCACTTTCTTCAAATCGCTGTCACAATCTCCGACTGCTTAGTTTTTTGTATTGGGTGATGTACAGTGGGGGCCAGGATTGGGGTTAGCTGACCAAATTGTTGGAACGGAGCGAGCGAAGCCAGCGGAGTTCCGACAATTTGGTCAGCTAACCCCAATTTCTGGCTCTCACTGTGCTTCACCCAACACAAAATCAAGCAAATGAAGACCATCACAGACTTTTTAGGGTTAGGGTTTGTTAGTTCATGTGATCACGGCAATAATTCCGTCTCATTCCGGGTACAATATGTCCGCTCTCACGTTTTATTCATCAAATTTGTTGTCATGTACAAACTGACCCCGACGGCAATGGCCCTATTGACCCCTTTTCGATATAGCCGTTGCCAAAGATGGCACATAGTTACATAACAGAATTTAGAGTTCATTCAAATGCAAATAATAATCAATATGACGGCCAAAACATCTGTGTATGTTTCATTTGCATTACTTCTTCTACAGACCGAAAATCACACCTGTACATTAGTTCAAACTCTGTTATTGATTGGTTTAATTTTTTGTCCACAAATTTGTTTCCTTTATCTTTGCGATATGCCTCCCAATAGATTTTTAGCCAGACTGTATTATGGAAATTTATGAATACACGGATGTAAACAAAAAAACATCTATAATGAATTCAAGTCTCCTCAGTTCTCTCATTTCACCGCTAATCATTGTCTGCATTTTGTGGATCCTCAAACCTTCGCCCACACCAACATCTTTGAAGGCATGTGGATGCATGCCATGCGAACTTGGATTGGCTTCACACCTTCAGACTTATTTCCAACTTGTCTTTATAGAATATTATGAGTTCATGTAGCGGAGGCGTTTCGGCGAAAAAGCTAAGGCGTGGATTTTACTTGTTCAACATATTTCAATTCTCTGTCCTTCAAGTTTACAGTCCCCTTCATCTGCACATAACACCATATTACAGGTGCAGCCAACGAACAATGCTCTTTTAAAGGGGTCTTTACTACGACAAGATATATTGTGCATGACAAGTAATGTGAATTGACTAATTTTAAGTCATGAGGGTAATTGATTAGCTGTTCATAATTTGCCCTCCCACTGAACATTTATTCGACTTACCCTCCCGCACCCAGACTTCATTTTTACCCACTACCCACTTATTTTTGCCTGTTTCCCCTCCCCACTGTCAATTTTGAAGCTCCCCGGCCCTGCCAAGTGGCGAGAAAAACTTGCCGATTTCCCCTGCCCTTGAAAAAATCCCCCACAATATTTCTCATTCCATTTCCCCTGCAGACATGAAGCTACCCTACCCTGAGATGAAAAAACCTAGCTGTCGATTTTCCACTGCCCTGTGAAAAAAATTTCCATGAAAATTGACATTCCCATGCAGACACATACTGCAGTGGCCTTATACCGGAAACACCATGGCTCTACTTCCCCTGTAGCTTCCCCTCTCTCCTTGTTTTTCGCCAAGCCCTGTCCTCGGGACAATCAACCGATATCTGCCCGGCCCTGCCCGACAAAAAACCTAAAATTTGCTCCCCTGCCACCTAAAAATATGTCCCCTGCCCAAGCAAAATTAAAATTTTAAAATTTCAAAAATTGCTCCCAGAATAGCTTTTTCAATGAATAGCTCCGTTGGCTGCACCTGATATTATGCCAAATGTTTTGAGACGGTCTAAAAACTAATATCGATATCACGCCTAAGTTAACAACTCAGGAGGCCACTGCCGCTGATGTGTGACACTGGGAATGCACAAACCAGACGAAGTTCGTGCTAGTGACAATATATGCACCCTAAATCATTATATTGGCAGCGAATTTCGTTTGCTTCTGTACTTAATTCACTTCGTCGATGGGTGCAATTTTTATGTTATTTCCGTGGCATATCCAAAGCATTGTTGTTCACGTTTTCATCTACAATAGCAATGAAATATTGCATTTCATACATGTTGAGTGATGAAACACTTTTATATAAAAGTGTATCCTGTCAAAAACGGAACACACACCTTTCGTATTGTAAAAAAGGCAGCAAATGACAAATTCAATAATAAATGTCAAACACAAAGTTTTCAACATATAAAACGTCCTAAACAAGTGACAATTTTATACTTTAACTGTGCAAATAGAACAAATAATATGAAAAATATTCAAACAATAACAAATCTGCACAACAAACACGACAATGCAGAGAAAAAAGTAAAGACAGGCAATAAAGCAATCAATGCAGAGGCATAAATTCAATAAAAGAAGGAAAATACGTGAAAAGACTTTCAAATCATTACAAGTGACGTTATAAATTAATCAGTTCCTGCTTAGCATTATCATCCTAACGTTAACATGAAACCTTGCATCCTTTCTCGCAACTTGTTCACGTGCAGTACAGGTTATAGGTAGTGCTTCACATGCTGGAGGTTCTGGGTTCGACCCCCGGCAAAAAAATGGGACCCTCCTTTTCAATTATTTCCCCCTAAGTTTCCAAGTCCCCATTCCTAACTCTTACCCCCAAAAATTTATCGCCCCTTTTAGAACGTTACCTTTGACCTCATTTCCATAAGTACGCACATCTTTGACGTCATCAGTTTGTGGTTATACCACTTGTAAAATGATGCCGCTTTTGTAACTTTAAAAGACCACAAGGAAAATTTTGCCAACAAACCTACCTGCAGGCTCATCAACCCATCGAAATCAGAAATAGGCATCATAAGGAAAACCATCCTGGACCGTGTAAACCGAGATATACTGCGTAAGACGCACCTGAATCAATGGAAGAACACATATGACGTCACGAACTGGTTCAAATGCATCAATCGGAGAGAACACAGCAACCAAGTCATGTAACCGCCGCAAAAAAGAAGATTGCCCATTGTCCGGAAACTGTCTCACGCCCTCAGTAGTATACAAAGCCACCGTAAATACAAGCAATGATACAAAGCACTATACAGGACTCACAGACTCAGCTTTCAAAACAAGATATACATATCACAAACATACTTTCACAACATCAAAACACAGGTACAGCACGGAGCTCTCAAAATACATATGGACCCTCAAGGACAGCAACACAAAATACAACGTCATATGGTCTATCATTGACAGAGCCCAGCCTTACTCAACCAAGACAAAACGCTGTATCCTCTGCATCACGGAGAAAATTCACATGATCAACTCAGACAAGTCAACACTGCTAAACAAACGTACAGAATTTCTTTCGAAGTGTAGACACAGAAGCAACTTCCTTCTCATTAACACTTGAACGCGCCAGAACAACCGCCTCGTTTGCATATACACCTGACCCTATATATAGGTAGCCACGAGCCCGCCAACATCACTCCTGACGATTGCCAAGCGCATGAAACAGTCAAATGCGAGTAATTCATTCCTTTACTTTATAGTGCATGTTCTTCTTCACATGTTCTCAATCAAATTAAATGTATTATGCTATTTTGAGACATATTATGCAGTATGCATGCACTCATCTATTTCAAATTAGCAGATTTCTGAACATTCTGTCTGCCATATCGACCAGATTACAATTATGCACAGTGTCACATTCATTTTAAGAAAATCGTTACGTGCCAGACTGTATGTAAGTAATAAAAAGTTACCTTTCTCTTCTGTTGTATTTCTTTATTCAGTCTGTCGATGTCACTAAACATAAGCGTCAGAAGTCCTGCTTGGCCGAACTGTTCGCAGAGTTTGGAACTGCCTTCGGAATAATTTCTACATGTCCTTCTGATCAACGTTATACCATAAAGGACATGCTTCATCTCTGTTCCACTGTCATAAATTTCGTAAAGATACTGCAAGAACTTAGTCAATACATATCCGCCTCCTAGTCTTGCCAGATTATCGCCCAAGTTTCGATGAATCTGCTCGTCGTCTGTGCTTTCAAATGGCTGACTTATACATGAGGAAACTGCGTCTAAGCTCGACAGGATGTCAACGCCTCTGCCCTTTAACAGGTCCACAGCTTTCTCCATCTTCGATACAACAACATAAGTGTATGTGAAGCCTCGCAACATACACTACTCTTGTGCCATTGATGTCTTGAAAACATGAAAAATGAAGGACTTCAATCGAGGGAACTGAACTTTTTTACCCGGCATCGAAGGCGACACTACAAGAAATGGAAGTCTTTACCAAAGTCCACTGACTGGACGCCCCCTAACCTCGAATACTCGTGATCGCTACGCAAGTAGAGACTTTGTGTGTTTGTTCAATACATTGTAAATCATATTTCATGACGTGCTGCAATCATCATGTAAATATACGTCTCCATACTCGAAGGGGACAATAGATCTTTTATCACAAAACAATGTCGGTCACTGGCAGGTTTATGGGAATTTTATGCTCACTCAATCCATCACATTGCTAGTATTGTTGATTCCATCCAAGACAATTAATGTATTTCGAGTTCGTGACGGTAAATAATACGGAAACGAGTAATTCTCGAGTTTTACAATCCAAAGGAAAACGGCTCACACGAAAACCATTACTGCAACTACATTAGCTGGATTTACCCATTCAAAATTATCAACGAATAAATGATTCGAAGCAATCCCCACAAAGATGAAAACTATAACCCTTCTTATATTTTTAAAGGGAGTATGTCAGTGCATTTTTGCCACTTACATTGTTCTTGAGATAAAGGCCTCAATATATCAAGAGTGATTTGTCGATACAAGCAAACAATAGTTGAAATATCTGTGCCCCATCAGATCATCTAACCAAATTTTTTGTGCCAAGTGTAATAAAAGCATACAACCATGGCGACTTTACTGTTGATTAAGCCTACTTGATACAGTCAGAAATTCTGCTTTTATTAAGACAAAACAGACCCTGCCAAGGATTGTAAATGAGAGTTAATGATTGTGGCTACACCGCCACATACCGTGGTTGATCTGCTATTTGCCAAAACCAAATCGGGTCAAGAGATAATGCTCGTGGCATTTGAACACTTACTCGTCATAAAGCATTGTACTTTACATGTATTCCAAGCCGATAGAAAACTTGGCAACCCAAGTATAAACGTAACTTTCTTCTACCTTCAGAAAGAAATGCATTTCACAAGCTGACCAATTACCTACTTTAAATGCGAATCCCTTTATATGGTATTATATTTCATTTAAAGATATTACGACGTGTAGTATTGAGTATGAAAAGTTATCGGGCATTCATGTGATCTTTGACCTTGTGTGTTTGTGCAACCTACATACCAACGATTTTTTGCTAACAGTTAATACTGAGTGTTTGCGATTCAATGTCAGGGACCTGTTTGTCGAGGGGCAGTTTTGTGTCATTAAATTCCGAGTAATCGGTGACACAAATAAAAACGGATTTTGCCGTTTCTGCCCCTCTTTCCTCACCAGAATACATTAAATGTCACAATGGTCTTCACTGATAGATTAAATTAGCCTTGGTAAGTTATAGCAGCGTAGGAACACGCTTTTCAAGTAAATAAAACAGGATTTACAGTTTTCTTACAATGCTAGGATGTCTGCTGCGGATCGATCTCAATGTAACAACAACTGGTATTAACTTGTATACTCTGTAAAATTGTATTTTCTAAGAAAAGGGAAGGGATTGACGTAAGCAAATAATTCTTACCTTTTACCAACATCGGCAAATACAGTGGTAGACTTCTACAGAGTATGAGCTGTACAATGTCATCATAATGCCGTGCATACACTTCAAGTGACAGAAGTGCAGCGATCTGAAAGAGGGTGTTCTACGTGCTGCTAATGCCCAGCACAAATGAAGTTTGACACTGTGGAAATGACATAGCTACATGCTGTCTCTGATCAGCGCTCATTCAAATTCAACACGATGCAGGATAAGCAAACACAGTGGTAGATTTGTACCGAGTATAAACTCTACGGTGTGAATGTTATGTGTACACTTCAGGTGACAGAAGTGCAAACGTCTAAAAGAGGTTGCTTTGGCATAAATCAAATAGCCAAAGCATTTCAATATTGACAATTTCGAAGTGTCATACCTAAGTAGAGTCTCTGACTTCTGGAAATATTCTCCGGTACTAAATTTATAAATTCATAAATTTATATTGCTGTGCTATATGCTTACTAAATACATATGCTTGACATCTGTGATAAATTGTATGGATTTTTCTTTTAAATAACCGCTTTATGACCCCTAACCTTTCCATAATCTTGCCATTTTTACTTAATTTTTTGCGGGGACGAGAAAGATTGCAACTTTGCACAATGGAAAACTAGATTTGATAGGAGGGGCAAGATGAAGTTGGATGTTTGTGCTCCAATATTTGATGTACCATTTTCGGAGTTGGCTGAGCTTGTATACTGTCTCCAATAATTTCATACTTTCTCCATCAAGAGAAGACTGGCACTTTGATGTGTACATTTCAGTCATATTTTAAACACGGTCTGGCAAACAGGTTTAAATACGTGAGAAATATTTGAGCACACTGTTTTTGTTAAGGTACAAGGCGCCTCGGGGACAGATAGTCGGCCTCTGAAATTTCTACAATTTTCTTTTCAGATCTATCACTTGTGGGGGCTCATTGTAAAGCTCTTGGAGAAAGAAAAACTTTCACCGGCTTAGTTTTTCGAAAATCCAAAATTTAATGTTCCCCCATAGAGTATTTTGAATATTAAACATCGCAAAATGTTCGGTAACTTGTTTCGCCAGTTACGAATTTTGTACGGTGACCCCTCGATTTTTTATTGTTGATTTGGTAAGAGAACGGTTGAAAGATTCATTAAGAAAGTTTGAGCAAAAGTTTAAGTATTTCACTTTCGAGGCGCATACTACGTAAGTTCGTGTGCTAGTAAATCTGTGCTTCAACATTATTTCTTGGTAAGAGGTCCACATATTTTTCTTTCACGACTTTGACTCTGTTATGTACCTGCACTTTGTGATGGGCTGCACTATGTTTGTCCTATACTATGACTGTGTAATATGACTTTTGACTTATAATTTTTGGATAACTGATCGGATTGACTGCTATTAAAAAGCTATTGATAAACTGCAATGGATTACATCAAAAACTCGCCACATCCCACAGCTCCTTTCGTCAGATGGCACCCAGTCTCAAATTATTCGATCAACTTTGCTCTCAATGCACCGCTATTCGGATCTCGACCCGATGTAACTTATAGTTATAGTGCCCGTCAAAACAACCAGTGGAATATTTGACTTTTACAAATCACTCTGTTTTAATTTGCATTTATTCCCGGCTTCATTTTTCGTAGTCTGACATCTCGATATTGCATTAACCAGAAAACTGTGTACAATGTGTTTTTTTTTGCTTTACCTCTCCAATTTTGTGAGATAAATCACCGTCATAAAATGAATAGAAGAACGAGTGTCTCCGTAAAGTACAGAGGGGCCAAAAAAATGCAACCGTACTTATTAAATAAAACAATTGCTAAATAATTGCAGCAAAAAGTAATGACTTGCACATGTTCCAGAAAGTTTGCTACTGATACTGAAATTGCAGCGGACACAATAATGTACTAGTAGCAAACGTGACCTTTGAAATACCTTCTAGATTCACATACTTAACCGGTCATCAAGTAACAGTGACCTCATCATCACACGCGTATGATCTGTGCAGTGCGATAACGATACAGTTCACCTACTTCAGGTGACAGGACTACAGTGTCGAATGCCCAAGGTATTTTAAGTTTGACGTTGTTGAGCTCACATAGCTACATGTGGTTTTTGAACTTCTTCGTGAGATATCCAGCAGAACACATTCATATTTCAAATTTCTATATTTTTTCTATGTTTGATGTTCATGATAAAAGTATATGAAATTGTTTCTGTTTTAAACATACTTTTTTCCCCTGGCCTTTTAATATCCATGCCATATTTACTTATTTATCTGTGAGAATAACAGATAATCTAACTGTGAACAATGGACCATTTTATTGGGAGGATAGGGCAGAAGGAAGACTTAAATTTTTTCACAATACACTTTTTGATATACTATTTTCGGAGTTGGCAGGATTTAAATCATTTAAGAAGTTCTACGGTAGATACGGAGATGTTGTATCAAAATATGACCTGTCTGTTACTCAAATGATGAGTGACAGCATACCAAATTTTGACTCACAAAAGTAATTTGGTGAATTCACCAAATAACAATGGATTTGTCGCTTTGGGTCAATCTTGACGGGTGCGGCTAGCTGGCAGGGTACGCTTACCCATTCCGGACACCTGGTACCACCACTATTTTGTGGTTCAAGATGACCCCATTGCCTTTGTCATTTTCAATATGTTCCTTGGACCTGGTAACTTTCTTAGTTACCTTGAATGATAACGATTATTGGACCTGATTTGATGTCTATTGCCACGCCCAGGTGGATATGTCTGCTGGTGGATTTTAGTCCCCGAGCATATCAGTAGCCTGGTTATCAATAATCTATTCATGAAATTAAGTACTATAAGGAAGACCGGTTTGGGTCGAGACCGGAAAAACAAAACTACCTCTGATGGATTGTATAGGGCAAACAATTCATCAGTTGGACTGAGCCCTAGGCTAAATCTACATGACATTCTTAAGGAAAATATGGAATGTGATTGTTCTGTGTCACAGTGTCTGACTAGAAATTGCAAGACATGTGATATTCTGATCACTGCCACTGTGACACGGAGTAATCTGTCCAAAAAGTCGTACCACACAAAGGCATTTGAGTCCCTTTCATGCCAATCTAAGAACATCATTTATGGCATAGAGTGCACTTTGTGTGGTCTTATATATGTCGGAGAGACCGGGGAAAAACTTTCTAAGAGGATGTGTGGGCATAGGTCAGGAATTAACAACAATCTGCCAACCTGCCTTTACACTCACTTCAATGGTCCTCTTCACTCAGTATTGAATATGAAAGTAAGAATATTAGAAAAAATTTACCATCCTTCTAATAGTTCAATACTGAGTAGGAGTTATCGCAAACAACGTGAACACCACTGGATCACTGAACTTGGCACAGCTATGCCTTATGGCTGTAATGATAACATACTAGGTGTGGGTAACCTATCTAGCCCCAGGGGAAAGACTGTCAATGTCATGGGTTTGTTTAATTCTCACCAGAGAAGACGACGAAGTCATGGCCATCGACACAGCAATAACACCAGTAATCCCCAGTTCAGTGATCTACTACCCATGTTAAATCAACCTTTGGGTGTTCACAAGGTAAGAACTGCATTGTTTGCATGCTCCTTGCAGAAGTTAAGATCACTTCTCCTGACTGTTGAAGCTATGAATGTATACGACCCTCTGCTGCCCGAATACCGGTTAATTGCTATTATTATGGATATAGGCAAATATCGCCTATTCAAACCTGTTCGGACAGAAAGCATCAACAGTCAGCAGAGATTGTTTTTCCCCTTGAGGTTTGTTAACAAAGGGATTGACATGATTAACATCAGCAATATCTTACACAACAAGGACGTTATGGACAAAGTACCACCTTATTTTACATTTCAAGACCCTCCTATAGTGTCCTATACCTATTCTAAGACCATAGGTAGGAAATTGTTTAATTACAATAGGGTCTTGAAAGAAATTGATATTAAGAACAATGTTCATGATGGTACTTGTGATTGTATGTCATCTCCCTTTTGTTACAAACCTCACGGTCATATAATAACAGGTGACATGAAGATAGTTACACATCATAAGCTTCGGCAGCTGTTCCAGTTTGGCCCAAAATATCGCGAGCCACCCAAAGTAAACTGGAACTTTAACTTTAAGTTAATCATGGATGCTGCTGAGGCTTATGCTAAGAAGTGGGCTGCCCTCGAAGACGAAGACGTTGGATGTCTTTCGGACTGGCTTCGCACAGTCCGTGATAAGGTAAAATCTCGCATTTCACGTCTTCGTTCTTCACATACTGTCATCAACACTACATCTGCCTTTGATGACCCTTCTGTACGGGAATGTCTAGATGCTTTACATGATAAATATGTTGTTGTGCCTGCAGACAAAGCATCAAACAACATCATCTTTGTCTGCAAGCAATATTACATTCAATGTTTAAAGAACGAACTTCAGATTAACTCAGATGATGAGAGTAGCACAACATACTCTCTTTCAACCTTATCTGAAGAGGAAACATTGCAGAACCATTCAACAGTTTTGAGTGAATTTGGCATCAAGTTAGCGCAAGATGACAAGGTATTACCTAATCTATATTGGATTCCTAAGATCCATAAGAATCCTTATAAACAACGTTTCATAGCTGGTTCCAGTAAGTGTACAACAAAACGCCTGTCACAACTTTTAACCATCATTTTATCAACCATTAAATCTGGTTTGGTACGGTATTGTGACAAAGTTTATGAAACTAGTGGGGTCAATCAAATGTGGATATTAAAGAACTCCAAAGAATTGTTACATATTTTACAAAATAACAAAAACATGTACAATTCAATCCACACATTTGATTTTTCAACGTTGTGCACAACCATCCCACATAACAAACTGAAAGACAGGCTTTCATCTCTCGTGAAGAAAGCCTTCTTTTACAAGAATGGTAGTCGTAGGTATGAATACATTGCCATCAAGCGCAACTTGGGCTATTTCACCAACAACAGCGATGCCAAACTCAATACAGTGATGTTGAGGTGATTCAAATGCTATATTTCCTAATTGAGAACATATTTATCAAGTTTGCTGCATGACATTCAGGCAAACCATAGGCATTCCCATGGGCACAAACTGCGCCCCACTTCTTGCAGACTTATTTTTGTATTCGTATGAAGCAGAGTTCATACAATCACTTCAGAAATCTGGGTGTAAAAGGATTGCCAAGCGATTTAACAACACCCACAGATATATCGATGATCTCATCAGTTTAAACAATCCTGGTATATCCAATTATCTACACCACATCTACCCAGATGATTTAGAAATAAAAGAAACAACTGAAAGTGTGGACTCGGCTTCATACCTAGACGTATTGTTTGAAATTAGACATAATACACTATATACTAAGCTTTATGACAAAAGAGATGATTTCAATTTTGAAATCATAAACTTTCCCTTTTTGTCGAGCAATATACCATCATCTCCAGCTTATGGTGTGTATATTTCACAACTCCTTAGATACAGTAGAGCATGCAATTCATATGAAGACTTTCGAGTTAGACACAGCCTATTAGCTCAAAGTTAGTGAGGCAAGGGTTCTCAGAAAGTAGATTAGTGAAATCATTTAAGAAGTTCTACGGTAGATACGGAGATGTTGTATCAAAATATGACCTGTCTGTCACTCAAATGATGAGTGACAGCATACCAAATTTTGACTCACAAAAGTAATTTGGTGAATTCACCAAATAACAATGGATTTGTCGCTTTGGGTCAATCTTGACGGGTGTGGCTAGCTGGCAGGGTACGCTTACCCATTCCGGACACCTGGTACCACCACTATTTTGTGGTTCAAGATGACCCCATTGCCTTTGTCATTTTCAATATGTTCCTTGGACCTGGTAACTTTCTTAGTTACCTTGAATGATAACGATTATTGGACCTGATTTGATGTCTATTACATTATTCTCCAAGAAATTCAATGCTTTTTTTCTAATCTTCAGACCCGCGCGTATTTTGGTGCAATAACAGAAACGCTGCAAAGAAGATGACTGGTTGACACAATAAAGATACATGGGAAGCTTGTGCAGACAACTTTTGCTGAGTGGATATGGTGGTAAACCTGTGCCGAAACAATTGCAATGATGAATACATCTACAATTCTCAGTGTCACAAAAATCAGATTGAACTCTAGTCTTCAAATACTGCTGATGTGTACTTTCAATTTGTAGCTCTATTCAGAATTATGGATTATCCGGACAATGGATACACAGAAGGTAACTTCAAATGTTAGTAAAAGTTGTAGAGTAATGGCAGTATAGCAAATCGTATACAAAAAAGTAGAGTTTGAGAAATAAATCTGTTTTCATTTGTGTGTTTATTCCGGGTTTAATGTTAACGTTTCCACACAATGACATTTCGAAATCAAATTAAACATGAAAAGGTGTTACACGTTTGATGGTTTCAGCGACTTGCAAGCTTTTAAAAAGTTTTCAAATGTTACGTAATTTTGAAATCAAACACATGTCAAAACAAATATAGTATGAGCAACATTACCTTGATGTTGATTCGCGTGGCAATACGTTTCTTGACCAGTACAGTGATAACAAACTGATTAAAAATACATTACCGAATATTGCAGTTATACGCGAGAAATATTTGTTGTGATAAGGGCTAAGTTTTATTTTATATCACTCAAACACAAGAGAGTTCCACTGGGAATATGATTTTATGATTGGCTGTCATCTGTTTACCAGTACAATATTATGGGACTCTATAAGTAAAGGGAGACGAAGTATTTCTTGAAATTTTTTTAGTCTTCTTGAAGAAAGTCAAAACATATGTCAATTCGTGATAAATGAGAGAAAATTCATTTTAATATCATGATTTCTAGATGAATCAGACAAAATATAATTTTATATATTCCGTGAGAAAACAAACACCACTGTGTCGCGTTTACTCGTCACGGATCGGGAATTGGTAGGCCACACAAGTATGTGTCATATTCATTATACGCCGATGAATCCGATTCCATTTTGTTCTTTCATTCTATTTTGACCAGCAACCCGTATGGAATCACGGATCCACGTTCCTTGGTGAACCATTCAATTTCTTGGTTACTGAACTTTGGGTCAATCTCTGACGTTGCTCCAATGGTCTGTGGTCCGACTTTGTAACTGGTTGGGTTGATACACACCTGGAACACCACTCTGGCCTGATGAGATTTATTCGTTGACTTATCGGTAAACCTTAAACAAAATAGGACATTATTTTTTAGGCATTTCCGAGCGCAACGCACTCAGGGTCGGATAACTTTACCTAAGGAAGTACAAAACAAGTTATCAATTAACGCTATACTAAAGTCTATCTGTCGTCACTTTTTAAAGTTATACACATATTGGAATGTTCATTCTACTAGTTTCGTGATATACATACTAGTTACACTTTACGATGAAGTCATGAAACATCGAAAATTTGCTATTTTGATTTCGAGATATCAAGAGTTGCCATCGCAAGTATCCAAAAGGGCATTGGTTCTTTCGAATTTTATCGTGGAACGGGTAAAGTTTCCGGAGGTCATGAGGGTATGAACGAGTGACAAGATTTACATCTTGCAAGTCCACAGTCTACATTATGGTTTATACAGTCTGTGCTAAGTGTGGATCGATCGTTCAAGGAATTGATTTTGACTGCGTACTGCTGATAATCAACGGTCGATGAATACTCAGACGCATGCATTACCAGTACTCCGTGCAAAGATAAGTCAAGAACACCGCATGCTCGGAGAGTTAAACTGCAGTGTCTCCTTCAATACCTTTTCGTGCAGGCCATAAAGTGCATATACATGACTATTAATTAAACATCATAAAGGTAGAGTACACTATTGAAAAGGATATTTACTTGGCAGAGAATAGTATTCAAATAGCTTCATACTCACTCGCTTTCAGATGCATACACGTCACATCCGGAATACCGTATGCTTGGAGAAAGAAATATCTGTTTGGTGTCAAAACCTTTGGGTTTACGATCGTCCGAGAAGTGGCCATCACACTCACTAAGTTTTGCCCCTCCCATGCGAACATCACCTGAGAAGCGGTCATGCAGAAGTAAGATGAGAGAGGTCGCGTGTCAAAATGACTTTGAAAGGTCTAATTTTAGGTGTCATAACAGGTGACTGCTAAGTTTAAACATTGTTATTACACCTCACTCATTCAGCGTGCACTGCCATTGGTTAAACACGACTCACGTGACATGTAAAAGAACGTGATGATGCCCTCTGCGAACGTGATGATGCCCTCTGCATTTGATATTACATGGATGACGTCATTTTACTTACTGCGCATCCTTTCTGCGCATAACAAATTGTCGTTCGCTTGTACTTGCTACAATCGCTGCGAAACGTCATGCAGAGCTGTCCGGCACAGTTAGACGATATTTTGATGCAAGTAAACAGCAAACGAACGAAAATGGCAACAAGGAATGCAATTTCTGTGTTCAGCGACTATGCAAGCAACAAATTTGGATACGCGACCGAGGAGATCGGCAAACTTTCAGCGGCAACCCTAGACTTGGCACTGACAACATTTTACGCTGAGGTCCGGACTCATGCAGAAAGGCGAACTGTACTCGAAGAAGTTTGTTCGGTGTAATAAAAATAATAACACATGACAGCTAGGGCAAGATCACGATTTTTTGCCTGCCCTCGGGCTGGTGGTCATGATCGAAATATTGATGATGCCCTCGCCTACGGCTTGGGCATCATCAATATTTCGATCATGACCACCATCCCTTGGGCAGGCAATAAATCGTGATCTTGCCCTCGCTCTCATGTGTTATTATTTAAATAGAACATTTTTCATACCTGGCATCAAAAAATCCCCGGTTTCGAGAATAGGTTTAACCGATTGTAGTCTGGTGCCATGAAAAGCAACATGCCACTTATTGAATACATCTAATGCCGATGCTTTTGGAGGTGTCCTGTGAGGGCAAGATAATAGCTCGGATAAAATCATTGAATTTTTGTTGCAATGTCCATTGCAAAGTGATGAGATGAATATGTTATGGACAGTGTTTGTGTAGACGAAAACATGTCTGTTGGTCGATGTGATTGTTTCAGGTACAATGCGCCTCGAAAGTGAAAGATTTAAACTTTTGCTCAAACTTTTCTGAATGAAACAAATCAACAATAAAAACTAGGGTTCACCGTTCAAAGTTTGGAACTAGTGAAAAAAATCATCCAACATTTTGAGGTATTTGAAATTCAAAATGGCCGCAATCCCTGTGTTAACTCTATGGGGCGAAAATCAAACTTCGAATTTTCGATGATCGCGATGAACTTAGACGGTGAATTTTTTTTTCTTTTTCAAAGAGCTTGAAAATGAACCCCACAAGTGGTAGGCCGCAAAAGAATTGTATAAATTTGAGAGTCCAAATATCTGTCCCCGGGGCGCGTCCTACCTTAGTGCGAGTTTCTCCCCTCAATGTTTTTTGACTACTCAATGCCTTGCCTTGAAGTGTCAACTTACTTGAGTGCGAAACGGCACCATCCAAATGGAACTCCGTAATCTTTGGCGGGTTGTCCTCTAGTATAGTAAAGCTTGTCACCTCTGTCATTATGACAGCTTGTACAGTAGCACATGTCGAACTTTGGCTCGAAAAATGCATCTGAAAGAAAGGAAAACAATCATAAAAAACATGACTGTGAGCTAAAAATCTACATATCTATTTGCTTTTGTGATTCTTACGATACTCACTGAGTCAAACATCTTGCACTGTGCCATTGTAAGTTCCATTCCCCGAGGGTTTACTCCAGAACATCCGTTTGTAGATTCTTAGAAATGTAGAATGTACACTAATAAATCATTACCAATTGAAGCAAATGGTCTTTTTCAATTGGATAAATTTTACCATACAATCATTCTGTATTACATTGATTTCCTAGTGGATGATATCAGACTGTACATCGTATTATTATAAACATGCATATGCATGCTCGAAACAAACCCTGTAATTCCAAAGATTTCTTGAACCTTCCGCATAGCTCTCTGTAACTGCAATGTCCTCTTGAGGCAGAGGTTGGTCTGCTACCTACTGAAAAAACATACAAATTTATATTTACGACTCTACCGGTATTCTATGTTGTAATTTAAAAATACAGCGTATTGCATAGGCGAGGTCCACACGCTCTCAGATAGCAAATTTCCGTTTAAACTAAACCCAGAGTGTGTAGGAAAACATGACCATAATCATAATTACCAAGAATTTGTTGACCTTGGCTGCTGGATTTAATTCTGATCAATGCTCTCTCCGCCGCTTGTTTCACAGCCGTATTCGTACTCCGGCACAGTGACGTCAATGTTGAGATAGCACCCGGTATGGAAGTTATATTTCCCCTGTGTCTTTCTGCTTGAGCCAAAGTCCACAACGCATTAGCTGCCGACTCCTGCACGTCAGGTCGATCCTTCTTCAAAAGGTCAATTAGCAGCTGTACTCCACCTAGTTCCACTATCAAATCTTTGTTGGTGTCATTCACTGCAATGTTACCCAGTCCCGTCGTGATTTCAAGCGCTGAAAATTCATGATCGTTAACATTGCCCTGTAGCCTCGGGTCGTCCAGTGTTTTCTTTAACACTCCAAGAGTGACAGCGATCAGCATTTTATCTGCCGTCAAAAGATCAATTTTGTTGTCTTCAGTAACGTAGGACAGTGTCAACATGGCCGCCATGCCTAGCAGTAAGTATTTTGATTTCATATACGGAGCAATCCTTTCGATGGCCCGTATGTCCCGATACACCTGCTTGTTCTCAGTTGCCTTGGCGCAGTTGTGCAGCGCGAAAATTGCTGACTTCACGAGAAAATATCTCTTCTACAAAGCAAGAGAAAAATAAAAGATTAGCTAATACAATAGAAGGAGCCGGACTTCTATTAAATGTATGTAACTAAAGAAAAAGTGAACAAATGAGCAAATTTCACATTTCATGTAGTTGTTCATTATATTTAAGCCGACAGTGCTGCTTATTCAAAATGACTCATAATGTTGGTTTAGACCGGAAAAGATAAAAGGTAACAAAAGTATCAAAAAGATATACTTTCCAGTCAATCTATGATTGTGCATAATCAGCAATTGTGCATGATCAACAATTAACAAAGTCTACATGACTGTACTCGATCAATAGAGTCAGACACTTTTACCTCATTTGTCACTTTTGTCGGTCCGAACCTATCAATATCTTTCAGCATGAGTTCGAGGAGCCCTGACTGTCCAAACTGCTTGCATAGTTTCAGGCTGTCAGAAGAATAATCCGTGCATATTTTCCTCAATACGTTTATGCCAAACCAGGACTGCTCATTTGGGTTTCTATCTCCAATTTGTTGAAGACGTTGCAGCAACTTTGTCAGCTCGTGGCCTCCTCCAAGACTTGCTAAATGATCGCCAAAACGCCGAAGCAATCTCTCATCACTCGTCCTGCCTAACGGTACCATTATAGTTTCACGCACTTTCTCCACGGCTGTAAAAATGTCAACTTCACTTCCATTTGCCAAGAGTTCAACTGTTTCTCTCATGGCGAACATAATAGCATTTGGGTCCGTACCATTTATTTCACTTTTTACCTCGCCCTTCGTCGACGCAGAATCAACGCCTTCATCTTTTTCTGAAATACAAGAAATTAGAAAACGCCTCTCGCTTTCAACATAGTTGGTGTTTCCGTTCTCCGGAAACTACAATTAGTCGCATATGTTTTCTCTGGTAAAAAGGTACATCAAAATAACAAATCGATAAGTCGAAACAAAAACTCCTGTAAAGCTCCCTATTCTATATCAGTGTTAGCAGAGTACAGGCACCTGCTTAAGCTTTTCCTCTGTAATAATCGTCCCTGTGCCACTGTCTCAATTTTTTATGTATCTGTTGAAATCTTCCTCTCGGCCTATGAGTCTGTCTGTTCAAGTCTTACTCAACTGTTCGTTTTTTTAGCTCACGTGTGTTAACACGTGGGCTAATGTCATAGCGATGTCTCTCTGTCTGTCCGTGTGTGTGTGTGTGTGTGTGTGTGTGTATGTCTGTCTGTCTGTCTGTTTACACGATAACTCAAAAACGCCTGAACGGATTCAAGTCAGATTTGGTACACAGATACCATATGCTACTTGCAAGAACTGATTAGATTTTGGTTAGTGTGGCTTGCATATTAATGAAGTTATGCAATATTGTTTTTTTTCCGTACAATGGTTTCCCTATGGAGACGGTAATGACAGTGTAGACATATATCAAGAAATACTGCACCAAATTTCATGAAACTTTTCACAGATGACAGTCTCAGAACATTATGATGATACTGTGAGTGTCATGTCAATTATCTTCTCATTTGCATATTTAATGAACTTTTGTTATTAGTGAGATAACTCTAAAATTCCTGCACGAAACTTGATGATACTTGCAACAAATATTGATCTGATATATATCTAATTACGCTTAGAAGCATTTGGCAGAGTCAAGTTAAAAAATAGCTCATTTGCATATGTAATGAAGTTTTGTAATTAGTGAAATAACTCCGACATAACTTCACCAAATGTAATGAAATCTGCTGCAGATACTGATCTGACTAATATCTAACCGTAGTGTAAAGCATTTAGTAGTGTGAAATTAATTAAGGGTTCATTTGCATATTTAATGAACTTTGTAATTAGAGATATTACTCTAAAATTACAGCGTTAAATTTGATGAAACTTGCTACAGATGTTGATCTGATAAATATCCAATTGTAATGAGAAGCATTGAGCAGTGTCAAGTTTATAATTAGCTCATTTGCATATTTCGTGAAGTTTTATAATTAGTCATATAACTCCGAAATAACTGCATCAAACGTCATGAAAACTGCTGCATATACTGATCTTAGAGATATCTAACCTTGTTGTAAAGCATTTAGTTGTGTAAAGTTAATTAAGGGTTCATTTGCATATTTAATAAACTTTGTAATTAGGTATATATAACTCTGAAATTAAGGCACCAAATTTTGTGAAACGCGCTACAGAAATTGATTTGATAAATATTTAATTGTGCTATGAATCATTGAACAGTGTCAAGTTAATTTAGGGTTTATTTGCATATTTAATGAACTTTGTAATTAGTGAAATTACTCTAAAATTACAGCACTAAATTAAATAAAACGTGCTACAAATGTTGATCTGATGGATATCTAGTTGTCCCATGAAGCATTGAGCAGTGTCAAGTTAATTAACAGCTCATTTGCATATTAAATAAAGTTTTGTAATTAGTGATTAAACTCTGAGAGTACTGTGCGAAGTTGAAAAAAACTGCTACATATAGTGATAACATATATCTTATTGTTCTGTGAAGGGTACTACTATTAATGAACCTGTTGTAAAACACGTGAGCATATTCAGTTCATATTTGGTTTCTATTTGTCAGCTGATGTATGTTTACCACAAATAATTAACGGTTGTTCTTGTCAAACTAATAACTAGTACGGGCACATAAAGGATCACAATGTATTGGCAAAACGTCGACAAAAACATTGATATCCTACCTGTAAGCTCTGTGCCTATGTATATCATTCTAACGTCACCATTATCACAGGTGGCGCCAGCACTGATGCAAAGGGCTTTACTCGGGTCTTGATGTGGTAAGTCTGTGAAAGCTATTCCAAGATCCTCGTCGTTGGCCTCGAATCTACAATATGGAGAGGATTGAGGACGTTTCTTGAAAGTTCTACACTGTGAAATTTAGGAAAAAGTAACGTGTATTTTGACAACGATGAAAAGCCTAACTCACCTTAAGGTACCGTCATCTGCATTTAGAATGACGTAGAATTTATCGGGGACTTCGTAGTCGGATCGGTCAGATGGATATATTCCGCACTCCCATCCATCGTGTACTAGTCTCTTGTCGACCAGGCTCCAGCCCCAGGAGTCAGATGTTAATCCTAGCAGATGTGAATATCCAACGCAGCTCATTGGTGCATTTTGCGTCGCCATTCCTATCATAGCCTGACTGCCTCGTTCATTTCTCGGCCAAAATATCTCAAACACGTGAGTCCCGCTGACATACGCCTTCTTTCCCCTGATCAGATCAGTTCTCATCGTCTTCTCGCCTCGCCTGGCGGTGACCTTGTCCGGAAGGACGGTGAAATTGTCGGAACAGTCATCTGGATCCCATGCGTGCTTCACTTGCTCGTCATTGACCGACAGCAGGTTGTCGTCAATAATCATTGCCTGAAGCACCTCCGACAACTCTGGAGTTGAACATCTCTGTTGTTGCAAAACTTCTGCCTGTAGCTGAGATTGTTTATGTCCCATTATCTTCTCCTAATGCTCTGTTACAGCGATGATATCAGTCTTGTTGGGAAAAAAATCAAAAGACATTTCGCAAAATTTCATATACACTTCTCACTATCATTTATTATTATGATTTTTACAGTTTTTCAAATCATCTGATTTCATCACACTTGCCTCATACTCACCCTTTCTAATATGAAAGGATGAGTATTTAGAGAGTGGTGAACACACATGAGTGCTTACTACTTATGGCAAAGGTGGGGTATGCTTAACAAACACCTTTCTTTATTGATAAAAATTACTAAAATACACCTCTTTATTGATTCTTTATCGCATATGGCAAAATTCATTAATAAGTAATAAACAAAAACGCATAAATAAACAAACAAACAAGGATCCAGAGTTCCCTGAGCTGTAACAGTAGAGATATTGATGCAGGCCATTTTGCCAAGCAGGCATACGAGGCGCCAAATGTAAAAAAAAATAATTTACACAATCAAGCTTTTTTTAGAGATAGAAAAGGAGGAAAATGTATATAGAGAGAGGATTTATATATATATATATATATATATATATATATATATATATATATATATATATATATATATATGTATGTGTGTGTGTGTGTGTGTGTGTGTGTGCGTGCGTGTGTATACACACATACAGATACATTGCCCCACACATATGTTTACGTATGCATACATATACATACATACATACATACATAGAGAAAAAAATACGCGCATGCATATACCGTATTCATTCATACATGTAAAATGCATACATACACACATACATAATATGAACGCACATACATACATACATACATACATACATACATACATACATACATACATACATACATACATACATACATACATACATACATACATACATTAATACAAACATACATCTGACTTTGATACAGCTCGAAGATTTTACATTGAGCCTCGTTTTCGAGGCAGCTGCTGACGTTAACAGTATCTTACAGCGCTGCAAAATCTTATACATACATCCTCGTTCTGATGAAGCTGAGCTGAGTAAGTTTGTTACATATATAACCTCATTCTGATACAGCGATACAGCTCCAAAAAGTTTATATATCGGCCTCGTTCTGATGATACAACTACACACAGCAAAATTTTACATACAGTCTCGTTCTGAGGGCACAGCTATAGCTGGGAAGTTTTATACACAGACTCGGTGGGTAAAGAAGAGAGCCATAGCTGAGAAGTTTTATATACAGATTCGGGCACGGGAAACTTTTACATACAAACTCGTTCTAAAGACACAGCACGCTGGGAAGATTTATACACATACTCGGTGGGAAAATTTTACAGTAAAAGACCGCAATTCTTGGTGTTGGTGTTGGACTTTCCTTGGGGCATTTGACACAAGGAGCATGGAGGTACACGCGAGGATGTAGCTAAGGGACTGGTCAGTTGCTTCAGCCAGGGAGGCGTTGGATTCATGGTGGGTCACCCTGTTTTTGACTTTCGTGATGGGCGGTCACCATGTTTTTGAAATGCCCAATAGGGGGTCAGTGTGTTTTCAAGTTCAACAAGGGCTCATACTTGCATAAAATGCATTGTGCCAGACACAAATTTCAGCATTGAGTTGCATTTTTCGGCGTGCCCTTTGGGCGCGTTACTTTAATAATAAGACATATTTGTAGAGCCCTGTCCTAGTGCAAAACTTTATATATTTGACATATATATATTTGAGATATCTGTATGTTTAAATTTTTTCGGCGCACCCTTGGGTGCATTTCTCTAAATATCAAACATATTTTTCAGCATGCCCTTCATAAGAAAAGCATGGCAAGTTCCTGATACTTTTCTGTTTTCTCTATGAGAATTTAGTATTAGAAAGCAACATGCACTAATATTTCAATCACATTTTCCTTACAATAGTTCTGGACATCTGCTTATACATAAAGAGAGTTGGAATACATACAGCTCATTCAAAATACGGTACTCAAACTTTAGAATTGACACTTTTAAGCTCCTATCTTACAACTGACATGACATCAATGTCATTAAAACACAGAATGACCGATTGTTGAATATATATATATATATATATATATATATATATAATATATATATATATATATATATATATATATACAATATATATATATATATATATATATATATATATATATATATATATATATATATATATATATATATATAATAGATATATATTATATATATTTAGGGGTTATTACACGAAGTTTGGGCGATACCGCGTCGTATTCGAGTGATGTGTCCGTATTTTGACGAGTTGCGCAGCAACGAGTCAAAATACGGACACATCACGAGAATACGACGCGGTATCGCCCAAACTTCGTGTAATAACCCTTTATCATACATGCATGCTTTGGTTATGACTGTTTTCCTACAGACGCTCCGAAATTAGCAACGAAATCAACTTGAAATCGACCTTGCTTCCTCCAGGCTGTACTTATAAAAAGTTGGTTGCTAAGGAGTGATGACAACCGTATCACTTCTTGATATTATTCCGCTATTGGGCCATTCCACTGCAAAGGAGGATTTATGGAGCACTTTTACAGCAAACAATTTAAATATTACGATGTCGACACAGGTTTTCACAATTTGAAGAAGATTTATTTTTAGTTTAAAATGACGGTGGATGTAAAACATAGGCGGGAGTCCACAAAATGGGTGTGTTTTCGTGTTTTAATACATAACCTCATCCCTGCGTGAAAGTTATGAGGCCGCCAAAAATCGGGTCAAAATACTCGCGCCACGCTCAAACTCTTATCGTGTATGAACAGCTGAGAGCACAGAGCAAGCAGCTCTGCGACATCTATGAATGCACATACAGTGGATATAAAACCCGTACCAGTCAGTTTATCTCGAAGAATTATACATGTTCCCAGACGTCAAATATGCCCAATTTACCATCTCAGTAAGCGGATTAGTGAAAACATGAAGTGAGTACACTGTAAGCTGTAGTGTCGTAACTCGTTCGTGATTTTGTTGCTGTACGAATAAAAGTACATTTCAAAGGTATTTCCGTCGTCTGCTCGTATATTTTCCTTCCTGGCTTGCCTTAATAGAACTAAACTTCCTTTAACAACCGAAGCGAAAGTTTGACTTTCCCTAGATGGCACATTGTATCTGAAACCCGCACCGCATCGGTGCCACAGACACGATCATGACCTGTGAACTGACAGGTAGGTACAAATCGGAAATATCATGTGCACCTTCAACTTTGTCTGTCGCGAGTATTTTCAGTGCGGTTGGTATTTTGTGGCTCATTTACGACTGTAAATGATGTAATTCACCGCCCAGATACTTTAAGCTCATCAACAGGAAACTTGTCTTAAACCGATTCTATCATGATGCTCTGTCAACCGATATCTTTACGTGTAATGATACTTCCATGGTGTGAATATTCAGCAGCGTAGACGACACAAAAACACCGCACCGTGCACCGCCACGGGACCGGCCGTGAATTGACAGGTGTCGGCAAATTATACATATTTTCAATACGTTTGTTTGTATGTTTTTGGAACAACTGTACTTGTGCCTAAGGGCAATGCCCATGAAGTGACTGCAAACAACAGAATTTTGACCATAATCATAATGACGTTTCGGATTGTCATTTGTCTTATTCGCTCAGCTGTTTTATTTTAAATATACCAACGAAGGTCATGCATACAGCGAAGGTCACGCGTCCGCGTCGCTGTAAGTAGTTCGGTTACAGTGAAAATATAATTCGTATTTTCACTAGTTAAAATATGGGCTCATATCAGTACCGTCTGAACAATAGAAGAGTGGCAATACAGGCATAGCATGTATGATATATATATATATATATATATATATATATATATATATATATATATATATATATATATATATATATATATATATATATATATACTGAATTATTCAATTTATATCCCACCTTTTGTTAACCTTTGTTTCACACAGGGGGGGGATCACCCTGTTTTCGAAAGTTGGAAAGTGGGGTCACCCTGTTTTTGAAAGTTGGAATGGGGGAGGGGCGTTCAGCCACTTTTTGACGTCGGCAAAAAATAATCCACCGTCCCCTAGGCCGAAGAAACTAGTCCCTAATACAACGGTTGTGTTTACGAGAATTAGAAATGATCAGACACTCAAAACACCAGTAAATCAGCGACGCTCAACCGACAGAGTATATGAGATTCATTGAAGATGGCATGGAGGTCGCAAGAGATCTCTTTCTACCTCCATGTTTAATGAATCTCATATACTCTATCGGCTGAGTGTCGCTGATTGACTGGAATGTTTGATCATTTCTAATTCTCGTAAACACAACCAAGCACCATGCTCTGAGTACCGCCATTCTCCTAGCGTCGAGTGCCCCGAGGAAAGCCAAAGACCAAGAATTGCTGTCTTGTTACACAAATTTATTGCACCAAAATTTCTGACTTAAATTTTTGTCTCTATTCTCTTAACTCTGTAGACCGCGAAAGTAGGTTGCACAGCCGACTGCAGTGACCTGCAGAGAACGAGCACTGAGTGGTCGACGCCGAGCGCATGTCCTTTCTTCTACGAACAGCCCATATCAGTGGTGATCTCTCCCGATAGCAGTACGGTCATTGTTGTCGCTAGCACAAAATAAACCAGAAAGTTCAAATGCACTTGAATAGCATAAGCGCTAGCAATATGCGTGTCTTGCCAGGGTCTAGCCGCAAAAAAGGCAGCTCACGGCTGGCCGGGCTGTGCGCGGTCTTTTCCTAAGGTGTTGCTGTGAAGCAGCAGCCTCTACAGGCCAGCGCTGCAAAGAAAACAGGTCAGAAAGCCAGCGCACGGGCTACAATAATTGCACCTAGCCTGGGTCATTCTTAGCCCTGCCATGGTACCTTCTTAGCTCCATGGCCCTGCGTACGATACTGTGTTTTCCCAGCGCGGCACGAGAGGCCTACCTCCTCCCGTCCAGCACCTTCAATGCCGGGAATGCACAGCCTCGTTTTGCGGCTGTATCAGTCAGCCAGAACAAGTTCCTACATATTGCGGCTGTATCAGTTAGTTAGCCTATGTATATAAAATTTTGCAGCTGTATCAGTAAGTCAGAACGAGGTTGTATGTATATAAAATTTTGCAGCTGTATCAGTAAGTCAGAACGAGGTTGTAGGTATATAAAATTTTGCAGCTGTATCAGTAAGTCAGAACGAGGTTGTATGTATATAAACGTTTGCAGCTGTATCAGTAAGTCAGAACGAGGTTGTATGTATATAAAATTTTGCAGCTGTATCAGTAATTCAGAACGAGGTTGTATGTATATAGAATTTTGCAGCTGTATCAGTAAGTCAGAACGAGGTTGTATGTATATAAAATTTTGCAGCTATATCAGTAAGTCAGAACGAGGTCCAGCTGTATCAGCAAGTCAGAACGAGGTTCTATGTATATAATTCTTTTTCGCGGCGAGGCTCAATGTAAATTTCGACCCTTGTCCAGACTCCATAGTCTATGTATGTATGTATGTATGTATGTATGTATGTATGTATGTATGTATGTATGTACGTAAATTATTTTTGCCTCGTATAGGCAGGCTTTGTAGGAATTGTAACGCCTCTTGTTTGTCTCCGTCATCATATGTTGAAGATGTCAAAGTGGTTGCAGAAAATAAGAAGTATAAAATACTAATTGTGATTGCAAAAAATTAAAATAAAATATGACATTCTTTAAACGAAACGGCCTGAGAAACATCATGCACTTTGACATGTACACCATGTAAGTGTAAAGGTGCCGGCCGTTTACGACCTATAATAACATTGACATATTATGACCTGTACCATAATTCATAAAATTTGATGCAGGGCTGATAGACATTCACCCTGAAAACAAACATCCATTATGTATGCAAATTAGTAAGTAAGTGTCATTCAATTGTATTACAGCATTGTGAGATCAAAATCTGTACCAAGTTTTATCAAATTTGATGCAGTATTTCTGGACATATTACTCTGATTAGGAAAAATCATTAAACATGCAGTTTGTGCAATTTAAAAAATTAATTACCATGACACCGATAAATGTCTTAATTCAGTGTTAAAGCAATGTGAGCTCAAAATCTGTACCAGTTTCATTAGTTTGATGAATCATTTCTTGGCATATCAGCCCAATTACAAAAATTCATTAAATAAACAAATCAGCAGTTAAATGACATGATACCGCTACATATCCTTGCACGCCATTATACTACTGGAAGATCAATATCTTTACCACGTACGTTTCATCAAATCTGATGCAGCGCTTCGAGACATGTCACAATAATTATAAAGTTTATAAAAATTTGCAAATAAGCAATTAATTAACGTGATACTTTTTTGCTCACGTGTTTACACACGTGAGCATATGGTTTACTGTTGTCTGTCTGTGTGTGTGTCTGTCTGTTTGTCTGTCAGTCTGTATACCCGATATCTCAAGAACTGCTGAAGGAATGTCAACCAAATTTGGTACACAGCTTTAGGATCTGGATGGCAAGAACTGAAAAGATTTTGGTGGGCGTGGCTTGGATATTAATGAAGTTATTAAAGTTTTAATTTTTCTGTTACATGCTTTTGCTAACGCCGCGTATGACAAATGAAAACGATCGATTGATGAGATCGACTGTTTGAGGGCGCTGTGAAATGAGCTAGTCCAAGTTGGCTATAGCTGGATAGCTCTGGGTTTCAACCTCGTATTGAACGTTAAAAATATAATATTTTATGACTCATTCGACTCAATATTCAAGACAAAATATCGTTTAGTAAATTAGCTTTACCCTTGGTGATTGATCGTTTGTCTAGCTGCTCGATCGCCAGAAATGACTACATACGTTCTCCACCATATACTAGCCTCATAGTAGTAGAAAGTCTTTCTTTCTCTCTCCACGGCTTTGTGGTACAAACAAGAAGTTGGTGTCCAGTGAGCCTGAAAGTGTGAAACCCAAGAAACATGAGAAAAGGGTACAAGTGTTACTTTCATCCAATCACAGTTTGTTTTATTTTAACCCAATAGCGTCCATGTTTACATTTGCCGGTACCTGACCCTATTTTTCCACACGCCCTCTACCGGGGAAAATGGGTCAGGGAACCAGACTAAATTTGGAGGTTCGTTCGCGCAATCGCAGATTGTATGACCTCGTGAACTTTGATACGCGCATGCCTATTCAATCCCGATTACACAGATTACAGCGCAGCGGGAATCAGCTGTTGAACTGTAATCACTCGGAAATGGACTGTGACCGGCCACAGTGCAGGCGGGCAAGTGGTAATAATGCCGGGACCGATCACTTAGCGAAGATAAATTGGTTGTTTACACACAATTTCAAGCTGATTTAGACCTCAAGTTTCGCTTTGCCGTACATTTTCCTCCGTGTTCATAACTGAGCTCCCATTCATTGGTAAATTCCCGGGGACCATTCATTGGTGTTATCACTGTATGTACTATAATGATGAAGTTTCAGAATGCGACGTGCAAGTAACTGATTTTACTCCATGCCCAATGTATCTAGGTCGGTTCTGAATGTGTGACATACACGTGTTTGACTAACAACAGTGTATCTGTATTAAAACATGTATCTCGAGCATGCTGAAGCTTCAACATATTTACGAT
The DNA here is from genome assembly GCF_041260155.1 of Ptychodera flava. Taxonomy (NCBI): domain Eukaryota; kingdom Metazoa; phylum Hemichordata; class Enteropneusta; family Ptychoderidae; genus Ptychodera; species Ptychodera flava. Next base: position 25,837,145 of record NC_091931.1, read on the forward strand.
ATGGTTTAAGCTTATAAGGGACAGTGGAAAGTACGAAGTCAATGTCAACCCTAGCTCTGCATGGCGGGGCTGTGTGTTACCGGCGGAGGCCGTATAACGCCGGTAACACACAGCCCTGCCATGCAGAGCTATGTCAACCCCTACCCACGTACTACCCTAGTGTGGGGTATTTGGAAATAATCTTATGAAGTTTGTCAAATGCCTCAACCCCGGGAAAGACAACTTGGAAACATTCAGTCAATAAACATAGCTCTTTATCAAAAATCTGCACTTCCAAAGTCTTTGAACCATCCATAGTTCGGCGATCATCAATTTCGCTGGCTTGACCAGGCTAAACGAATACAATTTGGAAGGGTAACCGATTTTCAAAAATGTCCCCCAACGTCCCCCATCAACGTAGCTCAATGAAACTGCCATCCTTTGTTCATCTATATTTATTGATTGAATAACTCGAATGACATTGCTAACAAACACATAAGTAAGCGAAAATGGGACTTTTTTGAACTGCACATGCTTGACCTGTCACTGCCAATACTGAAAACATTGAGGTGACGATCGCACTACGTCAAACAGAAAGCTCGAAAAATTGGCAAATTACGACTTATCATGCTCTCTTGCTGCCATGATGTTGTAGTGAGGTTAGTCACGAGGTTCACCATTACCGAATTTTTCCTAACTTGGCCTTGCATAGCGTTAAAACAAAGGCCGAAATTAGCCGATGTCCCAAACCAAACACGAAGACTCCGAAGTCAGTGACGTAATCGAGTTGAGATCTGGGCATGCGCAGTCGTTCGAAATCGAACCTCCAAATTAAGACTGGCAACGAACTGTACATAGCATCACTACATAGCATCACTATCGCGTGATCGAGGTACATTGTTTTGAACGGGATACAGAAACTGCAGAGGGAGAAACGATCGTTGACATGAGCAGTCAATGTTCTTCAGCACGTAGTCCGCAGATTGCGGATTGAGAAAATAAACGTGTCCCAGTAAATTAAGGAATATGTACATTAACTCGATATTAATCAAATTTCCAGCTCATCGCAAAATGCATTTCAAAGATTTGTCACTGACAAATACTGCACTGTTACCCGAGACAAACACTTGTGTTTTCATTTTTGATTTCATTTTACAAACTTCATACTTCATCGAGTATCGTGTATTTCAGCCTTTGTGAAGCCATTTTATTGATCAATTTTTGTCTTTGCTTTGTTGTGGAACATGTTGAATCGTCTCCGCGGACATGAAGGCACTAGGCTGTGGTGCAAACATATTCAGCCAAATTATCGTTTCGAAGCAAACAGTTCTATCACAGAAACACCATCAATTCTCTCTAGCAAAGTTGCGTTAAATATTCAGTAAAATGTCACATAACGTGAAAAGTGTGACGGGGTCGAAGTGACTTGGTATGAGGTGACCAAAATCGGTGTGAATTACAGGGGTCGAAGCGGACAGGGTCAGGATGACCTGTTCCCCAAGCGAGCTACCTTCAGAAGTCTGTTTCGTCGCATGTTGTTCTCAACATCACAAACATATACGCCTCTGCTATGCATCACAGCAAATAGTTATATTTGAGCGCCCCGTAAGTGGGATCCTCATTTTTTGCGAACCCGGAAGTCCGTCTCGCTCAATGCATTTCCTATCAATAGCGAGGGAAACTGCCCGCGTTCCATGTACCTTTTTTTCGATGCAAGTGCAACGCTATCTGTGCAAAATTTGTGGCGATATGCTCCCGTGTGATGGAAAACCTCTCTTATTGTAACATGGACGTAGTTGACTTTGGACTTCGATTTCGTAAATGTGATGTCCATACAGTGAGTTGGGGTTGGCGCGCTTATAATGCAATCTTCGCCCGCCTTCGGTCCGATATCTCGCATAAGGCATAAGACCACTACAAAGATTGCTAGAAACCCGTATTTCAACTCTGTTGTCGTTTTTTAGTTGACTCCATTGCTTGTCGGAGAGTTTTTCAAGGATTTGGAGCCATGGCAATGCAAATCTATATCTTTCTCTGTACTGCGCCCTTTTAGATCGCCTCTAACTCCTGAAAACAACGGTTGAAATCAAAACCACGTGGTCCATTTGCAAGCAAAGGCTTCAAAAATTATTTTCCGCGTGCGGGAAAATTTGGTAACAATGAAAATTTTCGTCTAAAAGCGTGTAAGTTGAGTATGCGAAATTTGTATTGCTGGAAGCCTTTTTGTTTGCCAAGGACCTAAAACCTGCCACCTGATTGGTCCAAACGATGGCATAATGTACATTGAGGATACTATGATATAACATTTTTGAAATTCATTAACTAGTTTTATTTCAACCAATGCCTTATTTGCATTCGTAATGAACATTTCTAATTAGCGATATATATCTGAATTGACTCAAGCAAAGTTGATGAATCTTGCTACATATATTTCAGATACTATGATACATGTTATGAAATTCGTTAAGCATTTTTGCTTCAGCAAATTTCTAATTTGCATATTTGATGAACTTTCTTAATTAGGGATATTTATCTGTATTGACTAGACACAAGTCGACAAAACTTGCTATGTACAATAAAGATACTATGATACAACATTATTGAAAGTCATTTGACATTTTTATTTCAGCCAATTCCTAATTTGCATATTTAATGAACTTTCCTAATTAGGGATAAATACTGGGATTTACTTGATAAAAGTTGGCAAAACATGCTGTGTACATTGATCATTGTACCCGGTTATAACAGTATTGAAAGTCATTTCGCATTTTCATATCAGCTAATTCATAATTTGCATAGCTAATAAGCTTTCCCAGTTTGGCATATATAGCTTGAAGGACTTGACCAAAGGTATATTCAGTGGTGATACAATGACAGTACTCAAAGAAATTAATTATTTTTATTTCAGCTAATTACATATTTGAATACCTTTAGCATTGATCTGTGGTGAATTTTGCTCATTATGTTCATCATAACACTTTCAGAATAAGCATGTATTTGGCAGTTCTACTCGCAGATGTGCGACACTACCTTCTATTAGCAGTTTGTACAGCCAGATTTCTTTGAGGCAAGTTCTTAAATTGATTTATTTTTGAATCAGTGGATTTTTTGGATATATTAGTCTAAGCCGACTTGAGTTAATCCAACCTTGGCCAAGTCAATGGCAGCTGCTGAAGAACTTACAAAAAGACGATCATGAGAGAGTATGCAAATTGTGAATTCCTGGCTGCATTTTGCCAAATTGTGAAAATCTGATCATATTTTTTCTTCAAATATATGACTTAGATGCTGGTCAAAATTGGCAATACTGGAAGGTTAAAATATTCGATAAAAAAAAAAACATTTTAATCGCTAAAATATTTGGTGTAATAATCGCAAATTTGATAGAAAATAATTCCATTCAGTCACACATTTTTTTGGTTGAAATTAGAGTCTTTACTGTTCAAAGTTTTACATTTTTACGTTATTGTACTATGAGAATGTGAAAATTCGGAAAATCAAGCACAGTGACGCCATCTTTTTTCTTTATTATTTGATTATTCTCATATGCCAGAATTCGAAAATCCCTGATAATTTCGAGTTTCCTGGTCTTCCATATAATGTGTTGCTCTCTGGTCTGATCTTATGTACTTATATATGTCACTTTCATGAGCGTCATTTGAGCAAAATTCTTCTGCAACTACATCTTAGTCAGAGATATCTCTGTCATTGCCGATATGCAGTGACAGTGACACTGCAGTAGCATAGCAGAAACTATATTAACTTTGATTATTTTGACAGCAAGAAACTGTATTTGATATATTGCATAGAAATATTGAAAAAAATATCAAAAGCTGCAGCTTCTGTCCCTTTACTAGGCCCACTTGTTTGGCTTTTTATTAACGGAAAATCATATATATTAAGATTTTGTTAAGATAAAAGTCATGAAACATGACAACATGGTTCTAGATTTTGTTTAATTATTACGGATATTCGAACAATTAGATGACATTAAAATGTTATTCATTGTTTATCGCATTACCTGTCACACCTTGAAATTGCAAAATGTTAAATTAAAAGGGAACCATAAAATTTCTGAATTCCTCCGGCCCCTCACCATTTTTGTGAACGCAGCCTTATTGAGGGGGGATCTGAAAAAATAAGATCTCAATCGCCTTTCCCCCAGCCCCCTCACTGCAATTTGTGAACGCAGCCTAACTACGACTGCGTACAATTTGTAGTGAAAACGAACTATTGTGTCTATCAAGTTTTGCGAATCGGCCTCCTCCCATAGGGGCGATCCGTAGGCCTACCCAGATCGATTATGTTATGTTGTGTTGTGTTTTCGACAGGTATAGACTGACATATTCAATCCTGTACGGTTCTCGGTTGGCGAAGACGAATACAGACTGAATCGTCCAGTCTTGGACAGGTAGGACTACGGATCATCATCACCACGCTCGACGTGGACGATCTCATTAAGTACTGTTCAGTTGTTTCGTTATAAGCCATAACCCTTACATAGCAACGGGTCAAAACCCGTATGAAAGCAACAATTCGGTCTATGCTCGTCGTTGGATCGCAGCCAATACTGTGATATAAAGGGTATTTTCACCACTGCCATTTAAAACTCGACGAGTTGCTTTTTCACGTTTGCTGTATATGCTCAATAATTTATAGAAGCAACAGAAAAGACAATGTGAACGCTCATAATGAAAGTGAGCGTAAAGACGTATTTAATAACTTTCACAATTAAAACTACAATCACTTCCCTCTAACTCACATCGAAACAATATGGCGGAGAAAACTACCGATAGTTGATCCCTATGCTGTCTCCACACACCTAGGTACTGTTGTTCGCGATTATATTGTACAGTCACGGTCCCTCGATCACCTACCGAGGTAAAGTCACTCCTAGCTAAAGTTATTTACATTCTAATCACCTATATTGGTCCATATTAAGATGTTCGACCGATAACATTGGTTTCTATAGTAACGATTAACAAATGCTTGTCCATATTTAGGAGGGCAGTGCGTTTACATTATGCGGAGTTGAAACATAGGTAATAATAAATGAATACAGGTGTTGGTGCACCTGGAAATATGTAACTCCCCTGAAATAAGTTATTCGACAGTTTAATTACTTACCTGGCAATGTTATTCAGTATGAAGCAACATAAAAGTCTTACCTTAGTCCCTTTTTATAAAGTTGATCAACTCGCTGTGCACGGTACCAATACCAAAAGCGTTGATCGAAGACAGTGTAAATGTACTTTAAACCTATACCTGGACCTTTAAACGGGGAGCCTCACCCTGAGTATACGATGTTTATCAAGGTGGTCGATTATTGGAGGAACAGGTTGTGTAGCGCCATATTAATTCTTGCCCAGTTTGCCACTCAGTACAAACAGGAAATAATTGAACACAGTTGAGTTTTTATCCTGTAAAGTGGAAATTGTGATCAAAATGGAGTACAATTGACCTTTCTCAAAGCGATAGTAATTGTCTGGAAACTGACCATAGCAAGGTCATTGGCTAGCATATGCACAGTGTAAGCAATAGGTACGGCTTGGGCCGCTTGGCTAGTCTGTCTACAGGGATAGTCTGCAATTGATAAATTCCAGCCAAACATTACCTACTTGTATTTTACTAAGATACTGAGCGTCATTAGAAACAGATGTTCTTTTGTAAAAAAATAACACTAATCGTCCGACAAGTCATTGGCTGTATTTCGACTATTCTTCTAACCTTTGACCGTTGGTGATTTTCTCCTTGCCAATACGTGTTCAAGAGTTTGGTTATATACTAAGTAACAAGTGGATTGATGTTTGATCACAGGAAACTGGCTCCTTGTTTGATTCCTTGTTTGATTCAAGCCTCTTGATTGGTCCAATTTGAATTTAAATAACAAGTTCACCAGCTAAAGTGTTGCACTTAAGGTATGTTAAAGGAGAGCTCTCCGCAGGAATACACTAAATTAAGAAGTGGGTACAGTTTTGGAGCAAAGGTAATGTTCTCTGCTCGCGTCCGGTACTTTATTTGCCAGGGATTTATTTGATGTTCTTTGCTGGACTTGAAAATAGGATTGCTGGGTAAAATGGCAAGCATAGATGCTTCCCTTGTGAGTAATAAGAGAGTAGTATTCATAGAGTGGTAGACACACACGAGTGCTTACTCCTCCCAAAGGAGGGGTATGCTTCATTTCATTTCTGGGATTTTATCAGAAACGTTGCAAAGTATCGTATATTGACTATACCCGTAAATCAAACAAACAGAACAAATAAACAAACAAACTCCGCTCTTTATTGGCAAACATGAACACATCAATTCAATTCTGTATATTGGTTCTTTATTGTATACAGAAATAATCTTACGTAACAAATAAACAAACTCGCATAAACTTACTAATAAACAACCAAACAAGCAAACAAGGAGCCAGAGGTTCTTGTGGTTTAATGGATATGTCTAAAGTGTCGTTTACGAAGATTTAATTTAATAACCTGAATTTTCTACATACCTTTGCTGATGATGTGGAAACGACAGACAAAGAAAGAGCAACACATTAAAAATGTTTATGCAAGTTAATACCCTGCGTTCACGCGATGAAGGTACGGTCACCATCATTTTATGATGCGCAAAACGTCATGTGCACATCCAACATAAAGGTGTCAATAAGCTTAATAAGCGCTCTCGTCTTCAGTATGCATGTAAATCTGGGTGTCAAATACGTATCCAAATGCTGTCGTCTTGCTTGCTGAGAGCTCAGTACTGAAACGAGCTGGCCTCTCAATAAGCATAGACGGTGGATGGCGGACGTGGACCTTTAGAAGACAGTGCAAATTCGTAGGTAGATAAAACCTGATGATTAACAGTAAACAGCTTATCAAACAAGCAGCGTCAACCTTTATAATTGTGTTTTTAGAACAACTTACTCGTATATTAATCTAGAGATTTGCATTTTCAGTCCTCTACGAAGTACGAACGAGTTCATACAAGATGTTCAAAGTTAATTACATTGGTAGCTGTGGACAACTAACCGCAAATGTATGACCTTGCTTTATTTGTTTGTTTGTTCGAAAAAATAAAGAAATATATACTGTTCCTTCATTTAATCATTAAAGTTCTAAGGCTGAATTCTTCAGTCTTTTTTGCATTTCTATTTACCTCCATGCATAGGCAAGAATTAAACTCCCTTCATATCGGTAGTGATGAAGGATAGACCGTGGCTTATTAGCAAGGGTGATAATGAAGGCATGCATTTTTCTTAAAGGGCCATTATTTGTAACTTTTGACCATTTTTTACCCCGGAAAATTCCATGTTGGAGGCTCATATTTGTTGCAAAATGTTGTTCTACGAAGAAACAAACATGATTAGTGATGTTATAGCCACACAAAACTTCTAATTTTTGTCCAAACGCGTTGCCCTTCCGAGCTCGTTTGTTGACGTCTGGCATGCTCAGCGTGCTGGGGAGAACGCAGATATGGTGACGCCGCGATCACGCGAGATGTACAAGTTCACCTTTATTGCGGGATCAAAACAACATTGCGTCGTGGATTGCCAGACATCTGGCTGCGCAATGTGTTCGGACAATGGACTACGACGTAAGTACCGGGCATAAGTAATGAATATTTATTTTTAAATTGCTGTAAATGGCTCGCGCAGGTGCAGAAGAATGCCTACGTTGGAATCCGCGTGTCAACAGAGTTTGTATTTCTCTCCGGACAAAAATTGAAATTTTCGTAGTAAAATCACATGTTATTTAGTTGTCGGGCACGTAATGTTTCCGAATAATATGCGATTCTCTGTTATTTGACAGAGTCTTCAACATGAGTCAGTGATCATTTTAATCAAAACTAACGTAAAAATCGCCAGAAGATACAGCTAATGGAACTTTAATCGCCAGAGAATTGCCTTTACATACTTCTCCGACTCCAACATTAAAATATTATTTTTAAATAGCTCTTTCTATCCGCTTTTAACCCCCTTGGGTTGTGTTTATCCATGAGCAAACATATTTTCCATGGATGAAATCTCGTTTGTATTCCAACCCTATATGATAGGACAAGTCCACTGGCGCAGGGTTAATATAATTGAGCTAAACATATGTTGGTGTCTCGTGAATAATTCCTATGATATTTTTTCTTAATTTGTATACCCCATACAGTTTCAATCGTATATTTTCGGACATTGGTAATGGTCTGAAGACGATCAGCATCAAAGAGGATCAAGTGAAGATGACAAAGGAAAATCATATATTTTTTCTAATTTTGTAATCAGCGTACAACTGTTTAGTTATCGAATTAATTAATCGGTTTGATTAAAATGATATTTTAAAAGAATAGTAACGAATGTGAATACAGTTGATCCCTCATTTGACTATTCACACATTCATCCATCCATCCATTCATTCATTTATTCATTCATTAATCCATCTATTCATTCATTTATTTATTCATTAATCAATCTATTAATGAATTTATCAATTCATCCATCCGTCCATTCATTTATTCGGTCATTAATTCGTTCATTCATTCATGCATTCATTCATTCATTCATTCATTCATTCATTCATTTATTCATTCACTGAATCATATATTTCATATACTATTCCTGACTTAATATTCCGGTGTATAAGTACTTCCTTTTTGTATATCTTTTTGTATATCCTTAATGATACCAACTTGTGCGCTGATGAACAAGATGTTTATATTTAAATAATAACACATGAGAGCGAGGGCAAGATCACGATTTATTGCCTGCCCAAGGGATGGTGGTCATGATCGAAATATTGATGATGCCCTCGCCTACGGCTCGGGCATCATCAATATTTCGATCATGACCACCAGCCCGAGGGCAGGCAAAAAATCGTGATCTTGCCCTAGCTCTCATGTGTTATTATTTTTATTACACCGAACAAACTTCTTCGAGTAGAGTTCGCCTTTCTGCATGAGTCCGGACCTCAGCGTAAAATGTTGTCAGTGCCAAATCTAGGGTTGCCGCTGAAAGTTTGCCGATCTCCTCAGTCGCGTATCCAAATTTGTTGCTTGCATAGTCGCTGAACACAGAAATTGCATTCCTTGTTGCCATTTCCGTTCGTTTGCTGTTTACTTGCATCAAAATATCGTCTAACTGTGCCGGTGACAGCTCTGCATGACGTTTCGCAGCGATAGTAGCAAGTACAAGCGAACGACAATTTGTTATGCGCAGAAAGGATGCGCAGTAAGTAAAATGACGTCATCCATGTAATATCAAATGCAGAGGGCATCATCAAGTTCGCAGCGGGCATCATCACGTTCGCAGAGGGCATCATCACGTTCTTTTACATGTCACGTGAGTCGTGTTTAACCAATGGCAGTGCACGCTGAATGAGTGAGGTGTAATAACAAAGGTTATATGACTCTGGAGACATATTGAATGGGCTGGTTTGAAATTCTTCCATTCTGTAAACTTTGCAAAGGTGCAAAAGGTAAAATTCTCTTTCTTCTATTCATCAAAACGATCAATAATTATTCTAATAAATTTCATCCACAGCAGATATGTAAAATTAAATAATAAGGAAATTCTTCAACAGGAATGTATGACATATCACGTTGATGTCTATAGGTTTGTCTGTTCTGAGCGACCTTTGCGCAGTAATATAACACAACAACCGCAGACATAATAAGGTACCATCTTCTTTGTGCCTGCTGGAAAAGCGCAATATTCACGTAGATACATTTTACTTTGAATTAATTATGCCCTTTGCTGTGAAAATTCTGAGAGCTAAGACGTGAAAAAACACGTTATCTTCTTTGACGGGGTTGCATAAGTCGATGTTGTTTTCCGACTGTAAAACATCAACAATCTATTTACTTTAAGGAGAAAATGGCAATATGACTATGTGTGCGCGTTTTAAAGTCTTCTTGTTAAGGCTGTGCATTAGTTCATTGCATAACAATAAAATGCCCATTCACGATATACCAATGTAGCACAACTTGCCATTTTAGTGAGTAGAGACAATAATGCATTGTAAATACCCAATTTCGACATTTATTTTTTCTTCAGCACATTGCAATTAGTAAATAAAATCCATAAATCTGTTTGATTTGCTTCATTGGGAGGAAACAATAGTTATCGTATTTTCTTCCGGTTAAAAAAACTGAATTACCAGAAAAAAATCGATTTAAAGTTATCCAATTCTATGACGTCATATTTTTTACTAAAACCTTATGCATTTTAGAAAGACTAGTATCTCAGCTTTCTAAAACTATAAAGTATATGGCATTTCAAGCAAGTTTACTCCATCAAGGAAAGAATGTTGTACCCCTAGCCCCAGCTTTTGCACACCCCATACAGATACACGCAATTGAAAATTGACTCGAGAGAAGTAGTGTAGAGTTAAATATCTGATGTTAACACTTTTGTTTGTTTAATATGTTGGAATAAATAATTTAAACACAAAAAGTTTTGAAAATGTTGCTTAATAAAAAGTAAATCACAATTGTTACATGCTATTTTGGGTAAAAAAATTTCAAAATTGTCAAAAAAATTCATTTTAAAGTCGTCCTATTCTATGTACACAAATCGATTTTGCTAAAGTTGGTATTATTCAGAAAGAACAGTATCTGAGCTTTCCAAAAATGTAAGGTTTGTGCTATTTCATGCTGGTTTACTCAATTTAGGGGAGGATATAGTACCCCCTACCCCTACCCATTTTTCGCCATTTTTGTGGTACATACAAATCAAAAACCAGTGCAGACAGGTAGTGCATCCCAAAATATTCAATGGTAACATCTTTTTTCTAGTTCAGCAGATCCCAAAGAACAAAAAAATACCCATGTAGTAGGTTTATTGGGGGTGCACTGTGGGCCCCTCCAGCCCACGGACTATAATATCTTCGCTCTGTTATTGAATAAAGTGTGTCAACGTGTCCGTTGCCGACATCATCAATAGGATCAATAAGGTTACCGGTTAGAAACATCTTAAACATCATATCATAAATACTTCTGTGGCAGCACGGATTTTCCAGAAACATCTCAAGTAGTGATGAAAACAATTGACCACGATTAAACTAAATGTTGATAAATATCTTACCTATTTCTGGAAATTCCATACCTCTTGCAGACAGGAATCAGTGTTTGTTACTGAAAGATTGTCTTGTACACCCTTCGTGAGCGTGACAGGACTTTTAAGTACAATTGTAAAGGATGATCGAGAGCTAACCTGTATAGGATGTTCACCTTTCATATAAGCTTCTATTAAATCAGAAATCGATTCAAATCCTAAGTTGTAAATGGAACATATACTTGTGCTGTGTGGGGTAAAATGGAAGTAAATTGTAATTTGATAAGTAGCTATTGATGGTTGGTGCGAAACCCATGAAACATAAGGTGCCACAAAACCCGTGCCTCAAATCGCTCAAACATGATCAGAAGATTAAAATATTTCCACAATACAGCCTTGCTACTGTATTCTTCCACGTGTTTATTAAACGTAGTTTAAACTTTACACATGCAGAATCCGTTGTATGGCAAAGTCAGAGATGCACCCTTCGTCAATTAAGTGAAGGCGCCCCATCAAAAGACACTTCTTCATTTTCAATCTTTCCTACCAAGACTTTGAATACCAGCATTGATAACAATGACCAGTCGTTATGTACCAATCCGGGCATATACCGGGAACAGCCTTCGCTATTTGTTATTGCTAGGGTCAACGAGTCGAAATCATGGGCTTGTTTTGGTATGAATATACCAAATGTAATGAATTTACTAGAGTAAAACCCTGGATTTTCTACACTCAAAATAATATGACGGCTTTTATTGCAATTACAGAGGATATCTACTTGCAACAACAAGGCTTTACGCTTTCGGTCTAATCGTCCGTTAAAGTTTAAAGCACATAGACAGGGGAATTTGGCAAAAAGGTTAAATTATCATATACTCAACTTACATGTCGTTCTTTAATATCAAAACGGATGTCTATTCCGTCCTATTTAACAGACAACACAAACTGTCCAGAACCATCTTCTTTTCGCCAAGCGAGGAAATCTTCTTCGTCTTTTAGAAGTGCATTGGCTTTTACTCTTGATAAGCAGCCGTGGTACCAAACCATGTACGCCAATGTTTTGTCTTCCATTACCTTAATATAGTCTTCCATTACCTTAATATAGTGAGAGTTAGATTGTCATAAAAACACTGCTAATCTATTTTGGCTTAGTTGGCACATTTAATTGCAGTAACACTGAAGTTCGATTTTCCACATTCCCGCTTTTATGCAATGACGTAGAGAGACTGGCTCAAAGGTAAGCCTGGAAAGCTGTGTTGCAAAACCCAAGAAAACCTCAAAGACGAAAGTACCAGACTCCGAGAGACACTCAGAAATAAACAGAGGATCTCATAATCTCAACTGTAGGTTCGTCATCTTGGATGCCATGTCATCAGATTGTTAGGGTTGCACGTATTTAGCACCTGTTTTTTAAACGCTAATAGCGACAATGAAGATCTCGAATGCTTTGTCATGCGTGATTTCGCTGGCAGTATAATATCGACAACATCGTAACAGATATGGAATGTAAACAACGTAGACTACGCCCACAGTACTTTTGTGACATTCAAATTTCAAATTTTTAGCATTCGAAAGAAGACTTAATTTTTCATCAACCTTTCATCGTCCTGTAACTCTCTGCCCATTGTTTTAAGGCTCTTCTTTTCATGTATGCACAAGACGTTTATATTCTTCATGACTTGGCAAAAAGATCAGACAAATAGAAGCTTCTTATATCTAAGCAATAGGAAACAGCAAGAGTTTTCTCTAATCTCTAGGCGTAAAAACGTCTTCTCCTGATCATAATTTTCATTCCGATCCGAATCAAACTGTGTCCGAATTGACTTTCTTCTTAAACTAGTCCTTAAACTACGGACAATAAGCTATCAAGAACTGTCATACCTGTTGCAGCTATGCTCCTTCGTCTATTCTGCCGCCGAAAGTGTTTCTTCTCGCGAAAGGATGTTTTAGTAATACTTGAGAGGAAGATTTAATTGACGTTCCACTATTCACGGAGCTTTCTATTAAGTCAGAAAATGTCGTAAATCCATTCCCTTCGAACCTGTAGTCTTGCTGATAACATAAAACGCTTCATTAAAAGAAGACATTATGTCTTATAAAATATTAATCAACTTATACACACAAGCGAAGGATACTTAACAGCAAGAGAGATATGTTGTATATCACATACAGATGTAATTATTGATCAAAACGCCCAAAACAGCGAAGCATTCGACTTCTCCCTTTTATAAAGTAACCAGATATCAGGAGACAATCATAGGAGAGGTATATTTTGTCAACTTACGTCCTATTCTGTAATTAATAAATGCTTGTCTGTTTCTCCCCATTTCACAGACACTGAACACAAACTGTCCAGAACCGTCTTCTTTCCGCCGTACAAGGAAATCTCCATCTTCTTGCAAAAGTTGACTGGCTTTCGCTCATGGTAACATGTCATGGTACCACATCATATGTGTCAATCGTGGGTCAACTGCAGGCTGAAATGGCAACCAGTTACTCAATCAATTCATTCATTCATTCATTCATTCATTCATTCATTCATTCATTCATTCATTCATTCATTCATTCATTCATTCATACATCATTCATTCTTTCATTGAATAATTAATGAATTATTTGTTTATTTGTTTGGTTTTTTGTTTGTTTATGTATTAATTTACCATTTGTGTTTGTTTGTTAATTTTTTATTACTTATTTTTAAGGTTGATAGATAGTATTTAATTTTTGCTAAAATATTCAATCATTTAATGTACTCTGTATTTGTATAAATATACGAACAAATATATATTTGTACAAACACATATAAATATATATGTGTATTTATATATATATATAATATATATATATATATATATATATATATATATATATATATATATATATATATATATATATATATAAAACAACCAATTTAAATAGTGTGACTCAAAAATTCATATTTGTATATTTTGAAACTTAAAGATATTCTACTTATACAATCTAACAATCCCGAGTAATGCATTCCTTCACTTTATATACAGGTTTTTCTTCACGTGTTCTCATTCGAATTAAATATAGCATGGTAGTTTTAGACATATTTTACATTATGCATACACTCATCTATTTCAAATTAGCAGATTACTGAACACTTTCTGTGCCATATCGACCAGATTCCAGTTATGCACACATTCATTATAAGAAAATCATTACGTACCAGACTGTATGTAAGTAATAAAAAGTTACCTTTCTCTTATGTTGCATTTCTTTATTCAGTCTGTCGATGTCACTAAACATAAGCATCAGAAGCCCTGATCCGCCAAACTGTTCGCAGAGTTTGGAACTGGTTTCAGAATAATTTCTACATGTCTTTCTGGTCAACGTTATTTCATAAAGGAAATGCTTCATCTCTGTCCCGCTGTCATAAATTTCGTAAAGATACTACAAGAACTTAGTCAATACATATCCACCTCCTCTAGTCTTGCCAGATTATCGCCCAAGTTTCGATGACTTTGCTCGTCGTCTGTGCCTTCAAATGGCTGACTTATGCATGAGGAAACTGCGGCTAAGCTCGTCAGGATGTCAACGCCTCTGCCTCTTTTCAACAGGTCCACAGCTTTCTCCATCTTCGATACAACAACATCAGCGTATGTAAAGCCTCGCAACATACACTACTCTCATGGCATTGATGTCTTGAAAAAATGAAAAATTGGGGGACTTCAATCGAGGGGAACTTGACTTTTTAACCGGCATTGAAAGCGACTCGACAAGAAATGGAAGTCTTGACCAAAGTCCACTGACAGGACGCCCCCTAACCTCGAATACTCGTGTTCGCGACCAAAGTAGAGACTTTGTTTGTTTGTCCAATACATTATAAATCATATTTCATGACGTGCTGCAATCATCATGTAAATATACGTCTCCTTACTCACTCGGGACAATAGATCTGTTATCGCAAAACAATATCGGCCACTGGCAAGTTTATAGAAATGTTATGCTTACTCAATCCACCATATTGCTAGTATTGTTGATTCCATCCAAGACAATAAATGTATTCCGAGTTCGTGACGGTAAATAATACGGAAACGAGTAATTCTCGAGTTTTATAATTCAAAGGAAAACGGCTCACACGAAAACCATGACTGCAACTACATTAGATGGATTTACCCATTCAAAATTATCAACGAATAATGATTCGAAGCAATCCCCACAAAGATGAAAAGTATAACCGTTCTTATATTTTTAAAGGGAGTGTGTCAGTTGTTGCCACTTACAATATTCTTGAGATAAAGGCCTCAATATTTCAAGAGTAATTTGTCGATACAATCAAAGAATAGTTGAAATACCTGTGTCCTATCAGATCATCTAACCAAATTTTTCGTGCCAAGTGTAATAGAAGCACACAACCGTGGCGACTTTACTGTTGATTAAGCCTACTTGATACAGTCAGAAATTCTGCTTTTATTAAGACAAATCAGACCCTGCCAAGGGTTGTAAATGAGAGTTAATGATTGTAACCACACCGCCACATACCGTGGTTGATCTGCTATTTGCCGAAACCAAATCGGGTCAAGAGATAACGCTCGTGGCATTTGAACACTCGTCATAAAGCGTTGCACTTTACATGTATTTCAAGCCGATAGAAAACTTGACAACCCCAGTATAAACGTAACTTTCTTCTACCTTCAGAAAGAAATGCATTTCACAAACTGACCAATTACCTACTTTAAATGCGAATCCCTTTCCATGGTATTATATTCCATTTATAGATATTATGACGTGTAGTATTGAGTGTGAAAAGTTATCGGGCATTCATGTGATCTTTGACCTTTTGTATTTGTGCAACCTACATACCAACGATCTTTAGCTCACAGTCAATACTAAATGTTTGCGATTCCATGTCAAAGACCTGTTTATCAAGGAGCGGTTTTGTATCATTAAATTCCGAGTAATCGGGGATACAAATAAAAACGGATTTCGCCTTTCCTCTTTCCTCACCAAAATACATTTAATGTCAGAATGGTCTTCACTGATAGATTTAACTATCCTTTGTAAATTATAGCTGCAGCGTAGGAACACGCTTTTCAAGTAAATAAAACAGGATTTACAGCTTTCGACAATGCTAGGATGTCGGCTGCGGATCGATCTCAATGTAACAACAACTGGTATTAACTAGACTAAGTATACTCTGTAAAATTGTATTTTCTAAGAAAAGGGGAGGGATCGACGGAAGCTTATTCTTGCCTTTTACAAACATAAACAAATACAGTGGTAGACTTCTACACAGTATGAACTGTACAATGTGATCATAATGCCGTGCATACACTTCAGGTGACAGAAGTGCAGCGATCTGAAAGAGGGTGTTCTACGTGCTGCTAATGCCCAGCGCAAATGAAGTTTGACACAGTGGAAATGACATTTGCTACATACTGTCTCTGATAAGCGCTCATTCAAAATTCAACATGGTGCAAGATAAGCTAATACATGTGTACCGAGTATAAACTGTACGGTGTGAAGGTCATGTGTACACTTAAGGTGACAGAAGTGCAAGCGTCTAAAAGAGACTGCTTTGCATAAATCAAATACCCAAAGCACTTCAATATTCACAATGTCGAAGTGTCATACCTACGTATACATTCTCTGACTTCACGAAGTATTCTCCGGTACTCGTTCATAAATTTATATTGCTGTGCTATATGTTTATTAAATACATATGCTTGGCGTTTATTATAAATAGTATGATTGCTTTTTCTACTACTAATCTCCAGACCCGAGCGTATATTTGCAATACCAGAAACGCTGCAAAGTAGACTATAAAAAGTTTCTTCTAAATTTAAACTTAACTGGTTGACACAATAGAAACATAAATGGGAAGCTTCTGCAGACAACTTTTGCTAAGTGGATATAGTGGTAAACCTGTGCCGAAACAGTTGCAATGAATACATCTTCAACTCTCAGTGTCACAAAAATAAGATTGAACTCTAAGTCCTCAACTACTGTTGGTGGGTATTTTCAGTTTGCACCTCTATTCAGAATTACGGATTATCCGGACGACGGACACATAGAAGGTAACTTCAAATGTGAATAAAAGTTGTAGAGTAATAGCAGTATAGCAAATCGTAAACAAAAAAGTAGAGTTTGAGAATTAAATCTGTTTTCATTTGCGTGTTTATTCTCGGTTTAATGTTTCCACACAATGACATTTTAAAATCGAATAAACATGAAAAGGTGTTACATGTTTGATGATTTCAGTGACTCGCATGTTTTAAAAAGTTTTCAAATGTTACGTAGGTTTGAAATCAAACACACGTCAAAACAGACAAACATAGTATGAGCAACATTACCTTAATGTTGATTCGCGTGGCAATACGTTTCTTGACTAGTACAGTGATAACAAACTGATAAAAAATACATTACCGAATATTGCAGTTATACGCGAGAAATATTTATTGTGATGAGGGCTAAGTTTCATTTTATATTATTCAAACGCAAGAGTTCCCCTGGGAATACGATTTAATGATTGGCTGCCATTCGTTTACCATATTGTGAGTACAATATTATGTGACTCAATAACAAAAGAAAGACGAAATATTTCTGGAAATTTTTAGTCTCCTTGAAGAAGGTCAAAACATTTGTCAATGCGTGATAAATGAGAGAAAATTTATGTTAACATCAGGGTTTCTAGATGAATCAGACAAAATATAATTTTTCAGATATGCCATGAGAAAACTAATACCACTCTGCCTCGTTTACTCGTCACGGGACGGGAATTGGTAGACCACACAAGTATATGTCTTATTAATTAGCTGCCGATGTACCCGATTCCATTTTGTCCTTTCATTCTATTTTGACAAGTAACCCGTATGGAATCACGGATCCACGTTCCTTGGTGAACCATTCAATTTCTTGGTTACTGAACTTGGGATCAATTTCAGACTCCACTCCGATCGTCTGTGGTCCGACTTTGTAACTGGTTGGGTTGATGCACACCTGGAACACCACTCTAGCTTGATGGGACTTTTTCGTGGACTTGTCGGTAAAACTGGAAACAAAAAAGGACATTATTTCTTTAGGCATTTTCGAGCGCAACGCACTCAGGGCCGGATAACTTTACCTAAAGCAGTGAAAACAAGTTAACAATTAACGCTATACTAAAGTCTGTCTGTCGTATTTTTTAAAGTTATACACATTCTAGAATGTTCATTCTACTAATTTCGTGATATACATACAAATTACACTTAACGATGAAGTCATGAAACATCGAAAATGTGCTATTTTGATTTCGAGATATCAAGAGTTGCCATCGCAAGTATGCAAAAAAGAAACATGGAAACCTTTCGTTGGTTCTTTCGATTTTTATCGTGGGACGGGTAAAGTTTCCGGAGGTCATGAGGGTATGAACAAACAAGATTTGCATCTTGCAGATCCATATTCTGCATTAGGGTTTATTTAATCTGTGCTAAGTGCGGATCGATGGTTCAAGGAGTTGATTTTGACTGCCTACTGCTGATAATAAACGGTCGATGAATACTCAGACGCGTGCATTACCCTTACTCATTGTATCCTTCAATGCCTTTTCGTGCAGGCCATATAGTGCAAATACATGAATATTAATTAAATATTATCATAAAGGTAAAGTACACTTTTGAAAAGGATATTTACTTGGCAGAGAACAGTATTCAAATAGCTTCATACTCACTTGGTTGTAGGTGCATACACGTCACATCCAGAATACCGTATGCTGGGAGAAAGGAATATCTGTTTGGTGTCGAAACCTTGGGGTTTGTTATCGTCCGAGAAGTGGCCATCACACTCACTGAGTTTTGCCCCTCCCATGCGAACATCACCTGAGAAGCGGTCATGCAGAAGTAAGATGAGAGAGGTCGCGTGTCAAAATGACTTTGAAAGGTCTAAGTTTAAGTGTCATAACACGTGACTGCTAAGTTTAAACATTGATAGAACATTTTTCATACCTGGCATCAAAAACTCTCCGGTTTCGAGAATTGGTTTAACCGATTCCAGTCTGGTGCCGTGGAAAGCCACATGCCACTTTTTGAATACATCTAATGCCGATGCTTTCGGAGGTGTCCTGTGAGAGCACGATAATAGCTCGGATGAAATTATTGACTTTTTGTTGCAATGTCCATCACAAAGTGATGAGATGAATATGTTATGGACAGTGTTTGTATAGATGAAAACTTCAAGGTACAATGCGCCTCGAAAGTGAAAGACTCAAACTTTTGCTCAAACTTTACTAATTGAAACAAATCAACAATAAAAATTGGGAGTCACCGAGCAAAGTTTGGAACTAGTGAAACAAATTATCCAACATTTTGCGATATTTGAAATTCAAAATGGCCGCAATCCCTGTGTTAAATCTGTGGGGCGAAAATTAAACTTCTGATTTTCGATGAACTGAGTCAGTGAAAGTTTTTTTTTCTTTTTCAAAGAGCTCGAAAATGAGCCTTAACAAGTGGTAGACCAGAAAAGAATTGTAGAAATTTGAGAGTCAAAATATCTGTCCCCGAGGCGTGTTCTACCTTAATGCAAGAGTTTCTCACCTCAATGTTTTTGACTACTCAATGCATTGCCTTGAAGTGTCAACTTACTTAAGAGCAAAACGGCACCATCCAAATGGAACCCCGTAATCTTTGGCGGGTTGTCCTCTAGCATAGTAAAGCTTGTCACCTCTATCGTTATGACAGCTCGTGCAGTAGCACATGTCGAATTTCGGCTCGAAAAATACCTCTGAAAGAAAGGAAATCAATCACTGAAAACATGACTGTGAACTAAAAATCTAAATATCTGTTTGCTTTTATGATTCTAATGATACTCACTGAGTCAAACATCTTGACCCGTGAGGGTTTACTCCAGAACATCCGTCAGCAGGTTCTCAGAAATATAGAATATACACTGACAAATCATTACCAATTGAAGCAAGTAGACGTTTTTAATCGGGTAATTTTGTTTTTACTTTGCAATCATTCTGTATTACATCACTGGTATCCAATTTCATGGTGGCTGATATCAGCTGTACATGGTAGTATTAGTATTATAAACATGCACGTGCATGCTCGAAACAAACCCTGTAATTCCAATGATTTCTTGAATCTTCCGCATAGCTCTCTGTAACTGCAATGTCCTCTTGAGGCAGAGGTTGGTCTGCCACCTACTGAAAAAAAAACATACACATTTATATTTACGACTCTCACCGGTATTCTGTGTTGTAATTTAAAATTACAGCGTATTGAACAGGCGAGGTCCACACGCTCTCAGATCGCAAAGTTCAATTTAAACTAAATCCAGGGTGTGTAGGGAAACATGACTATAATTACCAAGAACTTGTTGACCTCGGCTGCTGGATTTAATTCTGATCAATGCTCTCTCCGCCGCTTCTTTCACAGCCGTATTTGTACTCCGGCACAGTGACGTCAATGTTGAGATAGCACCCGGTATGGAAGTTATATTTCCTCTGTGTCCTTCTGCTTGTGCCAAAGTCCATATGGCATTAGCTGCCGACTCCTGCACGTCAGGTCGATCCTTCTTCAAAAGGTCAACTAGTAGCGGTACTCCACCTAGTTTCACGATCAAATCTTTGTTGGTGTCATTCACTGCAATATTACCCAGTCCCGTCGTGATTTCAAGTGCTGAAAATACACTATCTTCAAGAGTGCCTTTTAGCCTTGGGTCGTCCAGTGTCGTCTGTAACACTCCAAGAGTGTGAGCGATCATCTTTTCATCTGCTGCCAAAAGACCGATTTTGTGGTCGTCAATAACGTAGGACAGCGTCAGCATTGCGATCATAGCCAATGTTAAGTCCTTTGACTTCATAAACGGAGCTATCCTTTCGATGACGCGTATATCAAGATACACTTGCTTGTTCTCGGTGGCCTTGGCGCAGTTGTGCAGCACGCCAAGTGCCGACCTCACGAGATCTCGTCTCTTCTACAAAACAGAAAATATAAAAGAATGGCTATAGCAATAGAAGAAGCCATCAACTTTCCCAATAGGAAATAGCATTTTAATGTAGGGCTCTCTAAAATTAGCAATCATTGCAAGCATCATATAATTAGAGCCAAGGATTCGCAACCATTACATCAAGATATAATGCCGTTACCGTCAAACGTTGTACGTTTTCACTTTGGCCAGATTTCTATTAAATGTATTAAAAGTGTCTTATCATGTCGGCTTAGACCGGAAAAGATAATATGCAAGAGAAACACAAGTATCAAAAAGACATATTTTACAGTCAATCTATAATAACTTTGCATGACCAACAGTGCAACAAGCCTACATTACTGAACCCGATCAAATATGAATAGACACTTTTACCTCATTTGTCACTTTTGTTGGTCCGAACCTATCAATGTCTTTCAGCATGAGCTCCAGAAGCCCTGACTGTCCGAACTGCTTGCATAGTTTCAGGCTACTGTCAGAGTAATTCCAGCATATGTTTCTCAATACGGTTATGCCAAGCCAAGTCTGCTCACTCGGGTTTCTATCTCCCATTCGTTGAAGACGTTGCAGCAACTTTGTAAGCTCGTGGCCTCCTCCGAGACTTGCTAAATGATCGCCAAAACGCTGACGCAGTCTCTCATCACTCGTCCTGTCGAACGGTGCCATTATAGTTTTACACACTTTCTGCACGGCTATCAAAATGTCAACTTCACTACCTTTCGCCAAGAGTTCCACTGTTTCTCTCATGGCGAACATGATAGCATTCGGGTCCGTACCACTTATTTCACTTTTTACCCTGCCATTTGCCGACGCTGAATCAACGCCTTCACCTGTTTCTGAAATACAAGAATTAGACAATGCCTCTCACTTTCAACATAGTTGTACTTTACGTTCTCCAGTAACTACAATTAGTCGAATATGTTTTCTGAGGATAATAGGAACAAACATCCGGTAAGTTTTTGCAACCGTGACAAGTGACGTAAGCATTTGACGTTTTCTATAAAGTTCTGTCTTTACATATACAGCACTATGCATTTTGACTTTCCTTCACAGCATAACATCAATATAACAAATCGATCGGTCGAAACGATCAGTCCTGTATAGCTCCCCATTGCCCTGTAGCTTCTGTCATCACATTATATCAGCAAACCAAAGGTTGTATAGAACTTGTTTATCAAGTGTTTGAAAGGACAAAGTCATAAAACACGTCAAATGTTTGATCAAATGAAGATATTAGTTCATCGTGTAGAATAAACGACTAAAGACTTGGACGAATTTTGGGGCTCTACCGCTTGCAAATTATACAGAATAATGGGACGCGTTTCAGCTTCTAAATTGATTGTATGAGCGTTTTGTTGTGATTGCTCAAGAGAGAATGTCTTCGAAATAATTTGAAATGGGTACATTTGCATCGCAGGGCCTTCATAATCAGTCATAAACTTTTACTCACCAGAAATAGTAACACTGCCCGCTTGTCCATAGATATCTACAACACCATACGCCACGTCTGGGTTGGTTTTCAGTCTCAATGCCTTATCGAGAGTTTTGCCGTTGAAGAAGAAATGAACGGAACCGTCGTCTTTTCTCTCGATCCCAACTGTATCCCCGATCTTCCATTAAAAAAGTAAAGATATTCATGTTCATTTTATAAATAAAGCAAACTTGTTTGTTTTGTTTTTTGTTTTGTTTTGTTTTGTTTTTTGTTTTTTGCCACGTATTATGCTTGTGTGACATCTCTGCAGGACACATAAAACAAAAATATCTGAGCTTTGCAGAACTAAAATTTCAAGAAATTAAAGATGTGAGTATAACTTGTTTTACTCAAGGATACCCGACCGAACTAAGCTTTCTCCGCATTTTCAAACCTAAAGCGTATTAAAATCGTGTTCTTCTTTGTTAAGGTAGTATGCGCCTCAAAAGTGAAAGACTTAAACTTTTGCTCAACTTTCCCAAATGAAACTTTCAACCGTTCTCTTACCAAATCAACAATAAAAATCAGGGGTCACAGTGCAGACTTTGGTACTGGAGAAACAAACTGCCTTAGATTTCCCAACATTTGAAATTCAAAATAGTCGCAATCCCTGTGTTAACTCCTAGGAGATAAGTAAAATTTTCGATTGTCGAAAAACTAAGACGGTTAAAGCTTTTCTTTCATCAAGTGCTTTAAAATGAGCCCCCCCCCCCTCCAACAAGTTGCAGGTCAGAAGAGAATTGATAAAATTTGAAAGCGTGAATTTCTGTCCCCGAGGCGCGTTCTACCTTAAGGTCAAAACAGGTATTGGAATGACAAAGGATTTTGATTTATCTATCCTTCTTTTCGTAGCTACGTTGCGCGAAACGTGTATTAAGTTTTATTTTGGGGTGAATGGAGCGATCATTTCAGAGCAACGTATCTCCCCAATTACCTTCGCCCTCCATTGTTCTTTCTGGTCAACATAAAATGTAAACGAAGGCTTACTTCTAAATATTGAGCATACCAGCAATTTAAATAGATTTCAGCTGATCAGAAGCGTAAAGAACGAAATTCAATTCTATATCATACTTCTTATCATGATATGACAATAATTTCAAGAGTTCAATTTTGTATTGAAATCGACATTTACCGTGCAGTCATCCAAGTCTACTTCAATTTCAGACACTTTGTCGCCATTTTTGAGGATATTTGAGCCAGACCACATCAGCGTCACCCCTTCAGTACACTCTGTCATAGTGCCAGGGAACTGTAAAGCTGCAGGATTGTTTGAAGTAAAGCCTATCTCTAGGCTGCCACTCCATCGTGATATCTTTGTGTCCAGCCTAACTTGAAAACGGACGTTGTTCTTCAGTGGTTGTCTCGTCAGCACTACGCCATCGTTAAAATTTTCTCTGGGTCTGTGACAGAAAAGAACAAAAACTGACTGACATTGAACTTTCAAAATTTGCCAATGTATATTTTAAGTATCATTCGAATTCTGGGAACGCGCTTTTAGATTATTTCAAAATGTTGTAATGAATAAGTATTTTCTAACGATCATTTTGTCATAAACTACCATTTATTTATTTATGTATTTATTTATTTATATCATTTATTTATTCTTTCATTTATTCATTTGTTAGTTTTTTTATTTATCTGTTTGTTTGTTTGTTTGTTTGTGTGTAAATCATTGCTTACTTTTTTGCCACACTTTCACAGAGGTCACAACACGAGATCGATACAGTATTACGTTTACTCACTCTCTCCTCCGCGCGACCCGCCCACCATGCATCACGTCAACGTTATCACCGCATCTTGGGTGGAATGTGTAATAACTACTACCTGCAGGGGCCGGCACTGAGACGATCTGTTCACCGGTCGGCGAAAACTGTGAGATGCCACCTGCAGAGAATGATGCAATCCTCATAACTCCTTCAAGAAGAAATTACTGTTGAATAGATGTCTTTGCTTTATATACAGTAAGTTTTGAATGTATGTATGTGTGTATATGTATGTATGTATGTATGTATGTATGTATGTATGTATGTATGTATGTATGTATGTATGTATGTATATTCCATATATGTATATACGTGTGTGTATATAGGCTGGTCTAGTATAAGCAGAGTAAGCTCTCTCTCTCTCTCTCTCTCTCTCTCTCTCTCTCTCTCTCTCTCTCTCTCTCTCTCACATGCTTTGACTGTCTAATGGCTGTTCCTGTGTCACTGTCTTTTTTTCTGTCGGTCATATTTCCGCCTCTCTCAGTTGACCTATGCGTACATAAAATAAACAAAGCATGGACACATAAAAGATCACAAGCTCTGCATAAAACACTGATATTTACCTGTAGTACCCATATATCTCATTCTTACGTCACCATTACCACATGTGGCGCTAGCACTGATGCAAAGGGATTTACTCGGGTCTTGATGTGGTAAGTCTGTGAAAGCAATACCAAGATCCTCGCCATCGGCCTTGAATCTAGCATGTGGAGACAGTTGAAAATATTTCGTGAATTTTCAACACTGTAGGCTAAAATTAAAAAGATTTAACGTGCATTTTTGCAATTGTGAAAAGCTAAACTCACCTCAATGTACCGTCATCGGCATTTAGAATGACGTGGAATGTATCGGGGACTTCATAGTCGATTCGGTCAGATGGATATATTCCACACTCCCATCCATCGTGTACCAGTCTCTTGTCGACCAGACTCCAGCCCCAGGAGTCAGATGTTAATCCTAGCAGATGTGAATATCCCACGCAGCTCACCGGCGCATTTTGGGTCGCCATTCCTATCATAGCGTGACTGCCTCGTTCATCTCTCGGCCAAAATATCTCAAACACGTGAGTCCCGCTGACATACGCCTTCTTTCCCCTGATCAGATCAGTTCGATTCTTCTGCTCGCCTCGCCTGGCGGTGACCTTGTCCGGAAGGACAGAGAAGTTGTCGGAACAGTCATCAGGATCCCATGCGTGCTCCACTTGCACGTCATTGACCGACACCTCGTTGTCGTCATCAATCATTGCCTGCAGGGCCTGCAACAACTGTATAGTTGAACCCCTCTGCTGTTGCAGAACTTCTGCCTGTAGTTGAGACAGTTCATTTCCCATAATGGCAGCCCCTTCTTCTGCTGACGTGCTGATACAGTGATACTTTCTGTAGTGTCGAAGAAAATGAAATCAAAATACATTCAGGAATATTTCACATAAACTTCCCACTGCTGTCCTCTACTGTATATGGCTTCTGATGAAGCATGCAGACACAAGTATTCGCCAGTACATAGATTTTTAAAAACATGATTTATCACAAAATGCCCTACCTACGTATCGCATGTATCAAGTCAGCTGGTGGACCCCAAAACCCGATTATGACTGCGATCTGTAGCCCTACCACTACCCGGCTCGACTATGTTATGTTGCAATTGTGTTGGGCGCAGAGTCAGGTAGTCTACGAGATTCAGTTGTGCTATAGGGTCTCGATTGACGGAGACCCTGTATACGCGACTGAATCTTTATGAGTACGACTGCGGATCATCAACAACCCTCAACGTGGACGATCGATGTCGTCAAGTACACAGGCTCCACCATAGTTGATAGCGCTTTTAGTGTAGCGCTATCAACTACAGAGGTGCCTGTAGTCAAGTACTGTTGTTTCCCCATAAGCCCTAACCCGGAAGTAGAAATGGGTGAAAATATTTATGGCAACAACAATTCGACCTATGCTCACATTATAGTAGTTGGGTCCTTGCCAAGACTATGATGTAAAGGGGCAGCTGTACCTGTACCATCTCAGACCCGACGACGTTTTAAACCCTTGCATAATTGTTTTTTATTCTTATAATTTATCGAGCAATATTGAGAAGCAAATTGTGCACGCCCTTCGAAAGTGATTGCAAAGACGTATTTAGCTATTTTATAAACTACAAAGCCACTCTCTTCTAATTCAGATTGAAACAATATGGCGGAGAGAATAACCGATAGTTGATCCCTTACACTGTCTCTCCACACATCCAAGCGATACTCTCCTCGATTATGGGTATCTATTCACTCCTCCACTCTGACCACATTAAATAATTACCAAAATTCTTCCATGCCAAAATGTTCGACCGATTATATTGGTTTCTATAGTTACGATAGCCCATGGCGGGCAGCTCGTTTATGTGCAACGAAAAACAGTACATTTACATTAAAGTTCAAACATGGGTACATATCGATTCCATTTCACTCAAAGATGGGTAATTCCCATGGAATCATTCCCTTGGCGAATGATAATTTCCCTTTTTATATTATCCTGCTAGAGAACAAAACATAATGTTCCTACCTTCCTTACTTAAATTGGAAAGAAGATGTCTGAATAAACTCGCCGTGCACGTAACGCCATAAGCTTCGGTAAAAGACTGTATAATTGTACTTTAAACTGTCAGACTGTTGTGACCAGAGTCGTGTCATGTGACACGAATTACCCGGAACAAGAAACGGGGAAACCCCCTCCATATGTGTCATTGTGATGTTTATCAGTAGCGGCAGATTGAATATTGGAGCTGCTATATAGCGCCACCTACGGTGAGTTCTTGTTCGCTGGGCTGCCCTGTGCAATGAAATCAAATTCAAGACTGGAAATGATTGCTTTAGTTTCTCTCCAGCGTAGAGGAAAGTCATGATCGATATGGAGTGCGATTTACCTTTCTCAAAACGCATATGCTAGGGAACTGACCATTGCATGGGTAACTGGCCAGCACATTCATAGTTGCATAAAACATTTAGCTTCGGCTTTGCCAGTCTGTCTACAGCGATGGCCTGCTAAGGATAAATTACGGTCAACCATTGCACAATGGTACTTTACGAATATACAAAGCGTCTTTAGAAACCAATCTATTCTTTCGTTAATATAACATTAAACATCCTACAAATCATTGGCTCCCTCCGATTTTTCTTCTATCATCCGTCGTTGTTGGTGATTTTCTTCTTGCCAATGAGTTGATTATACCCAAAGTGACAAAGGTATTGATGTTTGATAAATTAGCATAGACCGTGGATTGATTGTTGGCGTTTAGAAGACTGTGCAAATTCGTAGTTAGGAAAAAATAAATGTCAAAGAGAACGAAGATTATCAAACAAGCGGCGTAAACATTTATAATTGTGATTTTAGACAACTTCTGTGGTATCCCATACAGAGTTGTCACTTTTTGCTTGCTACTCTACCTTTACTGTCATGGCCAAGGACACCATTGACGTATACCCATTATTCACAGTGCTCGGTTGGGAGCTGTAAGTTTTCGTTCAACGACGCACGCTCAGAATTTGTTCGTGTCAAAAATTCCATATGGGGCCGAGGGCTACACATAACCCCGTACCTTTAGATTAAATATCTACCATCCCCAAGTCCCCTTGCTGTCCAAAAACTTACCAGAGAGCTGTTGAAAAGCTGGTCATTATTTCAACGACTTTGTCACGATGGTGACCGTTCAAATCTCACGTTAACACCCGACCATGTCTGAGGTCACCAACTCTCTTGACTCTGTTCATTATGGGAAGCTTTATCGTTGCAATGGTTAGATATTTAAAAATCGCAGGCTATTCGCAAATGCTCACCCAATATAATTTGAAACTTTCCCATCCCGCTCCAAGTTGTCCCGATACACTTTTCACACCAGGAAATCCCTTAGCTCAGCCTTTCTCGTCAAAAATTCGCTACTGCTCTTTCCTCACTGCTTCACCCAAACAACGCTCCAAACGTGCCTTTTGTTGTTTCTGAATGAAATATCTACATCCGTAGATGAGAGGAAATAAAGCCCGTCTGTCCTTTCGCTCTAAGCTGATATGAGAAAAATATTGACATCAAGAAATCGCTTAAGAACACTGTTTTAACGAATCACTTAATTGCTGCCCCTGTCGATGCAATTCTTTGGAGAAATAGAAAAAACTTCAGACGCAAATCCGAAGAGTGTACGTAGAATTTTGGTGCTCAGAATGAGTGGTATGTTCCGAAAAATAACGTACGTTGGCATTCGCGAAAGAAGGAAATTGGATGCCTTCTTTGGCGTATATGTCATACTGTAAATCATAATATGTAATAATATTCGCTGACAAGTGTCGACTACACATACTTCAAACTGGGAGTAGTAATGAAATGTTGGCTCTTTACAGTTGACCATCCTGTCGATTCGGAGTGAACACATCGCCCTGACGTGTTAAACTTTGAAAATAACACATATAACGTGATAACAAGTATTCGACTCGAGTTAGACAGACATTTCCTAAGGGGTGGACCAATATTATAGGGGGCTTGGAAGGTTGACTCTGGAGTAGTATTTTTTTCTGCTTAGATCACTCGGAATTATTTTTTCAACTGTGTCACAGTGAATTTTGCCATACTTTCACTCTCGCATACACGCACTGGAATGCCAATATCCACTGTTCTTTTTGTTCAAGATACTTTTAAATTTCTTCGTATGGCACGACAAAATGAATAAGGAAAGAAATGTAAAGCGGCACAAAGTCTACATGGAATTATATGCAAACAGCATCTGCGTCAGAAAGCCGGAAAGTTAGAAAGAAAATAAAAGCATCCTTTACTGCAGCAAAATTACTGATGGAGACAAATAAGAAGTCATCGAGGTCTCAATCTGTTAGTGAGGGAGTTTTGTTCTAGGTAGTTGGCTAAAAACATGTGGCACAAAACAGAATAAGGATTTAAAGACTGCAAATGCATAGAGGTAGTGGAATATCAAAATGGCACAATTAATCCAGTACTTTGGAGTGGTTAAAAGGAGATGTCCCCCTCCTGATACAGAAAATTTTGAATGTAACATATTAAAATGGGATTATTTGGTGGTCATTTTGAGTGTTTCTGACAGAGTTTTCATGATGACTCAAGACATATGAGGCACAAAATAAGTTTTCGTTATTATCTTGTCAACAGAGACAAGTGATTACCACAATAGGAAAATCTCTATTTTTTCAGTACTTAATCAAAGATATGCTAAAAAACATCATCATTTATAAGCAGGTATATTTCATGACAAATTCTTGTATTCTTGTCCAACCTTCGTAATATTGCATTGCAAATGTTGTGCTTAAAGTTGTTAGAAAATGAAAAAGTATAGTCCTAGAAACATTCAATATTGGGGTTACGGTGAGTGCGGGAATCACTTGATGTACTTGACAAATCATGATAAGACTGACACATCATTGTAAAGAGCAACGACGGACACAAAATATCCGGTACAGGCTACATGGACAAGCTGAATTGAATGGCCAAGAAATCTTCATGTGAAAGGATGAGAAACTGTAGCAGAAGCACAACAAATGAAAAATGGTATTTAATGTTTCAAATCGAAACACTGTGTTTATGTAAATCAACAGCAAAAGTGTAAGTAAAAATATTAATCAAATCAAGGCATAATCAAATGTAATTTATTAAGATGTTATGAAAATTTCATGACCAAATGGAAAATGCTATGAAAATCAAGCTCCGAAGGGAGTGTCGATATTGAAAAATATTATGAAAAGGGTGTGCCAGAAGATATTAAAAAATAGGGCGCCCGGAGAGCGCACAGAAAATGTAAAATAAACACTTAAATTAATTGTTCTCGCATTATTTTTGACTTCATATCTGCTGGCAATCTGTTTTATCCCTGGCTTTATCCTAGCCTTCCATCCTTGCCTGGATTTTGTTTTTCAAAGGCAATCATCTCGAAACCTCCCCCCCCCCCAAACAAAATATTCTAAGCCCCTCCCACCGATTTCAAATGGTCCACCCCAAACTCATGTCAAACATTCCATCTCGCCCACTTTAGGTGTGGGTATCCATAATATATTATTACTCTCTGTCAATGCTATTCTTTTCCCACATGTTGATATTTTGGAACGGCAACTCTGGACTGATCATTGCTCCTT
The DNA here is from genome assembly GCF_041260155.1 of Ptychodera flava. Classification (NCBI taxonomy): domain Eukaryota; kingdom Metazoa; phylum Hemichordata; class Enteropneusta; family Ptychoderidae; genus Ptychodera; species Ptychodera flava. The sequence goes on from NC_091931.1 coordinate 25,867,432, forward strand.
TCCACCATGTGACCTTACATGTAAGCCAAAAGTAACTTTTTAGAATCTGCTACAACAAAAATACCGCACTCTCCCTTCAGTCATCTGGTGTGACTACTGTAAAGTGCTGGCTTTTCATCTGAATTTGTATGATTTATACGAAGTTCCTTCTACAAACTCGTATAACTGATGTGGCCGCGAGAGCTTCGCTTTATGCAAATCAGCTGCCACCATACCAGGTTCCAAAGGGCATTCTCACAGAAGCCATGAAGAATTCTACGCTGACAGTCATCGGTGCATGGCTCTTCATTTTACCTGCTTTCAGTCTGCATACGCATGCTACGCCTAACACAGGCGACAGAGAAGACATTTGGGACCGATCTAAGTATGCATACTGTTCCGGGGATATTAGAGAGCCTGCTAGGCCCGCTGTTGACGTTGGATGGAATCACTATCGGCAGTTGTACTTTCTCACCGGATATTACCTCCAAATTTTCCCGGATGGAACTTTGAGGGGAACAGGGGACTACAACAACAAGTATGGTACGTTTCGGGAACCTCATCTTACCAGATCTGAAAGTATAAGACTCATCTCATTTCTTGATTTTATAATTATTGTACGATAGGATTTGAATCCCAAATACATCATGGGCGTGATAAGCTTAATCTCTCTTGGTATGTTGTTTTTATCGCCCCAGCTACTAAAGGTGTGGCAACGACTGTGATTCGACAGTCGCCTGCTTTAAAAGGCAGAAAAAAGGGAGCGTTTGATATTTCAAAAGACGAACTTGTCCCCATGAGACATTATAATTATATTTTAGGACACAACAAGTCAATAATAATGTTAGTGCGGACAAAGTACAACGGTGGCTCGAAATATCTTACAATATGACTACATTTCGCCCCGCGTCAGAAACCATACCGCAATAACAGGTCGGTTTTCATTGGCCCACCAGTGTTAGCTGGCTGAACCCTTGGCCGTTGTGCAGGAATCTTTAAGCTTCCGGGCAATCCCATGCCCGGAAAAGCCGGAAAAGCAGGGATAGGGGAGAGATCAGTCTGAGGGATGACCTCTTGACCTCCAACACAGGTGGCACTGTATCGACGTTTCCAGTCAGATATAACCACATGTACTTACTTTGTATTATTTTTTATTCGGAGTAGCACCATGTCAATGACAACTCACAACAACAACCACCACAACCATCATACATCAGTAGCAGCAGCAGCAGCAGCAGCAGCAGCATCAGCAGCAGCATCATCATCAGCAGCAGCAGCATCAGCAGCAGCATCATCATCATCACTCTATCACCATCAACATCACTATTTGCATGCTTGAAAATACATGTTGTGACAAGTGTACAAGAAATGTCACTACAGGTTTTAAAGTACAAAGAATGTCTTGTGGATACTCCATGGTTGAGTTAATTAGAATTAGGGCAACGCGTCTATGTTCAAGTGAAATAGTATGATAACCAAACACGCTGCAAGAGGGTCAAAAGTTCATAAATTTTACAACTTGTTATGAAACAAAGGCATGACATTTTAAAGTCGCCCTCAAACGTTGAGTTCAGGTCGGTGGTTTCGATACGTCATCAGTGATGTAAAAAACCGATACTGCCTACATTGCTCGTCTGAAAGGATTGGTGGAAATGAAAGCAGATTTTGATGGCATTGCATGGGAATAGGAAATATGCAGATCACATGTGTTTCCTATGAATAACTTACATAAACTCATCACTCAAACAAACTAAAATTGAAGAAACCCTGGCCAATAAGAGTCAATTGAAACTGGGCACAAATTTACACTAAAATGTGTTCGTGGCCCATGAGTTCTCTGTGGTAACGATGTTGGCTGACTACGGACGACAAACGAGTACGCATGCGTGGGCAAGTACGTCTGACTTCAGTGCAAGTGCGACACAACAATCGTTTCCCGGGAAAATTCAGTGATCACACATGGCTCAACATTAAAAATTTTCTGCAAGATTAAAGAATTCTATGTCCATACAAATCAATGTTATCATAGCGTGTTCTGATTTTAATAACAATCAGAGGACCTTTATATCCGATTTATCTGCATCTATTTGCTTTTTGCTTACAAAAATATCACCAAATCTTCTCAGTGGGTGGTTTTTTTGAAATTTCGTTATTCAGCCATATTGTCAATGAAAATATCACTATTTCAATCCTGGTGATTTATTTGGATGGAAAAAACATTCAGTGGTAACATATCGGTAAGCACTTTTACATAAGTTGCATTTGATATCAAACACGGTTACGCTACCCCCTTGGGTACAGTAAACATCAAACCATCTTATTTCAAACCATCTTATCGCGTAAATGCAAACTGATACAGCTAACGGTGCTTCAAACAAAGTTTCATAAGAGAGGCCAATGTTCGGTCAGACACTTTCAACCAAATAATCTGTCATTTTATCATTTCGACAGCTATAGTATATATAATTGAAGTTAAGCCGCCCTCCTCCATTGTAGCAATAAGAAGTATTGTGACTGGGTTGTACCTCGCTATGAACAGGCAAGGAAAGCTCTATGCATCGGTGAGTGTTGAAATATTCATTTTTGAGCTTTAGTCTTCACTTCATTACATGCTATGTGCCAGCCATTTTGTACAAAAGAGACACGTATCCACCTCAGACTTGTCCAGCAATCGCGAACTTGTGACGATTTCGTCCTGTTTGTCTGGATCAGAGTTGAGATACCATTCGTCTGTAGCCACAGTTCATTCCTCAATGTGTGAAATGATATCTAATTCCTACAATAATGTCAAAGTACATGCATCCATGTTTTCAGTTTTCTTGTACGTTTTATTATCAGCCATATTGTCCAAGCGAACTTTTACATGACTGTAAGGCTCTGTCCTCGTACGGAAATTTCACCTTCCTATGTCTTACAAGTATTACAAGTTGTTACTATAGCTTGTTAAGAGTTATTTGTGATGTTTAGGTCCTGACGTTAATTTTCCTCAGCTGGTGACACCGACATGCGATGTGATAACCGTGGAATCTGCATCACTATCTCGCGGCAAAAACTGCTACCTGGCGAAAGATTCATGACAGTCCAGTAGACACTGATCTCACAAAGTCTATTGTCATATCTTTGTCCGCAGAGTTTTCTTAACAAGAATTGCTGGTTTCTGGAAAATGTCACCCGTTACGGAATGAATGCGTACGCATCGGCAAAATATCCAGTCAAGAGGAACGGAAAACGCGAGAAAAGAAATGAGAAATTTTGGTTCGTAGCTGTGAAGGGCAGTGGTAAACCGTCGTTGGCGGCGCTGTACAAACCTAACAGGGACCGCGTAAAATTTTTAATTCGACGTCCTGTTTACCCCGAGAAACTCTTTAGCTAAATAACTCAGTGGTACTTATTATGATCCTGATTACGTAATATTAAAGACGTGTTTGTTTACCTTAAGAGGCAAGAAAGAGACTTTAGACAACAAATTTCGGTAAAAAATTTTATGAAGCACTTATTGCCATACTGGCTGTACTTTACACAATATAATTGGCATCTGTGGATTGTTTCCATGATTAAACGTCAGAATTTGTTCTTCAGCTTTAACTACTAGTAAAATGAAGAGAGATAATGGCAGTAAATGAGATCGTGTGCAAGACCACCAACAGCTTGATAAACATTGGTGCACTTTGTTTTTGAGTCACAGTTTATTTTAACTTTTTTATGGTCAATAATCCTACCGTGGTTTCCACAATACAACAGACATGAGAATTATCTACTTATATCCTGTTCACGTTTTTGATCGATTGGCTGATGGTTAGGACAACATTACCATGTACTTGAAAAATGAACTGTTTTGGAGTGGTTTTGATTGACACACACTTGCGCTCAGTTACTAGGGAAATCGGGAAGGCTTGTGTCGGATAGCATTATGATTGAAGCCCGACGCAACGATTGCTTTATGAAAATTATATGGACAAGTATCACTTAACGATGCAAATTTGATAAAAGCATTATTTATCACCAGTGGCAAATATACATAGATGCCTGATGGAGGATGCTTTAGGTGTTCAGCAGTATTTACGCGATCTGGATCAACGGCGTCTTCCAAGAATGCTATTTGTACAGCTCAAGGGGAACCAAATATAACCGCGTGTTTTATCTTTGCTTGCTGCATTTACATACCCAACCTAGCTGTAATATATTCGGTATATTTTCAGCGTTAAGGAAGTCTTTGAAGTCACGATTTAAACGTTTATGTCATCTTAATTGTGTTCTCTTCTGTATTTCTTATTTAAGCAGGAACATATTTCGACAGTTTGGATGATTTGACAGAGAATTGTGGTCACGTGAGTTATCATATGCCCTTTGTCCGGAAAAATTTGTCGTTCGGCTCCGGACGTGACTGAACCGTTTTTACATTATTGATCAAATATCTTTGAGTAGCCAACAGGCCACTTTCATGAGCCCTGTGTGACCCTTACATCCTGGCATTTTTATTGGTATGAGTTCGCCATTTTGAGTTCAAACTCTACAATGGCCAAATATACAATTTGATTTATTCACTCAAAATCTGTAATTTTCTCTGTTACAAATGGGAGAAAAGTTTATGTTGTATAATGCCATACCATCAAAAATGTCAGGACGTAAGGTCACTCAGGGGTCATGGAAGTGGCCTATAAGTACAATGTTTATATATTCTTGTTCGCTCTGTATATCATTAGCAAACTTTCGGTACTGTCTCTTTCGAAAAATCAGAGACTGGCACTTGAACAAAGCATGCAAATCCTGCAAAAACAAACAAAATCAAATAAACAAAAACAGCGCAAAAGCTGCAAGTACTTCAGAACAGTGTGTATGCCCAAAGGCAATTCGCTTAGCTTGCATAATACATCTGCTTCATGATGCCGATCTAATTTGGACAATATATCGACATCCGTTGCCTTGGAACTTATGTAGATTTGACGTTGCCTATTATTGTTGGATTAAATTTATCGTTCAAAATACCACACTTAGTAGTTTGTTTCAATCTGCTTGGGTTTTCGATTGGTTTGTAAATTAATCGTGGCGGAAAGTCCTGGCCATGCCCGTAAAATGACGCTTCTCAATCAATACAAACGACTAGCACCAACTTGACTAGGCTTGACGTTTTTAATAAAATAAGCATTTGGAATACTACTACATCGGATGCATTGATTTTGTTCCTTGTAAGTGAGTAAAGAAAAATGACCATTAACAAAAAAAGTGACGAGTGGTTAATGTATGATGGGGTTGTTTGTAATTGTTCTTAATGAAGAACTGGAAAAGAAATTACTACCGCGCCATCATGCAAGAGGTCATGGTGGAGATTTTTCATGCTATGAATTTAACTTTTGCTAATGATGAAGAAACAGAACACGCAGAAAGAGCCAAGACATCGTTACAATATTTATGTGAATCACCAAATGTCGTTAACATTAGGATAGTAGGGTGAGCATCATTTCTTGATGAGCAAACTTAACTTAACTATCACATGTACATCCCAAAGTGAGATCTTCTCGGACTATATGAACATTTACCGTAAGTATATTTATATAGGCAATTTTAAGTCGTCAATGTGTCAAGTACGGTTCTGATTGGCCGAAGGCTCATATCGACTGTGGTAAAATAGAATGATACTAGTGCAAGAAGGGTTTCCAAATTAGCATAAACTGTGAACGGCGAAATAGGGAAAAAACTACATTATTATAGCATGGAGATTACGAAAGACACATTGTAAACTATTGTAAAACTCTTCACATCGGAACAGCCAGTATGAGCTTCACCACATCAAAGTTGTCACTTGTTTCTGTCTCCATTTACGATGTCATAGCAAAGCATCTGTGTGGCGTATTAGGCGAGCGGCGAATCCACAAAAAGGGCCCTATTTTAGGAGTTAATGTACCCACCTTACATACGGCCACATCATACGTCATTTGAAAGCTTATTATCTCTACTTTAAGAAAGTTAACGATGTGGAGCTGCCAAGTAGGGCCATAACCTCCTAATTTGCATAATTAACAAGGGTACCCAATTTGCATAAATGCGATATAATATTTGAAATTTATTGTTAACTTCTCTGACGATACGTTTAAACTATCGAGTGATATATCAAATGAAAGGTCTTTCTATGTAGAATACAAAATGGATATTCAAAGAGATATTGAAATTGATTATACTGGAATATTTTCATGTTTATATGGAAAACAATATTTTCCCCTATTGAATAACAATATTTTGAAAATTTTACACATACAGCAGCAACACACAGCCACACCATACGTCATTTGAAAGCTCATATCTCTACTTCACGAAAATTGACAATTTGGAGCTACCAAATCGGGCCATAACCCCCTAATTTGCATAATAAACACGCATACCCAATTGCATAAATGCGATATAGTATTATAAATTTATAGCTAACTTTTCTAAACATACGTTTAAACTATCGAGTGATATATCAAATGAAAGGTAGTTACATGTAGAATACAAAATGAATATTCAAAGAGATATTGAAATGGATTTCACTGAAATATTTTCATATTTATATGGAAAAAATATTTTCCCCTTTAGAATAACAGTATTTAAAAAATGTTAACACCTAGAGTCCTATCATACAGCCACATCATACGTCATTTGAAAGCTTATTATATCTACTTGAAGAAAATTGACAATATGGAGCTATCAAGGAAATTACACTGGTAAGAATTTGCAGAAATGAGATATGAAATTAGAAAATTCATTGTTAACTATTCTAAACACACTTTTACACTATCGAGTGATATATGGTCAGTGGTGATGGTATTTGCATGTAAAACACAAAATTGATATCAAAAGTGATATTTAAATTAATTTACGGAAATATTTTCATATTTCTGTCGAAATAAATATTTCCTCTTTTTAATAATGGTATTTAAAAAAATTAATTTAAGTATCAATGCAACAAAAAGATCCACACGAAAGACACTATTGTAGTTGTTGAAATGTAGCTTTGTAGCTGAAACAATGTGTCAGAGTAAGCTACAGTCAAAGTAATGGCATGATTCATGATCCAAATCATTCATGTCATTTCCCGTAAATCTAGTAATTGTAGGAATTCATCATCCTCTTCTTCACCAGCATTGTCATGAGTAAAAGGGTTGCCACAGTTATCGCTGCCTTGGCAGGAACAAAGGTGTGTGCAGGGAAGATTTATTCGACAGCAGACACAATTGATGACATGTAATAAGAGAAAGCAGCTCCGCAAATCGTTCATATCTTAGTTGTTTGAATTTTGTGTACGGTACATGTCATTGTGTATATTGTAAGTGTATATTATGTTATGTTTGGCCGTTTTATGTATTGTGTTGATTTGCCATGGCGAGACGTAACCCTAATCTACGTGTTCTGCCCTATATGGGGTAGCAAGACTAATGTGACACTGCGATCCTTTGATGCTACCTTTTGAGAGTACTGAGTTGTCTTCATCAGTCCTTCATTTTCTTTGGTGGAACATGTGCACTGATTGAATGATTGTAGGTGTTACCAATCGAGTTGTTCCAGTGAAAGTTCAGTTTGTTCAAGTACGGAAGCTAGGATGTCTACTGTTCGTTCAGGCTGTATTTGTGTACGCTCATTTGAATCGGAGATCGGACTGTTGTAGGTTTTGTGAAGTTTGGCATCATCGTAACGCTTATATTTCCGTTTCTTATGTATGTGATTAGGCTACGCTCACAAATAACGGTGAGAGGCAGAGGAATTCGGGTTGGATTCGAAAATTTTGGGAGATTGTAGAGGGGTACTTGGAGATTTTGATCAGCATATAGGGGACCTGAAAATGTTTTGGTTCCCTTTTACTATTTACGATTCCAAGGAAATTTGAAATTAATTTAATGAAAATTTAATAACATTTAAATGTCATCCGATTGTCAAAAGTTAGTAATAATTTAACAAGATTTAGAATCGTTTGGTCGCATTTCATTACTTTTATCTCGAAAATATCTTGTATTCTCTATTGCCTTGTTGTTCATGATTGTTCTAATGTATCGTAATGTTTCGCGTTTAACAAGGCCCTTGAATGTTGCCGTTTGGTTTCGTGAACCGCAATGTATCTGTTGGTTTTGTGTGTGTTTTGCAGTCGAGAATGTCCTCTTTGTTCCACGATGACCTTTATAGATAATGAGGTCTAACGATATGATTTCTTGAGAAGAGCTTTCGAAGTATGATGCATTTTTTCATGTTTGATATGAATTCATTAAGCTCGTGTTGAGTTCCAATGAGAATCATACATCGTTTCTGAATCTCAGTCAGAGCGATATTTGTTCAGTGTGTTGCTGAATTATTCTCATTTTGTCTTGTGAAATGTAATGTCGGGAATTTCTGGTAAAACTGGAGATCTCTTACCGCACCCAAATACATGACGGTAAAATTCACTGTTGACTTGAAAGTGTTGTTTTTCAAGATTATTTTCAGCATAGCTATCATGTATTTTGTTGTTGGTTGTTTGATTATGCAATCATTTGATGATCTTTCCTGATTTAATGCTCTGTCGACTGATTCCATTGCTTCATTGTGCGTTGTATTAGTGTACATTGAAACAATGTCTAGTGTTACCAATGTCGCATTGGCCGGAACTTTTATTGTCTCAATTTTCCATGTAAAATCAGTCGTATCTTTGATGTATGTTGTTTATTTCTTCACGATTTATTTGAGAAAATAGTCAATGAATTTTGATCTGTGAAAGGTTGGACTGCATCATCCACTTATAATTAGGCGGCCCACGAACTTTCCTCGTGGGCGTCATTTTGTTCACTTGTATTTTTAGCATAAGGTACCAACTTGTAAGTGGTGCTAGTGTTTTACTCTTAACTAGAATAATCGCCATGGCTAATTAACACTTTATATAAAACACCCAACATAATATGTACTCTGACAATATACACAATATCATACACGAAACGCAAACAACGAAGATATGAACGGTGTGTTGAGTTGCTTTTCCTTCATTATATAACAATAAATACGATAAATGAAACATGGTGCCTTCCGTCTACATATTCCACATAACTGAACTGAAAATACAAATGTAACACAGATGTAGTAACAAATGATATCTCCATCAAAACAACATTTCTAAAGAAAGTGAAACAAAAATGACATCAATAATACAAAAGGGCCATTCAACACACATCTATTTATACCAAGATTGGAACTAATTTGGGATAATTGGATGGTGAATTAATGTCGGTTTAATTTGCAAATTTAAGCTCATCTGCTTTTCTTTTTACTTGTTTTTAAGAGTAACTTGTAATATTTCAACACTCAACTATACAGCACAAAACATGTTTTAGAAAATTTGAAAAATATGAAGACCCAATTATCCCGAATTAGTTCCAATATTGGTTTTATGTATTCTTGTTGTTCAGCTATAAGGGAATTAGACAGGAAAATATTCCAGTTTTCGTATCCTTAATAAACAAAAAATCAATTGCAAAACAAATTCAGATATTTATCCCCAAAACTTTAGCATTATTCGTTATTAGTACACAATATTTTGAATATTATAAACTAGTCAAAACGTTTACGATTTAATTGAAAATATTCGATAAGAATATTTTGAATACACGTTTGGAGTTCATGATTCTATTCTACATGCAAATACCTATCATTTGATATATCATTTGATAATTGAAAAGTAAGTTTAGAGTACTTTACAATTGATTTTTGTAATTTTATATTGTATTCATGAAAATTAGGTACCCGTTTGCATTATGCAAATTAGATCATTACAGCCCTATTCGTCAGCTGCATATCGTCTTTTATCATAAGGCAGAGATAATAGGCTTTCAAATAACGTTTGATGTGGTTGTGTGATGCGGTTTTATGTGTTAAAAGTATTATAATATCGTTATTAAAAGGGGAAAGTATATTGTTCTACATTAGTACGAAAAATTTTAGTAAAATCATTTTAATATCTCTTTGGATATCCATTTTGTATTCTCCGTGCAAATACCTTTCATTTGATATATCACTCGATAGTTCAAAGTATGTTTATAGTAGTTAATAAATTTCTTATTTTATATCGCATTTATGGAAATAGGGTACCCATGTAAATTATGCAAATTAAGGGTCACGTCCGTACCTGACAGCTCTACATTGTCAATTTTCTTGAAGTAGAGATAGTAAGCTTTTAAATAACGTATGATGATGCTGTAAGATTTGGCTTTTTGTATTAATTTTTTTAAATATTGTCATTGAAAGGGGACAATATTTTTTCAATATAAATATGACAATATTTCAGTAAAATTAATTTAAATATATATTTTTGAATGTCTTTTTAGTATTCTACATGCAAATACCTTTCATTTGATATATCACTCGATAGTTTAAAAGTATTTTTCGAGTAGTGAATAATAAATATCTAATATTAATCGCATTTATGCAAATTGGGTACCCGTGGGACTTATGCAAATTAGGGGCTACGGCCGAACTTGACAACTAAATGTTGTCTATTTTCTTCAAGTAGAGATGGTAAGCTTTCAAATGATGTATAATGTGACTGTATGATGTGGCTGTATGTGTTCAAATTTTAAGATATTATTATTCAAAAGGGTTAAATATTTTTTTCACTATTAATATGAAAATATTTCAGTAAAACCATTTTAAATATCTTTTTGGATATCAATTTTGTATTCTACATGCAAATACCTTTCATTTGATATATCACTCAATAGTTTAAAAGTATGTTTAGAGTAGTTAACAATGAATTTCCTAATTTTATATCACATTTATGCAAATTGGGTATCCATGTGAATTATGCAAATTAGGGGGTTATGGCCCTACTTGGCAGCTCCACATCGTCAATTTTCTTGAAGTAGAGATAATAAGCTTTCAAATGATGTATGATGTGGCCGTATGTAAGGTGGGTACATTAAGTGTGAAAAATGGGTGTGTCTGCCGCTCGCCTATATACCCTGTGTTTACAACGCTCAGAATCGAGCTCAAGGGTTTCGTTCAACAAAGTTCGCCCAATTGTGAAATCTGTTTCTTCATTTTCGGGAGCTCAAACTATGGAGAAAGGCACTTTAAAACGCCAAAAAGTCATATCTATATATAATGATGTCAGTATCATGTACGGCAACTAGTCCCTCTCGCAACGATGTATTAGTGTACAACCATTTACCCCAAAGCCCCTCAACGGTTACTGCATTCGACTGCACAGAACTGCACAGAACGGTCACTCCCTTGGCCCCCTTCATCTTGTTTAAAAAAGGACAAAAACATTCTATCGCAGTGTTACATGAGTGTGTAGTTGTATTTCAGGCAAGGTTTCTAACCTTATATCATACAGGACACTTCGGATGGCAGGCAAAATCAAATGCATTTGTGTCTCAAAGTCTACACTAGGGGCGAACGCAACACATGACCCTGTACTGATACATGAAATATCTTTCCTAAATAAGCATGCCGGAGAGCTGTTCAAAAGTCGACGATAAATTCAGCGAATCTACAATAGTTACGGAGGTAGTCAACTTTCTCACATCGGCTCATCCTTGTGAGTTTCAAGTTTATCGTCGCAATTTCAAGATATTTTAACTATATTCACATAATTTGGTGGGGGAGCGAATGATGTTCAAAATTGTTTTCTCTTCATCCAAGTCTCCACCAGGAAACCCCGCCTCTTCCCGTCTTCCAACAGAAAATACTTAGTGTCCTCTTCCCACCATAAAAGCTCTCCTCTACCTTTTTGCCACATTCCTTTCACACCCCAATGGCAACCTCCAACAACTTAATCACACCCCTTGCCCGTCAACTGGACTTATTTCAAGTTACCGGCAGGGCACGAGAATGAAATATCCCAATCCGCCAAAAAAAAAGGTACAAAGTGCCTGCCTGCCCTTTCCATGCCCACTGACATGAGAAAAAAGTCCACCAGAAATCGCTAGCAAACATCGTTGTTTGCCACTGACATAACACTCTTTGGAGGAAAACAAAGAGCCCTGAGACACAAATACAACAGACGTACAGTAGATGACGCAGAATTGAGGTACGCAGAACTAGTAACATGTTCGGCGTAATACTCCGAGGATAACGTGAGTTTAGCATTCGGGAAACCATGAAGCGGAAACTTTACGCCCCAAGTGGCCTCTGCCTACACTTATTTGTCACGCTGCAAAATATAATATTGTCTGTGAACCAACACGTACTGCACTGACAAGCGTCGACCACACGTACTCCCAACTGCGGCTGATAAAAGAGTTGGCTCTTCAGTGATGACCACCCTGCTATGTTGATATGGAGTAAACAAATCGCCCTGATGTGTTGGAAATTTCAACTCGTGTGAGACATTCCATTTCACCAAACTTGGGTGTGGGATTCTGTTATTCTCACCCTCCATGAATCTCAGACATACAGCATAACTGTTGCCCCCATTCCTGTGTGTTAATATTTTGGAACGGCATCCTCTTGACTGACGATTGTCCCCTTTCTATCTGGTGAAGATTATACTTCACTAGTATCTTACTGAAGTAACTTTCGTAGAATTACCCTGCTTCATTAAAGTTTCTTAAAGGCTGCCCCAAGGAATTTTTCTGACCTACTTGTGCAACAGGAAAAAAATACTGCATTCTCCCTTGACATGTCTGTGTTACCACTGTAAAAACGCCAGCCTTTCAAATTACATTTGTATGGAGAGCACGGTTCCTCCCTACAGACTAATATAACGGGTGCGGTTGCGAGAGCTTCGTGCAAACCAGCCCGTACCGTCACCATACTAGGTTACAAAGGGCATTCGCACAGAAGCCATGAAGAAGTCTACGCTGACGGTTATCGGGGCATGGCTCTTAATAATACCAACCTTAAGTCGCCGTACTTACGCCACACTTGACAGAGGTGACGGAGAAGAAATTGAGAACCGTATCAGCCATACCGACGTCGACAGAGGGAAACACATTGGGCCCGCTGTTAGAGGGAATCTCTATCGGCAGTTGTATTGTCACACCGGATATCACCTACAGATTTTTCCAAATGGAACTTTAGGGGGAACACCAGAAGATCACAACAAATATGGTAAGTGTCGGGTACCTCATCTCGTAATGTCTGAAAGTACACCAATCTTTGAATTCCTTTATTTCTGGTAAGATAGGATATTTTGCCTTTCTGACGTTACATGCGTATAATGGTTTGATTTAATACATTGTAAAGCAAGCATATTTTTCACTTAGTCGTGATTTCTTATTGCGGTTTTTTTACGGTAAAAGCGTCAAGGGTCAAATTTACTGAAAGAACACCATCATCTGTTGCTAAGTGCTCATGAAATGTGCTGAGACTAAGGCAATCACGCTTTGAATTCCCTGAGCATCACGGGGCCTGATAATCTCTTCGGAATGTCGTTTTTTACCCCAATTACTGAGGCATGGAACGATCGCACACTCTGTGTATTTTTATCTTAGCCTGCTTTAAAGGCCGTAGACAAAAGACGCGTCAGGCATCGTTTCTGCTTTTGAGTTTTCTAAAAAGGAACCGGTCTCTTTGGGACTGAGGTATTATATTTTTAGGACACAACAAGTCATTCAACGTGGGTGAGGATACAGTACTGCGACTCCAAATATCTAAACAACACTTCACCCCGTGTCAGAAACTCTACCACGACAACAGCTCAGTTTTCGTTGACCCGTCAACCTTAAGCAAGCTGATCTAATATCCCCCACTGGTTTTACGAAAGAAAATTTGAGCTGCAGGCAATTTCTGAGCACGGAGAATCGGGTACCTTGATTGACTCCAAGAAATACTTTGATTGCCTTGACAGTTCCTTTGTCAGGATTTCACCGAGCTCGGATAACTTCTTTTTAGAGACATGAATGATAGATCTGAGGTATTCTCTAAAGATGTCAAAAGGTCGATCTTTGGGCAACCTCTCGGTGAATTATTAATTATTTGCCATGACACATCCGCCTACAAGTTACTATGGTTGGCCATTAAAATTAGTCATAGTCAGTCTATTGGTGTTAAATTAGTAATTATTCCTGAAACATATATAATAGGGAATAGTTGTAACACAAAACAGACATACCAATCAGAATGCGCCTCGAGGACAGATATTCGAACTCTCAGACTTTTAAAGTGTGCTTTTTTTTGGTCTACCATTTGCGAGGGATCGTTTTCAGCTCATGGAATAACTTCATTTTTAACCGCCGTATTTTGTGAATTTCTTCATAGAGTTGAACCCAGGGATGGCGGCCATTTTGAATTTCAAGTGTCATAAAATATAGGGCAATTTGTTTCTGCAGTGTCAGATTTTGCATGGTGACTTATAGTTGTTGTTCTTTATTTAGAACGGGGAACTGGTTTCAGTTAACGAAAGTTCGAACATAATAAGTTATAGTTTCATGACACGTAATGATGTAACGTTGTCATATATGTAAATACCTTCGTAACAGATCAGCAATGGCGATATTATCAATACGTCATTTCCGACAGCTGTAAAAGTAATGAATACTATGCGTCTGCAAGGAGAAATATGCATAGGAACCTGAACAAAATAAAAAAAAAGATGAACATAATTATGTGTCCCTGTAAAAATATGCTCAACTCGAATCATGATGCTCAATTCATGAGGCACAATTTGACTAGAATATTTTATATGTTTTTCGGGGAGGGGCATTCTATCTAGAATTCCACTGACAGCAGGGAGCAGGGTGACGTAAGCTTGGCGATTTAGGAAAATGATTGTGATTCAACTGTGTTTGGTGTCTTTATTTTTATTGCAAATATCATATTATCAACATTCGTACCGTATGTAATCACCTCCATTACCATCATCATCATCGTCATCACCACCGTCACCACAGCCACTATCATCATCATCATCATCATCATCATCATCATCATCATCATCATCATCATCAACATCACCACCATCATATCATCGTCCTAGACATCATCATCATCATTATCATTATCATTATTACCACCACCGCCATTAACACCACAATTTCGTTCATTTTCATATTGTCATTTACAATAAAAGTTAAACCATATTTCTATGCTTACCAAATAAGTCTGTATTTGCTTCCTGTTATACGTCCGATGAAATCATAGTAACTTTCAATAGTGCAAATAATAATTTGTATGTATCTAAAATACTGGCAACCGAAGATGAGTAATTTTATTACTTTATTTTACTGCGAAACCAAAGCATGGCACCTTGGTCGTCAAACGTTGAAAGAAAAGCCAGAGGGTTCTGTCTGATACGTCACTGGGTGCTATAAAAACTGACACAACTCACTGGGTAGTGCCCTGGGGAGAAATAGAAAATAAAACAGCTGTCTCCCCCATTAACAACTCACACAAACTTACCACTTCCAAAAACCAATAATCAACGAAACCCTTTAAGAATGCCAGTCCACAAGAGTTGATCGGAAATTAATGCTCAAAGAACGAACATGTTCGCAGATCCTGAGTTCTCAGCAGTAGCGGTGAATGGTGACTTTTGTGTTATTCATCCGATTCTAAGGCTGACATATATTTTTGCCTGTATCGACAAGTACCTTTGTGTACAATGCGACAACAACAAACCTGCCCCGGAGAAAATATTGTCCGGAACCAGGCTAGACTGAGCAAACGGTGGTACTACTGAAAGACATTGGTCCAATATAGAACGATTTTACACATCGATGTCAACCAAGGTTGTTTACTTTTGATAGCGATGGGAGGACCCTCCTTCGAGTAGATCCGTTTGTCCAAAATTTCACCCGAATAACCTGCCATTTTATCATTTCTACAGCTATCGTACATCTGATCAAAGTTCATCCACCTTTCATTGTGGCGATAAGAGGTATTGAGAGTGGATTGTACCTCGCTATGAACGAGCATGGAAAGCTCTACACGTCTGTAAGTATTGGGTTTTCATTTGTTGTTTTGTTTGGTGCTACGTGCCAGCCATATTTCCAAAAACACGTATTATCCTTAAATTTCTCCAGCAATAGCGAACGACTTTGTCCTTTGTTAGCCGTCTGGGTCAGAGGACAGATGCTGTCAGGACATCATCAGTTCTGAGCTCAGTGCGTGAAATGATATTGAATTTTTGTAACTCATGTCTCCAAGGTTGAAACACATTGTCGTCGTCATCGTGTGATTTTCATCACACACAAATTTCGTCAGATTTTTATACCACAGTTATCCGAGTATTATTTTCAGATTTCTTGTTTGTTAGTATCAGCGTAATCTCCAACGTTAAGTTTAACATGATTATAACGTTCTGTCATACCTGTGGCAGTTTACCTTTGTATGTCGTGATCGTGATGGGAAAAGGTCACTGCAACTGCAACGTGCTCTTCAGGTTCTATTTGCCATGCCAACAAGAGATGAGACAGCCGTCGATTCTGCTTCATTATCTCGCGGCAAAAAAACATGCCTGCTGAAATATCTGTGACAATTTGTAGAAACCGTTCCAGTTAAACTTATGTTCTATTTCTTTCTCCGTAGCGTGTTCTGAACAAGAAATGCTGGTTCCTGGAAAACATATACTATAACCTGTTCAGTGTGTACGCGTCGGCGCGATATCCGGTCCGGAGGGATGGGTGGAGCGATCAAAGCAAAGAGAAGTTTTGGTTCCTATCTGTGGACCGGGACGGTGAGCCGTCGTTTATGGAGCTGAGTGAACCAAATAAGAAACGTGTCCAGTTCCTGCCACGTCTGGTTGACCCTGATAAAGTGTTTTAGGGTCGTGTTTGTCACCAGTTACGATATTCTCCACAACGTGAGCTTGAAGACGTGTGCTAACGCGAAGAAGCACGAAGAAGCTTACGACCGTAAATTTTCCGAAATATACGTATTTATTTTCCATGGTAGTATACTCTGCTTCTGTCCATGATTTCCAGGCCAAAATTACTGAATATGCATTTCGGCTCGTGTAAATATGATTATACTCATTCATTCAGTAAAAAACCAACAGTAAACAGTGACAATTTGGGACCAACAGTAAACATTTACCAGGGAAACCTTCGACTTGGTAGATGTCTGTCAATAAAACTTTTTTCTTGAATGCGATGCAGAATTATCGCTACTATTTCGTGAATGTGATGCACTTGAGTTATCGCGATGTGGTTGAGTTCTCACGAGATTCACACGTCTTGCAGCATGTGCGTTGCCGTGAATTATTTATGAGATTACATATCCGATTCGGCGATGCATGGCGGCGCATGCAAGACCCATCAATTCGGTGGTTCCCACTGATACCATAGGCTTTATAGAAATCCAGGGTCTATGTTGAAACTAATCTTTACCTATCGCATTCACCGGACACATGCGCAGATGCTATGCTTTAATACAACTTGGCGAAGGTAGTGTACGATCGTATCGCGGTCATCTAGGTCAAAGCATTTCATATAAAAAGTAACAACGTGATAATTGCTATGCCAAAAATGAAATCACTTCAGCTGAACCATTGGTCAACTTCTTGGTCTTAACAAAATGCTGTACGTGAAACACGAAGTGTGCCACGGTGGGATTTGCTCTGTGACAGGGAAACCAGTAGTCGAGCGTAGAATAGAGCATCCTTGGCGATGCAAGACAGGTCCTAATAATGGCAGCCCAACATAAAAGTATTTATATACAAAAAGTACATAAAAAGTATTATCCAACGATGCAAATTCAATTTATATAATGATATAACTCATTGTCTGTGGTAAATATTCATAGATGGAGGGTCAAGCAGGCTTTACCGAACAGGTGTGCCAAGCAATATTTATGCTAAGTGGTGTCTTGCATGTTTTATCGTTGCTGGGTACATTTATCCACCAGACCTAAGCACACTTGGTATGTACTGCAACATGGTAGTAATTGTAAGCTATACATGTGTGTGTTATCAGTGTATTGTAGTAAGATGAAGTGTACCGAGCGAATAAAACACGGATGTTTATGAATTGCTCTTTGTTGTTGTTCGTTATTTCTTGGATGATCGTCGAGTCGTCACTGTTGTTTGATGCTTAACAAGCTCTAAACAGTTTAGGGTCTATGCACTAAGTAGAATGCAGGTTATAATTTCGAAGAGAAACGCAATTTTGGACAGAATCAGTCTGTTTGAAATGGTTAGCTGTGTCATTTACTTGCTCAAAATTAAACCACGTAAGTGACTTGGGCGCTATTTGACTACATTTATTTTTGTCTCAAACGTACATGAGTAAATACATATCTGTTACACACAGTAAAAGTGTGTCATCAGTGGATGCTGAGATGTGATAAATCCACTCTCATAAATTGGCAAATACACAACCATTTAGAGTTTAAACACCAATGTTATATTCACATCAACTTTTCGTGGCGTGAAACAAATAAAACATATAAACTCTCCAACGGTTGTTACGCTTCCCAAACATTCACGCCTTCTTCTCAAAGAATGGTCTCAATCTTTATGTAGTGGTATAAACTTTCCAGGACAATTTGATAAACACCGTATGCAAACTTCAGATGTTGACTACAAATTTGAAAAACTGTCTGTCAGAAATATATAGGAAGAAAAAAACCAAAAAAATTACTATTACATCATTTATGCAGGTATGTTTATATAGTATTTTGTAAGGGTAGTTCGCGCCTCGAAAATGAAAGACTTAAACTGTTGCTCAAACTTTCTTCAAACAAACTTTTGAAAGTTCTCTTTCAAAATCAACAATAAAAAATGGGGGATCAGAGTGCAAAGTTTGGTATTAGAAAAACGAATTACTCAATTTTACCTAAAATTGAAATTTAAAATGACCGCCATCCCTGTGTTGCCTCTATGGAGGAAAAATAAAATTTCCTATTTTCACAAAACTAAGCCGGTGAAACTTTATTTACCCCATAAGCTTCAAAATGAGCCACCACAAGTGGTAGGTTAGAAGAATATAATTGTAAACGTGTTAGAGTCCGAATTCGTCCCCAAAGCGTATTCTACCTTAAATGTGAAAGTATCCCTCCTCTTTTAGAAGTCACTTTATTTATTAACGGTTATCAAGAAATTTAGAAAGTATTTTCAAATCAAGATTTCACTGTTTTGTGTTATCTTGATCGTCTGTCCTCTTTTCTTGAGGAAGAACATATTTAGACAATTTGTGTAATTCGGTATGCAACGTACTGAGTAATTCCATACCATTGGTCGGAATATGCTGTCGTTACACTCCAGTATAAAAACGTTATGCCATTAAATAATATATATCATAGTTCGCTCAGTAGATGACAGAAAAACATTCAGTGCGCCCTCTTTCATTGCGTCGGCGCTTTTATATTTTGCATTATACAATGGTATACCAGAAAATCACAATACTTTGAGACAACGTGCCTTGCACGCAAACTTGTTTAGAAATAGTCTTCTTGCGGGTACTATCAAGGTATCTAGTTTAAGAAAAATGTTGACCAACAATTACTCAGTGTTCTACCATTATATGTTCTACATGTACAGTAGAAGCGAGATGATTCTATCTTTGATATCCATTGTCTCCTTTGACTCTCTGTAGTATTGTATATCTATTTGAGGTTTCTCGATTACAATGGCCATGTCATAATATTAAAACAAATAGAACTGAAATGCAATAAGCTTATATGAGTCGCAATTCATTCTGGTCAAATCAAGTGGGTTCATAAAATTGATAAGGCAGCGATAAGATGTCTTAGACATGTTAAATCTACTTAATGAAAGATTGTGCGAGAAATAGATAAGTATAAACTCATCGGTGCTGATTTTACAAATGAAAATTGTTTTAAAATAATCTGAGGCCTTATTTTTGCGAATAATTTTCACTAAGAAGACCGACAGTCCTGTCTTCTGTACGTCTGCTTAGCATGTACGTGACACCAGCTACATTGTCAACGCATACCTAGACCTGCACCTATACCTTTATCTAAACATGTGTACTTAGCTGTTTAACGCTTGTTTAACCTATAAATCGCCATGATTTACAACCAACGCGTCGTAATTACAATTTTGCAAACACTCAAAATGTTAAAGCAGTATGCTCCAGCAAACTCTTGCCAAGTGGAAAAGAGAGTTCGTTACGCTCCTTACCCGTCTAATGTGGTAAATTTGCCGTTCGTTCTTCCGTTTTGGACAATCCTGTGATTTCATTTAAAATTACAAGTGAAATCCAAAGTCAAGATTTTGTTGAAAGTCCTTTAACCTTACACCTCCATTCTGTGTTCATATTTACTTAGCTAATCCTAACAACATTCAGAGGGCTACCCAGGCCCCTGAACAGCGCTGTAAACATATACCGAACGCCAAACTAATAATTCAAACAAGAGCATGACGATTTTTCAGCCGTAGCTGTAACTTTTGAAAATATTTTCGTTTTCTTTCTTCAAGTTGAAATCGGAAGTAATTGCTTCTCCTACTCTTTCAAGTACATTTATAATCAAAGTATTGGCCTCGAAAACATCTCACGCTGTGTAAAAATATACAATGATGACAAATGAATTTCATCCCGTGCAAGAATTAAGTTGACAATAATTCCATTGTACATTTACACAACGGCTGTTTTTGACAAATTGAATGCAAAGCATTTCGCTATACTTTTTGCAGCAGAACAATCCTGGTATTTTGCACAAAGAACAAAAAACAACAAAATCTTTTGAAAATACACCAAAAGTCACAGACGGACCTGGAATGTATAGCCACACTGTGAACAATTGTAGCGCATGCGGTCCCACCTGGCTCGTTTGGAATCTTAACGCCAGTGGAGGGCGCCATGTCAGTGACAAAACAACCCGTTAGTTTGTTATTGTTTGGGTTCGGTTAGTAACCGGTTTGTAAATTATCTAATGCAGATATCGAAAGTTCTGATAGTGCGTATAAAAAAATGCATTACGTTCACTCCATACGACAAACATGCCAGTAGACAGTACTCGTATTACATTTTTAGCATCAACAAGTGTAATACTTCTTCAACGGGTGCAAACTAAATATCAGTATATTATCAAACTTTCCACAGACATAATGCTGTCTCTCTCGAACAATGAAAAATACATCATGCAAGAGAAATACCACGGTTTTTGAACACTTTCATGTCGAATTCTCCGCTTTTGTCAGTTCTCTTTTAATCTATGGCAGTGAATGTTTTTATTTCCATTTTCCCTGTGAGAACAATATCAGAAGGAAGACAGATTATTTATGAGCTCCAAGCAACTTTTCCTTGTCGTCCTGAAAAAAAGGAGACGTGCACAACAACTTATATCATGGACCTACTGTGATCTATTCGTTCTAATCCAAATGTTATTTCCACATGGTACTCTTTCCTATTTCTAAACTGTCGAAAAATGTGTACTCAAATTTTATGTATTTTTGTCCACGTGAACTTTGAACCATAGAGTCGATAAAGCTCTGCAAGACAGCGTGATTACGTGTTGTTGTAGAGGACTAGTTTCACAGAAAATTTGGGAAACCAGTTTATGTCATAGATCCTATATGGACAGTGTTTACCAATTTCTCACCCTGAATTCATTTCATGTTTATTGTTTAAGGCTTAAAATAAAGTTTTGAAGCACTAAATCATGGGATTAAAGTTAATTTTAGAAACTAGTCGCCTGCGGGCGCCCTCCATCTCCGCCCTATCCTGAGCAGCCGAGCATATCCCTTGTGAGATAACTCTTCTTGATTTGATAGAACACACACAATCTTGCATCAACAGTCGGATTTAAAAATAAAAGGAGTTGAGTAAATTGCCATGACAGGTCCGCTCCGATAAAATGCTAAAGAGACCAATCAATGATAAATCATCACTTATTTGCGTTCTGCGTTTATTTGGTTCCGAAGGTCTTTTTCTTTCTTTTGAGATCCAAACTTACAGTGTTTCCACCCAAGTGTTGGTCTGAGAGATCGATTCATTTTCGCAGCAATCTTTGCACCATTTTAATAGTAGCAAATATGATATTGTTAAAAAGCAAAAGTAATATTGGGTCTGTCCGACCTGATTCGCACTTTTTATAACCCCACCTGAATGCGTGCACCTGCCACTGATTCTGTCAGTCTATTTCCCTTCCTAAACAATCTATACATCACAACAGGTAAACATCCGCTTCCCCAATCTCGCAAAGTCCTTCCACTGGAAACTTTTGCCCAGTCAGAGTTAGGCTAACAATTACGATAGTCTGACAGTAGAGTTGGAAGGCTGGGCCTGGCTAGATAGTCGTTAAGTTGACTTATGTACGAGGCCTCTTTATATATATGGTATTACAAGCGAAAGATGTTGTAATTATTCGCACGGCATGCATAGAATGTATAGCTGCAACAATCATACGTGTAGTTTCAAAGTCTTACGTAGGCACGAAAGTACATACATACATACATACATACATACATACATACATACATACATAGATACATACATAGATACATACATACATACATACATACATACATACATACATACATACATACATACATACATACATACATACATACATACATACATACATACATACATACATACATACATACATACATACATACATACATACATACATACATACATACATACATACATACATACATACATACATACATACATACATACATACATAACATACATACATACATACATACATACATACATACATACATACATACATACATACATACATACATACATACATACATACATACATACATACATACATACATACATACATACATACATACATACATACATACATACATACATACATACATGGTCTCATACCTCAATTTAGGACATTGTGACAAGAGCCCTGTAAGGCATAAGATCATCCTGAGTGCACCGTCATCAGATGTCTTGGGCAAGAACTGACATGCTGATATCAAGAACAGCGCCACCAACTACGCGATGCGGAAACAAGTTTCCACAGACACCTGTGGACCAACTGTTTGAACTGATTTGGCATTCGCACGAGTAGGCGTTTGAACACATGTGCACTTAGGCAACGTAATGAATTATGAATGTTTACCTTACAAATGCCGAACGTTGATCAACCATGTACACCAATGTTTACAACTATCTGTAGTCAAACAACCGACATTTCCTCGTCCGTAATTCGTGTAAAGTAGAGGGCGCCCGAGGGTCAAGCTCGGCATGAAAGGTCCTCCGACCTGTACGCACATGTCCTCAGTAC
Source organism: Ptychodera flava (assembly GCF_041260155.1). Classification (NCBI taxonomy): domain Eukaryota; kingdom Metazoa; phylum Hemichordata; class Enteropneusta; family Ptychoderidae; genus Ptychodera; species Ptychodera flava. The sequence goes on from NC_091931.1 coordinate 25,890,502, forward strand.
AACTAAAGCGGGCAGGAACAACGGGATCACTTCACTAACAGCTTTGCCATGAAGTCCTTTACATTAATAGTTATCGTAGCAATTTTTTGCCCCGTCGACTGTCTTAGTCTTGGCGACTACTCTACGGTCGACCTCAGTGATCGTCATGACGTAGAGAATCACGTCAACAGGTTCACGGACGATGCGGACGATGATATTGTGGCCATTTTTAACGCGATCAATTACCGTCAATTTTATTGTCGCACGGGGTTTCATCTCCAAATTTTCCCAAATGGCTCCATAGGAGGAACACCGGAGGACCATAACAGACACGGTAAGTGTGCGAAAACTTAACGTCAATAGTTAACCCGGGACCGTTCCCATCATTACAACACGGCGTAGATTCACCCGTGATTTTTTGTTTCTTGCAAATTACATGCGCAATAAAACTCGCGTAGAACATGGGTAAAGTGGTGTTCATGGCTTTTCCCACGTTTTATTTGCCATTAGACTCAATCTAAACGTGTCATTAGGGTTTTTTACAGGGCTGCTTGATGTCTATAATTTGACAAGGCGTTTCATTACCCAAACGTCAAAGGCCGCAGTCGATAACAATTACCCCCAAAAGCTCTTTGTAAAGTTCGGACAAACTCCATCAATGGGTGACAAGTGGTCACTCTATACACGGGACTGAATACGACTGCGTCTTGAATTACCCGGGAAACGCATAAGCCAGCAAGCCCAAGCACGTTCCGGGCCCCTTTGTCTCCCCTTTTAATGTCGTATTCGTCCTAATTACTGAAGCATCACAAGCTCACACTGGTCTGTGAAGTAAAGTTTTTTTTTTATCTTGGCAAGTCTTCAAGGACGTAGACAGAATACCTCATTTGATTTTCGATCACTCGTGTCTTGGGTAGTATTTCATCCTGCACGTCTCCCCTTGGCTCCTGAGCGCCCTGGACACTTTTCAAGAGACTGATATAAGCAACAACACCGAAATCACTGCCGCAATTAAAAGTGCCCATGCGTGCTCCTCGAGTCGACGCCGGCGTAGATGCCCTATGGGACTGATGGGAACCATCCAATCCCTTGTGACCCGACGACTCACGCCGATAAAGGTTATCTGGTCCAACCGACCTCTTCGATCCACGCGATAACCTGACCGGGTCGAAATCATCTCAAATACTCCCCGATCATGAGCCGATAAAGACTGAAAACAAGAACGCCCGTGTTTTCGTCCACATGGCCGTCAATAACAAGCCATCAATCACACATCGTTGAACTGACCAGCACACGGCATGTTTAGACACATGCTGGGCGAAATTTACGATTACCAAAATACATTAAAGTCTATTAAAATGGGTCGATGATGTTCTGGGCTGTTTTCTCGGACATTTACACCCCAACGATCACAAATTGCGTCAATTTATTAACCAGTTAAAAGGTTTACTGCATGCAGTAAAGTTTTGTCAATATGGAAGGGCCGTCACGGAGAGACCTCTAGGCTCTACAATCTAGCCCGCCAAGTGAATTAGTAAGACCAGATAAAATGGTATCGTCAGCGTAAGTCTCATAGTTGGTTTTATTATCTCATCAGATGCAAATAAATTTGTTATGGCCTCAAATGAAATCACGATTACTGTAGAGTAACGGTGCTCAAATGTAAAGTGCGTATCTTTTATTATGATATACCCCCCCCCCCCCCGTGGCATTTTCAGGTCATTTATGCGGTCAGTATTGTTGAGACAACAAAAGTTAAGTTCTGTTGCTTTTAGAAAGCCGACAAAAAAGCAAAAGGCTTCATGGAAAGCTTTTAAAATTGTTCAAGTTGTTTAGGTGGAGTGGTTGTCTCTCTGACTGCCAGATATATTCCACGATTCCGAAGGCGAGGACAATACGTCTCGTACGAACGGAAACCTGAGCATGGTAGGCCGCCTCGGAAATGTAAAAGAGTCATAGAACTGTTTTCTCTCAACAGGGATGACACGAAAGTTAATGGAGCCGCTTGGCCCGGCGACACTTGTAATTTCGATCAAGCTCCAATCTGTCCTCGGGCGAGTTCGTTATCTTTACAGGAAGATGATCATCTTTTATTTGTTTATTTAAGATATATCAATTTTCGCGCACGAACACAATGGATTTGACATTGCAAAACGCCCTTTTGATTGTGTGAGAAGGTTACTCCGCGCCGGCTGCGTTACCATGTTGACCACAAAGCGAGGAATGCATGCATTGTGGAGGGCGGCGCTATTAAAGATGAAAAATTCCGAGCAACGTGTTCAAATCGGAAAAGCGGTCGGAATGACGACAATGTTTGTCCTGTTGTATCGATGGACACATATTTCGGCAACAAACAATAAACGATCGCTTTGATCTGAAATTGCCCTTTATGATATCCGATAGGGCGATAACGGAGAGTAGGCCGAGTACTTTTCTTGGTGCCTTTGCAAGAATTCTTGAAGCCAGTTTGCCCGAAATATGGCCAACGAATTGATCTTGTATCGTGTTGTGAAATTCAACCGCAAAGAACTATCTGTATAAACTTGGTTTTGTCAGGAAAATTGGACACCACACTGCAGAAACCAAAACGCAAATCTTCCGAGGAGTATCGGCAATTAACTTGCTTCGTACAGATTGAAAAGCGTCCATTAGCACGTGCCACTCAACCAGCCACAACACGCGATAATTAATTAATTAATTAATTGCTCCAAGGTAATTACTTATAACCTAGATTATCTTCTTTGCCGTGAAAACAAAAATATCTAATTTCACTTGCAAGTGCTCGGAAATATATCAGTGGAGTGCGTTTGTGAGAGGGAGGCTGGAAACAAACAACTTATCCTAACCATGGACTTAGACTTGGTTCAAGTCTGTGATTTGTGAATGTTTGAGTGGAGTGAACGCAATGATTTGTATTTTTGCTTTCATGTGAAACGCGCGCTTGAGTGGACGCGATGAGTAGGGTGAACGCGATGAGTGGAGTGAACGCTATACAGCGGAGTTTCACCCGGAATCCTGCAGAAACTAACTCACTACTGCGCGGACTCAAACGTGACCCATTCAATCGCTGGGAAACCTGGCGTGAGCTGCCAAATTCCGGATAGGTTTGTACGAAATAGGAGAGACACAAGAGAAACTATTACAAATGATTTTATTTTTTTAAAATTCACCGACTTGAACCAAGTCTACCATGGACTGTGAAGCGGAAGAACATATATGACTCACTGCATCATTGTCTCGTGTACTTCATGATATCACTCCTGACATTGATGGAGAAAGTACAGTGATTGGTCGAGAGGTGAAATTAATAGTGCCATATATTCGCGTTAAAGGCACATGAGCTGCAACTTTTGGGATTTTTTTCATGATTTTATATTTTGATTTAAATTAGTTCATAGAAATGTTCTTACTGAGAGATGTTTACTCAAATATAATCATCCACTGAGTGGGACTGCATGGGGAGGTTTCAGTAAGACAAATAATGAACGGGTGCCGCACCCAAATATGGCCGCCTCCATACAACTACATGATATACAGCATAAATGGTGCATGTACACATTTGAATCTTTACAAATATAACATGGTGTAACCCACTGAAAGGACGGTAAGGGAATTTACTCCACTTTGACAAAAAAATCCTCTGTCTTTCACATAATATGGAAAGATTTTGAAAATGACAGGAAATTTAAAACGAACAGAAATCTGTTCAATTTCTTACCTATTCTGCCACAAGCAAATGTTGTTGAGGCATAGTTAATGACTATATTCTTCAATTTGTAGATTGCAATGAATATCTGAGGAAATTGGAAGTACCTTGAGGTTGGACAAATTTCGCAGATTGCAGCTCACTGGCCTTTAAGGTAGAACGCCACCCGGGGACAGAAATTCGGGCTTTCAAATTTTATCAATTATTTTCTGATTTGCCACTTGTAGGGGCCTAGCTCTCGATGAAATAAAAGTCTTCACCATCTTAGTTTTTCGAAAATCGACAATTTTATTTTTCCCCATAGAGTTAACACAGTGATGGCGGCCATTTTGAATTTCAAATATCGGGAATCTTAGGTAATTTGTCTCTCTAGTACCAAATTTTGCACTGTGGTCCCTGATTTTTATTCTTGCTTTGGTAAGAGTGTGTTCTAAAGTTTAATTGAGGAAAGTTTGAGCAAAAGTTTAATTCTTTCATTTTCGAGGCGCATACTAACTTCTTGAAACTACTACAGTTCGAACGCGTGTGAATTCTTACGTTGAGAAACACTTCAATTTACTGTTATAATATACACGTAATTCCAATAAACCTCTTCAGCAACGTGTTTATTTACCGCTCTGTTGTTAGCAGTTCACTCCATATGTACACTCGCTATCGCGCGTGCACATATGTCGTGGGCTTTTCAATATTTCGTGGTATGCCCGTCGCTATATAGGTGTGGTTTATTGCTTTCCGATGATCGGTCGCCTGATGGAAGGTTCCAGAAATCTTTAAGTTCCTTCTTTCTCCAGGTGCTACGTCTATACGAGGCGGCGCCGCCGTCCTGTCTCAGATGATTAATGGCCAGAGATTATCTGCCGATGACAGCCTGTTAATATTGCAATTCGATTATCTCTACGACCGTGACATTGGCACCTGATGCATGACTTCGATCAACAAACGGGTTCCATTGCCATCATACAACCGCTTCAGGAATTCACTTAGCTCTTTTCAGATTAGACGTCGTTGTAAATCTCTCGATAACACTGTTTCTGAATATGTGACACAAATAAAACATTCCGTCTTTGCTTTAGCTGCACATTCTTTAATATTATTTATAAAGGTAATGTAAGGGATGTTTTGTACGTCGCTCATTCAGCATATGTTTTATAATCTCTCACTGATCCCCGTCAGAGATTCGGACAAATGATGTATGTTTTGTGCCTGAGTTACCAAAATATATATGTGCAAAGTTTTCATTGAAAGATTTGTGGTAGCTGGGCACCAACTTGGTCCGCAATCTTGTACACCTGGACTAGTTTTTGAAAGGCTTGTAAAATTAAACTTTGAGATTATATTAATGACAGGATTGACGAATCATAGCAGGAATTAACAAAATCGACAAATGTGATGCCCCGAGACATTGTCTTTGCCGATTTAATTTTTGGCTACTGTATTAGTTTTTGATTGATTTTGTAAAAGAAAGGCCTTTCAAGAGGTTTTCTTGTTTCTCCTTTTTGCCATGTCGTTTTCTTCCTTTTCCTGTCTTTTTTTTTTCTGTTTTTGTTACCTTCCTTTGCCTCTGTTTTGTGCTTCCCATTGTTTTGTAATTAAAACAAAATTATAAAAAAGGCCTTGCATATTTCCATGACAGGATTGACAATATCCGGACGATGGTTGTAGTCAACGTCTTCTGTCCAGGTTTACTAGCTTCGCGCCCGAACTGCCGGTTTCCATAAGAAAAGTCGGTCGCGCTAAGGTGATGTAGAGTGCTCGATAACGTCAGAGATTCAGAGCTGAATACGCACTTGATGGGGTTGAAGGTCATAGAGGGGAGGCGGTTGACGTCGATAAAATGACGCTGTAGAGCAGCTGATGCGCTTACGGCAAAACTGAAAGATTGAAATTACTAGGCAACGGTTGCCATCAGGATTTTGTATTATCTACGAAAACGTGATTTTTCTTAAGTTTTTTTAAGGGAATGTACGCTCATTTAACCTTAGGTACACATACGCACTGTTGCCAGTCACAGAATCACTGACGTCATAGCAACGCGCTTCAGTGTTAGCAAGTTTTAAAATTTTTACCTCCAAATTTAGTCATAAAAAGGATGAAACTTCAACATTGCACACACGATAGACAACTGTATCCCCGAGCAAGAGTTTCTACGGCCATAAAAATAGACATCTGTTTTTGTCATAGCAAATCTTCAATGATCGTCAAAATTCGAACACGTTCTCTGCCAAATGCCAGACTCGATAGAGAATTGCCAAATATTCGTTATTACAAGTGTCTTATTCGGGGCATTCATTGTCGAAAATTCTCTCAAAATTTTGCCAACACTATCACTTTGGTGCCAAAGTACATAAATAAGAAGCGTAAACAGCGCATGGCCATGGCAACCGAGCGAGCGCCACTATTTTTCCACATTATAGCCGTGATTGAAAATAAATGGGTCAGTGGAAACAGATGCACAGATTTCACGGCAGCTTTACTGATTTGTCCCGAGGGTTGATGCAATGCTCCGTGAACATACAAGATCAGACAATGCCTGACCAAGAAGATGGCTAAATATATCCAACTCCGTCAATGCCCTGGGGTAACGATAGGATTGATGGAGAGTCCTCTTCATTTTCACACCTGCTCCGCATAGTAAAATGCGAGTGTCTTTTTTATTATGTGTCAAGATCTTTGTTCACTCTTCACTGTGTAACATGGGTAATTTGAATTGCACATTTTCCCTGCAGCGGTTACCTGGGTTCCACAATATGTTACTGTAAGTCTCACACGACAATATACTGTGAGAGAAGGAAACGTGATTTAGTTCCGAAAATTAAAGAAATGGTTTGAAATGATTGAGTCAATCTGAAACAGAATCGTTTTAATTTTTGGTGTGCAGACTACATATTTTCCTTAGCTGATCGTTCACTTTCATCGCATCGTTCATCCTATAGTTCCCGACGCACTAATGCGACGGTGTCATCCAGAAGTTCCTGCATTTCTGTGAGTTTATATAAAGTCTAGCTTTTCCCGCCAGCGGGTCTCTGATGAATTTCCAATTTATCCATTCACAGCTATTTTGAAACTAGTCATGGTGCAGACACCGAATATTGTGGCTCTGAAGGGAGTGGACAGTGGTCTCTATCTAGCCATGGACCGACATGGTCAACTAAACACATCGGTGAGTATTCAAGACGCAACTTGCATTATCTCTCTTAAGATAGAATGCGCCCCGGGGACAGATATTTGGACTCTCAAACTTTTACAATTCTTTTCAGATCTACCACTTGTTGGGGCTCATTTTAAAGCTATTGGTGTAAGAAACACTTTCACCATCTTAGTTTTTCGAAAATCGAAAATTTTATTATTCCCTGAGAGTTCACACAGGGATGGTGGCCATTTTCAATGTAAGTCTTTGGTAATTTGTTTCTCCAGTAACAAAATTGTGCATGGTGACCCCGATTTTCATTCTTTATTTTGAAAGAGAATGGCTGAAAGATACCTTGAGGAAAGTTCAAGCAAAAGTTTAAGTCTCTCACTTTCGAGGCGCATACTACCTTAAGTATTTTACATTCAATTGCTTATGCCACGAATCACAAGTTGCCATTGTGACTCTATTGACGTTTCATCCTCTCAGACTGAATCACAGAGAAGATTTTCTAAAACTCTTGGTCCAAAGAAACATGCCATGTCTAGCTCACTCCAAATGTGACGGGGCGGCATGGAACGATTGTTTTGGTTCGCTTGTCGTTTTGCCTGTTTGTTTGTTTGTTTCATGGAACAGATATTTTGATTCAAATGTAAATACTTGTGTCAGTGAGAAGAAAAAAGTGCTATTTCATCGGTACAGTACCACTGCAGCAGTTTTTCCCGTCTACAACTGAAATTCATCATCTCAGAATATATTATCAGCCACTTTGCAAATGGTTGTCTGATTGTAATCGCCCCTATACATACTTCCCACTTCAAATGGGTATCACCTCTATTTACCTCGATATTGACAAACCTAGGCTTATTTATTTATTGATTTGTTTGTTTATTTATTTATTTATCATTTTAAATTGTTTTTGCTATCTTATTTATGGTGTCTTTTTACTGTGTCCCTGACCCCATGAATCTGAAAGAGAAAATTTATGAGTGCGAGTAAACATTTTTGTTGCTTGTTTTGCAGTCCATTCTGACCAGAAGCTGCGTTTTCAAAGAGGAACAGATGGCAGATTATTACAGTCGTTTCTCATCAGTCCGACACCCAAGCAAGAGAAAGAGAGATCCCGGCACAGGAGAGGAGAAAACCATGGACGATCCCTGGTACATAGCTTTAGATCAGAAAGGGCTTCCGACAAACGCGCAGATGACGAAGCCCGAATACAAGAGAGTGCAGTTTTTGCCGCGCGCGGTTGACCCGGAAAAGGTGCCCTACCTGTACAACTTCCCAGTGGTTCAACAGCTCCAAGAAATCAGATCACGACTGACGAAAAATCGCCTTTAAAATGTTTTGCTTTCCTGGCGATTTTGGAACACAGCGGGTATGCATACCCAGTGAACATGTGGCTGTACACGCTCAGATCAGTGCGGAAAGAAATTTAAGAATAGGAGGATTGTTCAAGAACGACTCCTATATAAACAACAATTGAAGGGTGAAAGTGTTACGCGAAGGACTGTCATCATCCATTATACCAGGTGTTATGAAAATCTGTGACATTTATGGTTGTGGTTAGAGTGATGGCCCCAGCTTTTGTTGTTGTGTAGCAGTGTCAGTGAGGAAGAACTCATTACGCCGTCCATAAAATGACAATATTAGGAGCCGTGTCCTCCACGTTTGTATCCCATTATCACCATACTACCTGTACAGAAAAAATAGTTTAGTGTTGCATCCGTTCAAGGGTTCTGAAACTTTCTCAGGAGATATTTTTCATGACGTTTGTGCACTTGAGTTGCATGTTTTTGCGAGGGGGTGTCTCCGCCTTCACATCCTATGGCGAAGATGCAGACTGTCACATTTCCCATTGGACTTTTCGGTGGACATGACAATGTGATTAACCTTTGTATGTATTATATATTTCAATTTATCTACGATCGTTGACCAGGGAGTTATGTTATGATGACGTACGGAAGAGTCTGTCCTCTAAGGTTAATAATAATGGTGTAATTGATTTTCCGTTTGCCGAATTCATTCATGAAATGTATCCCTGGCAGCATTTCTTTTCAATGTGATTACTTTGCAAAAAAAATAAACCCTCGCGACGTCCATGAAAGTGCAAGTTTTTCAAGTACTCTTTTTCAAATAAATACGTCTGGACAGTTAGTGAAAAAGCAAGTTCCGACCGCTATGCTATCTATATAGTGCCATCATTGCCGGACGGAGGTGTCATCCACCTTCCTCTATGTGTAGTAATCTAACCGCTCTTCTATGTGCATACAAACTACATAAACAGAAAGTCTCTAATATTCTGTATCATATTAAGTTTGCAAAGTTGTGTGATTACGTGCGACACAACTTTTAAGTAAAAGATTTCGTCCATGAGTTACTAAAATCTATAATGGTATCGATTTTAATCAAAAATCATGAATATTCGCAGAATATCTGTCACGTGACATATTAGTCGGCGTACAGGCCTTAAATTAAGTGATATGCGTGCTCGATATACACAGATTGCCCCAATAATTTAGAGAAATATATGTTTTGAAGATTATATAGCCAGTGAGCCTGTCGGCACAGTGATATTCCATGGTGTCAAATGAGCAACTTTGAATATACCGTACGTATATCGTTACTTTAGCTGTTAATTATAAAAGACAAGACTCTTACCATATGCGCGGTGAAGTATCAAAACTTTAGTATTTATGTTTATTGGTGTTTTATAAGAATTTTGTTCATTTTTTTCGAACAGTAATAATGTGAAATCTTCTTCAAACCTGAAGTTTTCTGGAATGAAAAGTATAAAAATATGAATTTACTTTTAGAGGCCATATTTTGTATATCGGAGAGTACTGTATCTTCTTTTTATAATTACGTTGTAAAGTGTTTTGTGTTTCATTAAAGAAAGTCGAATTTGTCGACATAATTATATGATATATTCAGTGGTTGTGTGTTTTCATAACAGCGCAGTCTCATACAGTCGTTGCAGTTAGTTGTTCACCCAATTGTTCTGCTCGGCATACGTCAATGGAAAGTAAAAATATTTCTCAGATATACTTTCCAGCTTTTTCCATGTCTGTATTCCATCAGCGAGTCACTTGTATAGCTACTGCTATGTAAAATGAGGAACCAAAAACCACGCACTGAAAAGAGGGTGAAAAACTACCCAGCTTGACGGTCCTTGAGATCAAATCAACGTTGGCGTCCACAACAAAACAACAACCTCGCCTGTCGATGTATTAATCTCAATTTGTGCCTCATTGTTGTTCGTCGTTTCGTTTGCTTTAGTTTATGGCACGTCTATCCTATTGGCGCCAGTTTTGCAATTGGTTTCTGAACGTTTGGTGCTGTCGGTTTATCGGTGAACCAGACAATGGAGCTGCCGTATTCTCATGGTTTAAATTATTCATTTTTGTCATTTTTGCGTACGTTTGTAAGGATGTGAGAAATATTTTTTGTCGTAGATTTGTGTTAAATGTACCAAAGTTTAATCTCCTTGTCCATTATCGCCACTAGTTCCATTGCCTGTAAAAAAAGTTTTACCTCTCAGACACGTAAAAGAAGCGATATTGTGTGATATTCAACGAAAAATCTGTCAAAGTGAAGTCCGTGTACCGCTACGTGCACAGTGGTGAAAATGCACGCTTCACATATCATACAAATGCTCATTAGGCCCTCCGACAGTTGTTAAATATATTATGTCTTCTAAATAAATCTGTCCACAGATAGACATTCGACCTGACACATGCTAACATGTCATTGTCGTGAACTTTCAGCCGTTATTTTTCCCAACCAGAAACGGCAAAAGCGTTTTAATTTAATATAAATTATCGAAGTCATTCCCATCCAAGATGTTGCTAAAAATCGAGAATTTCGTGTATTTACTTTTGTGAATTTTATCAATTTCATTATTTGCAATGCTCAACTGTCAAAATGTGAGCTTCAAATATTTCCTTTGCATATAAGTCGTATGCAAATCATGTATGTATGTATGTATGTATGTATGTATGTATGTATGTATGTATGTATGTATGTATGTATGTATGTATGTATGTATGTATGTATGTATGTATGTATGTATGTATGTATGTATGTATGTATGTATGTATGTATGTATGTATGTATGTATGTATGTATGTATGTATGTATGTATTTGTGTGTGTATGTATGTGTGTGTATGTATGTATCTATGTATGTATATATGTATCTATCTATCTATCTATCTATCTATCTATCTATCTATCTATCTATCTATCTATCTATCTATCTATCTATCTATCTATCTATCTATCTATCATATTACCTAGATATGTATCTATCATTTTATTGATCTATCTTTCGATCCATCTATCGATTTATTACAGTCAAACCTGTCTCAGCGGTCACCCTAACAGACTCGGAGAAATCACCTCTTCATAGTGGTCACCCTTTGGCAGTCTCGATACATCATGCATGGTCAAGGCCCTCTACAGAACAGCAGCCTCTCTTATGTGGTCAGTGGCCACTTGTTATTTTTATATTTGGTACAAAAAACTGTATATAATGGACAGCACATCTGACTATCTACGACATTTGTAAAAAAATATTCATACTGAAAACAAGAAATGACTCTTTTTTAGTTAATTGTATATCTGTGTTACAATTCTTACAAAAATTGACTGCATTTATCACTATTTCAGTATAGATTTTTCATATTGAATACATCCACCACGCAGAACACCACCTACACCGAAAGTAATACCACACCCCACTCCCCACAGTTCCACTCCCTACATAAGGGCCACCTACATATATAATTGTCAGTTTTACTTGGTCCCTTGTGTTGCCTCTATACACAGATTTGACTGTACTTTTAATCCCTTATAAGCTTTAATTTCTAGCTTTGTATATGACTGTCGACATTCAGAAACGGCTAGGCTATACGCCTTCGGATTTATACGCCACCGCCATCCGGCTAGCGCCCTCAGCGGTAGTTCAACAGGAAAGCGGGGGATGCATAACCCCACGTCATGTCTTTGTATCCAGCGGCTCTTCTATGGCAGTAATCGTTTAAAAAACGGAAATAGTCTATTTGTCAAGTTCATTTAAAAACGTTTATCTGCCATCGATTTTTGACGCGAATTTCAAGTGACGAATCTTTACAAATTAAGCCTAAACCCCTCGGCGACTTTGATTCGGTATTTCACAAAAGAACCCATCGGGTTTGAGGAAGCCAAAGCAGTCCATCCTTTTTGCGGTCGGCCGAATCGGAGCCACTACCAATAGTGATAAACTTCTCAAGTAGGTCACGGCGCCTATTAATCAAGCTGTCTTGAGAGATGTTTTCCATCGCCAAGCACAGAAAGGGTTATTTTTGTGACGTCGCCGCGGGTGGCACGCGACAACCGAAACAAAACGATTGGTCGGCGCGTGGTTGTCGCCATGGACAGAATTGTCCCACCCTAAAGACAATCCTTTGAAATCCCTCATCATTTGAAATAGCACGATTGTAACGCTTAAAGTGCTTTGTAATGGGATCAAATACTGTCCAGTGAAGAGATGCCAGTGAAAGTCCCAGAATCTTTCAATCACCAGAAAAAAATAAACCCACGTGCGAAATACGTCATTCATGCTTCGAATAAATAATACAGATTGTAAATAGTTTGTGCGTGATTGTATTTACTTCTGTTTTGACATGTAACCTTCAATAGACTCGGTGGGGGGTTCAAAGATGCCAAATATAGGTTATGTTTTCCTCTTGTGATCAATAAAAGAATCTTCAAGTCGAATCGATCTTTTGTTTGCCGTCACTTCGTTTCAGTCGGGATATAGTACACAAAATACAAAAGAACTTTCACTGAGAGAATGCCGACAACTTGAGTCATAAAAAACTTCTCTGTAAACAACTTTCAGATTTGGTCTTAATTTATCCTTTTCTTGGCGTTTTAGAGCTAAATACAATGTAGCTACCCCCTATGAAGGGGTGTAAGCACTTTTTTCCGGAAGTACTTTACCCATATTGTGTATCGGTTGTTTTTTACCGTCGGAAAAAAGAGAAAGAAGTGACTGGGTCGTTGGCGATTATTTCACTGTTATGAGAAGAATAAGCACAGAGATTAAGATGTAGAGAGAATTTCGCTGAGGTGGGCAATCCTGTATGTGGCAGGCCTACCAATGATGCAAGAAACTGGCTGTAAAGTTAGCGTAGAGTTTCGTAGTTTTTGGCTGAAAATGGCAACAATATGAAAGTGGAATGAAACAGAAACAACGCTCACTCTCAGAAACAGGAAGGAGAAACGTCAAGTGTCATGGAGACGTTTGCAACGAATGTGTCATCTTTCCCCGATCAGTTAAGAGCAAGCTGGGAAAGATGCAAAGCCTGGGGAAGCGTCTTGTATACGCGCATCGCTCACATTGTTGGACGACAGCGAAACAAAGCCCGGCGACCGTCAGTGCGCCAACAAAGTCACAATAACTTGCATCTATATTAACATTAATGGATCTTAAAAACGAGTGTATTTCGAAGACATTCGAGAATTTCAAGTGAAAGCGTAGCCTTTGTTACAGTGTCAGGTGGGATGATTATAACCCATATTGTTCTCAGGGTAGAAAACATCGAACACCATAATCCCGAATCAGCTGACTGACATTGAATCTGGGGCACATCCCAGCCTGAGGTTGAAAGCACGTCTTATATACCTGAAGAGTCACGCTCCCAGAGGATAAAAGGCCAGAGTTCTATTAATGTAGCTTTCACAATATGCCATTTATTGTTGTAGTGGCCCAAATAACATGTCCATGACACAAGAATACGTGTAACTTACATAACACATCCGGCGATTGTACATGTTTTTTCGAAGACATTAGTTTGATCATGGACCCTAATCTTTTTTTAGGGTCTTCGGTTTGATCGATCATTGCCGTCGTCTTCTCCTTCTTAACCATGGTAATAACATAGGCTGTTTGGAGCGCCGATCTCGGAAATGCCGGATAAATTGCACTTTCACCCCCCCCACCCCCCAAGATTAACGTCATATTTTGCCAATACATCTTCCTTTGTCTTTGATGACGTAAAATTAAATTCATCATTAAACCATACGTTTCAGATCACGAAGTCCGTCATGCAAACTAGAACATGTCGGGGTTTCTTGAGTCATCGCGTGTCGTCTTCCAATTGTGTGGCCACAGATTCAGATTTCATTTCCAATATACGACGGACATCGTGAAATGGGGAGTTTTTTCGAAACAAAAAGCATTTCCTCAGCATCGACATGGTGACACTCTTGTGATATTCAGTTTACTTGTCAGTAACTGTTCGGTAATGAGTTTGGGGACAAATTGCAAAGGAGACCCCGAGTTTCCTCGGCCAGAGAACTACACGTATTTTCGGATATTATATTTCTTTTAATGATGTATCTCACTACTTTCTCAAATAGAAAAGCTGCGTATATAAGTGTTGTGAATTAAAATTGTGATTACCAGTTTTGTGTTTTGCGTCGCCGTTGAGAGTTGTTTGAAAAACGAGTTCACCGGAACGACCACCGGTGCGTAGGACGGAAAAAAAAGACGGAAAATAAAACCTGAAAAGTAAATAGATCAACTCAAAGGGGATTTTGTCACAATTTCACGCCATAGCCTAGAGCACTGTTGGTCATGATCCGTTCACTGTTTGCAATAACAAAAACATACAACGTCGTATCAAGTAAACTCCCGGCATACATTTTGAAGTTGACCTGCGGGGGCGGCGTTTTGGAAAATTGCGCATTGTGACGTGCGAAAAAGACAAGCAAATTCTCTCTAGCTTAAATGTTTCTATCGATCGGCATAAAATACAATGCATCCGCAAAAATATCGATGCTCTCTGAAATCAGCGTTCATCCGTTTGGTTGAAAGAGCGCGGGAAAGCAGTTGTAATGAAAAGAAACCGCGCGCAGTGACGACGGAGGGCACTAAAAGGCTAAATGATTTAATAGCTTAGGCTGTGACAAACCATCCGAACTAAATCCATCTCGCGGTAAATGTATCAGCAATAAAAGACGCCGCACTACTCTCGCCCTCAAAAGGTGACAAGCCGTGTGGAAGACCCTACATTTAGATCTGTAATTAAACTCACTGTGTTGACTTCGCATTGCTTTTTGTTTGTGATCTTCTTGTCTCGCGGCTATTTGCTTCATGGCTTAATATAGACGTGTCCTTGCCGAGGCAAATGGACGCATTGAAAGTGTTATCTTTGCAAGGACACAGGGGGAACATGTAAATTCGCGAGTTTGTGGTTCCGTTTTTTCCTGGATTAAAAAGCAGATGTTTTCAGATGTAAAGACTTGGTAACTTTGGCCGACATTCAAGTGATTTTGTGTAATTTTGCATACTGGTCAAGTTCGATATATTTTTCCTCCTGGCTTCAGAACAGACTTCGCTACAGACTTATCTTGAACCATAACTTCGAGCGAAAGGATGCTGTTTCGGTATCTCCTTATCTTCCATAATGCGTAGTGCACAACTTGGTTGTGATCCGCAGTTTGGTGGTCTTATTTCAAACTAACCTATGGGTGCATATTCAGACTTAAAACCCAAACTCACTATCGTTAAAGCCAAAGTCCTTCTCTCGCCAACGGTAGAGCGACTTTATGTGACACCATGTCTCTTTCCATACTCCTTTATCGTTACTCGATAGAGCTGAGTCAAAAGAAGGTATCGGTATGTTTATTATGTATGCACACTTACTTTTTCAATAGCAAGGGTAAATATTGATATCAGATTACAAAAATACAGTTGTTGTATTCACTATATCAAGTAATGAACCGTAACGTGTGCGTCCACAGTTTTCAAGATACGTTTCCATGGTAATTGACACAAATAACTCTTCGAATTAGCTTTTGTGACTTTTTTCGTTCTAAATCCCCCCCCCCCCACACACACACACACCCGAATGGTCGAGATGTTGTCGCTGGACGGTATTCGATGAATAAAACATTAATTTGCTCGACAATGTTCGTTTTGTTAAGGTTGTTACTTTTCATGTCAAGTTTCAGACAGTTCCCCGCTGGGACGGAGTTTTGAAGATTTGCCAAAATTTTGTTAATAGATTTAGTCCCCCTCCTTTGGCTGTTAAAGCCGTCATATTATGTAATGACCAGGTTTATTTTGTTAGCTTTGTCGGTACGCTTTTTTTGAATTTGAAAAATCAACCAAAAGAACTCGTTTTGGAGAAGAAACAACAAAGAGCCTGGTGCCTCGACTTCCGTGGTGTTTGTTTTGAAATGCAACTTTGTTCGGGTCTGAAAATTTAAGCAATTCTATCTGACCATAGTATCGCTCTCTTGGCAAAATTTCTGGCGTTGAACAAGAATTGTCCGACGACAAATATATATGGAAAGAACAATATAATGCTTCTCCGTAATTTTATCTGAACCAGATATGTACGTATCTTGACATTGTGACAATGGTATGGTACTTAACAATGGATTGTTCAACACGCGTCACCGTAGACAATAGGGGTGTCCATTTACAAAATCGGCCAGCGGTGTGTGGATTCACACTTCTACAAACACGATAGAAGTTGCACATTTTGTTTGGCGGACAAAATAATTAAATATTGACTTCCAGATGCCATGTTGCTTTGTGACAGAAGCAAAAATCGTCGGCAAATAACTTGAACGTGATCGTGATCGACGGTGTCTTTGTAGACTTTCTTTTCGAAGTTGGTGGGTGGATCCGTGACGGGGGGACGGGGGGGGGGCGGTGGACAGGACGCGCTCTCGATAGTGGTAGCTGTCATGAACTTGAGAAATAGAGACGAGGCGGCATCAGTGGGACTTTCTAAACAGGATGCGCGATGAATTTAGAAATGTAGGTATAGAGTTCGTGCATGCTGTCGGTCACATGTGGGTTACATTTGCCTCGATCGTTTTTAACCGGACGATAATGTTACCGAAGTAAAACGGAACCAAACGATACCGCTGTTTGTCAGAGTTGAAATAAAAAGCTCGAATTCGATAAAGACTAAATTTGACTCTCTTTGTAACGCCAGTACCTGGACTTTCTTGTGCCAATTGAGTTCTGTCACACTGCACGAAATGCGAACTTTAATACTTATTCATGCTTTCCGTGCGACAATCAGAAAAGTGGCTCAAAACAGTATGGACACAAACGAAATGGAACATAAAAATAATTGGTTACAACTTTCATGAGAAAGAATGTGCAGAGTTTTGTTGACACTAACTTAATCGTCACGACCTCATTATGCATTTTACAACCGCCGAATGGTGGCGATTCCTCATGCGACGGGCATGGCTTTTGATTTCGCTAAAGGAGATGGCAAGGCGGTAAAACATGCCTTGCATTTGTGAGCGTTTGCCTTGTCTGTTACCTAACTTTATCGGTGAAAGTGTCGCCTTTTCAAGCTAGGTCCAAAACTGAAAGTGGGGACATGTTGGCACACGCTATTGACGACGGACCGACTGTTTGTTAGCAACGCAGCTTTGACAAAGCTATCGACGAGCCACCTCGTCTATAATGGACACGGGTCGTCTTGCAGCAGCAAAGGCCTCGAAAGTGAAAGACTTCAACTTTTGCTCACACTTTCCTCAATGAAACTCTCAACCAATCTCTCACCAAATCAAGAATAAAAGTTCGGCGTCACCGTACAAACTGTGGTACTAGAGAAAGACACATTACCCCAAATTTACAGATATTTGAAATTCGAAATGGCCTCCATCCCTGTGTTGTTAACTCTATGAGGGAAAATAAAATTTTCGATATTCGAAAACTGAGATGGCAAAAATCTTTCTCATCCCAAGAGCTTCAAAGTAAGCCCCCACGAGTGAATGATCAGAAAATATATGAAAAAATATGAAAGTCTGAATATCTGTCCCCGAGTCGCATTCTGTCTTCTGTGGATGACTTAAAAGTGAAACGGAAGACGGGACTTCATTTAAAAATGATGCTTCGATAGCGCTTCAATATGAGATTAACTGTCCTCATCAGATGCTTGACCTCGATGACCTTTGGCAGAGATTTTGAGGGCTGGTGTGACTAATAGTTAGATTTCCACAGATTTTCTGACCTGCAGAGAACACGAAGCACGTGCATACACCAAATTTTACGTTGTGAGAGTAAAGAGATGGTAGTGATTGTTCTACGCAAAAGGAGATAAATATCAATATGGGTTGTTCGGATATTTGATTTTCATGATTTTGCACTCACTGTCAAACAGTAAAGAAAACTGCACTCCGCAATCTCATTCACCAGGGTTCAATGCGTTGTATAGTTTGCTGTATCGAGTTCCTTGCAAGTCGGAGAAAAAGCGAAGAGAAAACAAAGACAGGAAAACAAACAGCAATAACATATCTCACTTGTATGACCGATATTCTCTCATTTACTCATTATGTTTCAGATCGTCAACTTTCTGATATTTCGCTCCTAAATAGTGGCATTTCGTGACCTTTCTTGTTGCACAGCGGGCGGGATCGTCACGACACGACGCCATTCGTGACACACTTTCTCCATGCGCGCACAACAGCTGTCACGTTGAGAAATTGCTCAGCGACACCGCAGTGTCTGCTTTCGAGTAAATACAACACGACGCATTGAACGTGGACGTTCAGCAGCTTAGGCGTTGAATATTTGAGAAAATTCAAGGATCAAAAGTGGGCGATGGAAGTTACTGACGACAAGCGGTTTTGTGATACTAACATGTTAATAAATGTATATTTCCTCTGCATCAAACAAAACGTCATGGCAACAGGTGGCGATGGTGACTTCATAATATTGAGGAAACTCACAATGCTTTGGGTGGGAATGTCTTTCACTTGAAGACACCACGAATTTAGTTTGGTTCCGGGCTTATTAGTAGAATAGTATTGTCTTGTAATCGAATCAGATGAATGCCAACATCGTGTGGAAAATTGGAGGATGGGAAAGCTTGAGTTAGAAACGCGAAGCAAAAGATGCGCGCCAAGTTTTATCCAAATCAAAGAGTTCCCCCCATCTCTCTGGCCTTCAATTTTGCTCAAGCACCGTTGTTTGAAGGCTCCCCATGGGAAAAAATAGACCGACAGGTGATCACAAATACATCATTTCTAAATTTTGCTGTACAGCAAAGTTAACATACTCTATATAGTGACGTTAACATACAACAATAGAAGAGCCAACAGTCTTGTTTCGTTATCCTTATTGCTTTTTTGTTTTTATTGTCAAAGTTGTAAAAAGAAGGTATTGCGGTTACCTTGGTAAGAGGGTCAAGGGCAGTGTGGGTTGTCAATGGTTTACATAAGTCTACTACGTCTGTAAGCTGAACACATTTCTTCGTCTTCGTAATTCAAGATTGCCTTGTATGATTTGAACATGGTTTTAATTAACTATTTTACTTTGAATACACTCTTTACCCGCCATGCGCATTTCAGAATATCTTGGATTCACCAGTTTATACATACATACACGATTACACTTGCTACTCTACGGTCATGTAGTAACACGGGAATAGCTTTATATATAGGTGTTGGGTAGAAGAATTACTTATAGAAATTCGTACATTTTACAAGTAACAACAAAAGGATACATAAAATGCTGTAAATGGGCGATTATCACTGAATGATCCTCTACACAAACCAAAATGTCCCCGCACGGAACAAGTTGGTTTCACCACGCAGAAATCTGGAGCACTGCTGTCAGCGAAAGCAGGCCAAGCTTTTACTATGGATCAGATCAACAGGTGTTCGAAATCTGTATGACTGACATGAACAATAATTGTAAATTTTGGTGCCTGACAGGTCGGCTGAAGGCGCGCAATAACTTCCGTCCCTGATCGGTATACACCCACCCCACCCCACCCCACCCCACCCGCCAGTCAGCAACATCCCAGGTTTTCTGCGTGGTTGTGGGACCAGAAATTGTGGTTTCGCAAACACAAAAAGACCGGATTCCGCGCATTTGCGTTGCGTGAAAGTAACTTGGATCCGAAAGGGGTTAGTGAATTTCAGAGTGATTGATGTAACCCCTATGCTAAGAAATGATTGGTAAAAACACTTTCTCTGTACAACTTCTTCTTGGTGAACCACACTTAGTGCGCAACAGATATAATCAGAGTAAACTGACGACACACATGATTTACATATCATAAGTAATCTCAATCAGACAAGTCGATTTCTCTTAAAAAGATCATTTGTTCTTGGTAAATAAATAAATAAATAATATCTTTTTCTTCTTTCAATAGAAAAATAAATACATGGCTTTAAGTTTTTTTCCTTCCCTTTTCTGTCTGAAATAGAACGCAGTAACATTTGTGTAACACATTTTCTTTTCAAATTGCTTCAAGATTGTGTTGTACAAATCCTTTTCCTTTTAAAAATCCTTAAATTACAAAAATGAGCAAGTTGATGATAAAAGTGCTTATCTACCTCTATACATGAACATTATAGTACAGTTAATACATAAGGTTTAAGAGTAGTTTAGGAGCACGCACCGGCTCCTCGATTCACATCTCCCGATCACTGAAAAACATTTGCGCTAAACGATCGAAAGGGTTGGCAGATGTTTGGACGTCTGAGTGTGTAACTTTAAGTAAAAGTCTTGGACTAGGAAAAGGTCGATACGCTGAGCTTTGTTAAGACTGTAGTTGGAGGTAGCGAATGATCGATAGCGGACAGGATATGTGAGAATCAAGCAGCCTCTGTACAAAGAAATCTAAGTTTGTACACAGATGCCCCATTGAAGGTTTTTTTTGGTCGCAGATCGCTGATCCAGAACTCATACAATAACAGTAAAAGTTTGGAAAAATAGCTTTGTAGACTTAAACGGAAACCCTGGCGTAAGATGGGGCGCAATACTTCGAGCTGGGCTGAAACTGTAGCGACGATACGGAACGGAGAGAATCAGAGAAGTTAGAAAAAAGCCCAGTCGAAGCGGACCCTTGAAGGTTTAGAGGTGTGAGGTTTTGAAGGTTTTTCAAAAAAGCAACAAAAAATCCAAACAAATATGAGAAATTAATTGCACTCAGCTTGCCTGTTTTGATGTCTACATTGCTACATTGCAGAGAAACCGTCTTTAACATTATTTGAATTGTGATTCACGACTGCGGCAGTTTGCTTAATTTGTGGAATGAAATAGACAGGGTTGTGTCATCGGCTCAAATTCTCGCCCTGTAACAGGAATAGTTTGATGACCGTAATTTACGGTGCACCCAAGAAATTATGTCGAAGTGTCCAGATGTTATGAATATAAACGGAGCGTGCGTCGACACTTTCAACCTATCACTCATAATATATAAAAAATGGAGCATAAGAAATTGCCAGAAACGTCCAAAATAGTGTAAACGACGGCGTCCTGGTTATGGTCATGTTATTGTATGAGTCTGTAAGCGATTTTCTTATAAGCAAAAGGGAATGTTCAAGTTCTCAGTGACACAGTCTAAACTGATCGGTGTTAAACTCTTCTGTTAAGTTTCCCTCTCTCCCCGAGACTTAACCTGTTCACCCCTATTCCCTGTAAACAGGTCCACAATTACCATTGATAACAATTGATTTGGGCCAAACCATGGTAGTGAACGGGTAATGGGAATCGTCCATTGCGGCGCTCATGATATTCCACTCTAGAACATCACTATCGTCTCCGTGGTTACAATCTCAGAACGCGATTGGCTGTAATTATTCTAGCAAAGTTTTACAGGCTGGGGTCGTTTTGGGAGGTTTAACATGTTAAATGGATAATAATAAAACAATTTGGTCTACGTCCAAAAGTAACTTTCAATGAAAACTGATCATACAAATATGTACAAATAAATCGCTTCGGTCTTGCATGCTTTCGCTTCTTCCTTCGAGTTGGACAGCGTGTGCATCACCCACAGCCACAAATCGTCTACGACAGTAGGGCATCAGGCGGTCAGTGTTTGGTCGCCGTTCAAA
Organism: Ptychodera flava; assembly: GCF_041260155.1. NCBI lineage: Eukaryota > Metazoa > Hemichordata > Enteropneusta > Ptychoderidae > Ptychodera > Ptychodera flava. The sequence goes on from NC_091931.1 coordinate 25,912,184, forward strand.
ACTAGATGATCAATCAGCGATCCAAAGGATAGCTGTACCATAAACCTACAGGCTTTTCTCGCTCTTTGTGCGCAAGGCCCCGGGTCTGTACCGGCGGACGTTCTCCTCGATCCTGGAGTGTCAGTGTCGTTGTCACGGCAAACATACAAATCCAGCCGAGTTGATCCCTGGCTCTCACAATTGCGCTCCATACGTAACTAGTTCCGCGAAGTAATAATAATATCCATGTCCTCCCATTGGTCCTGATTGAGTACTAACTGCTTCCAGACACAAGTGTGTCGTAGAGTCCTTGCACTTTCTTAATATCAACCGGTCGCGCCAAAAAATGCGTCATTTTTTGTTCGGTCCTCACGGTTGAGCCCTTTTGAGGTTTTCCTTTTGAATCGAACGCTACATACCAATGCTTCTTTCGTTTCTTTGATCTTTTCTTGTTTTTCTTCCTGGACTTTCTCCTCTTTCGATTTTCTCCCCTTTTCTTCTTCTTTCTTTTGTTGTCTTCTCTGACAGACTCGTATGTATTGTGCATATTTGGGAGCATCCCCTCCAAGAAATAGCAATCCGGCTTCAGCTCCGCCTGTGAAGGAACGGAAACGAAAGAAACTGTGATGTGACGATATTTATTCACAAATACGGATCACTGTGATACCCATAACGAAGAGTACAAACATGCATGTTGTTACTTTAATTTATTTTCTAAAGAGCTCTTGTTCGCACACGAGATGACGTCATCACTCTAGTTCGCCTGAGGACGTGAATACGATAATCGGGTGTGCGCATGTCCGCATCCGGGATATGGTTGAGTTTTTTGTCGCAAAGGAAGTAATACATACCGACTGAAAGAAAACCATGCGTGATTAAAGTATTTGGAAACTGACTGATTTTGAATTCTAAACTTTAATAAGACACGGATCAATGTGGGCATCACATTGTACTCCGTATATTTTATTTATCTAATATGTAATGTCTCGCTTTGTTGAATTTTCCCACGCCAGAAATTCAAGCGTTCTCACGGAATCGTGAATTTAGGCTTAATGGCAAGTCACGACTTCTGGCAAGACTAACAGTAATTTGCGTGAGTCTCCACAAGCTCCGTAATCCCTCCCTCATGTTGATGGATCGAGCCGAGTTCTGGCTTTATTTTATATGCAGGTAGTTTTTTTCCCCAATCTCCGGGCAGTGCTGATACTTGACCCGGATCATTATTGATGATCCTTCATGAGTATAAATAAGCGATAGCATGTGAACTTCGCCTGTAACTCGTCGTCACTATCAAAGACACCCGCATTTGCTCATTTTCGCCTCCTGACAACTTTACACGACATGATTTACCCGTGTGATTGGTTTTTCGATCACAGATACGCTGTATCGACATTTTTCAATGGTCGGAGTTTCGTCCCCCGTGCATAAAGTGGCATTCCATGGATTAGTACCAGCAACGTGTTCGTAATCTGCCGACTTCGCCATGCTTAACAGACGACGTCGGCCTTGCCGCTATATAAATTATATACGTATAATATGCCACTTCATTTCACATGCCCCAGAGGTTGCTTGTTTTCCAAACACAGGCTGTAATATCAGTCCTTGTCGACTGACTGGCCTAAAACAAACTTAGGAAAGTTTCGCGTCTTGTGAATAGATCAAATGAATAACTAAGAAGGAAAATTTTCGGTATACACTCAATGTTAGGGCAATAATATTCTTTACAGCTCCAATACCAGTGAAGGTAACAATTAACAGGATGTGAGTGATTAGCGTCGATCAAACGATCCTGCTCGAAGCAATATCTTCCAAAATTTCTAGCCGTAGTGTATGACATATACATTCAGATTTTAGTCCAAATATCCGGTGTATTACGTCTTTTCAAATAAATATTCAGTATTTACTGCTGCTAACAGGAACTTAAATTTGTGTAAACCGCTAAAGCTAACCGAGGGAATCCGGTAGTGAGTGTTTGTGATCCAGCCGCTTTTATCACAAACCATATACACAAAGTGTAAAAGTTGTCAGGGTAGAATTTTATTGTAAACCGAACTATATCATATAGGAAGTAACCAACAGTTTGCATGGCGTTCTTCGTTTTACAACGTACGATATTTCATTTTGAGCCGAATGGCAGTAATGATTTCTTAGTCTGTCACCCTTTCGCCCGTTTTTTTTGGTGACCAGCTAAGTTTGTTGAAGAGAAATGGCTGACTTCCTTTTATTCTGGTATGGTGGTCACATCACAAGATTTTACTGCCTTTTACAGTTGTCGTCGTTGCCTATACATGTCACTTTTCATTGACGGATTCCCCACACGCCGCTCGGCTGGCCTTCCCTCGGGTCAGAAGAGATAAGCGAACAACTCCAACAGTCTAGAGTAAAGAGCGCCATATAGCGGTGGAGTGCAAATGAATCTTAACTCATTACCACTCAGCGCAAACTGAAGGCGAACTTCGATACTGTTCTTTCCTTATATAGAGAAGAACGGCCGATAGCTGGCTGAACTATATACATTTGGGCAGGAAGAATGCCATGGAATCATTCCGTAGTATAAAAAGCACGTCAAAATGGCGCAAATTTGCTTACCGATGCGTAGAGCCGACCTTTCTTGTTCATGGCAAGGTAGTATCCACTTGCTACACCTCTGATGGCCATCGTGTTCGGTGGATGTATTGAAACGAATTGTATGATTGCTGTCAAATAGAAAAATACGATGCGGTTATAGTTGGTTACCAAAAGAATATATATGAGAGAGAGAGAGAGAGAGAGAGAGAGAGAGAGAGAGAGAGAGAGAGAGAGAGAGAGAAGAGAGAGAGAGAGAGAGAGGAGAGAGAGAGAGAGAGAGAGGAGAGAGAGAGAGAGAGAGAGAGGGGGAGGGAGGGAGGGGAGAGAAGGGGGTGTGGGGTAGACAGGCATACACACCGACAGATGCAGAAAGATTATGATAACATCTTAGATTATGATAACATAAAACATGTTGCATGTTTGTGAAAAACAAAAGTTTTGTTAAAGATGGCTGATTACAAACCCAGTGTTGTTCAACAATCAGAAAACGTGCTAATAATAGTCTCTCAATGGGATTTAAAGCATAGGCTAGGCACATTTAACGATCGCAGTAGAGCGTGTTTTAGTTCGGTCATGAAAAGTGCATGCACCTTGAGGACTTGAAAAGCGTTTGAAAGATGTTGAACGCTGTCCTGCAGGGTCGATGTTTGGCAAATGTGGTACCGATTAAAAAGCAAAGCGGGGGAAAACGGTCGAGTAAAATTGATGAGCTCTCCATCAATATAGTTAGTGAGCTTAAACGTCATCATGCGCTCTAATGATACGATGATACGGGGAATTTGCTAATGTCCTCTTCAGTTCAAACCAAATTAGCGAGCAGATTGTAACTATATGCCACATGAAATGTCCAAATCATTGCTTCAGGTATCAACAGGCGTTAGATTCTTATTACGTGCAACTTCCAGACCAACAGTCTGATCTCAGTTGGCCATTTCAACACAGCTGTACCAGTGGGCAGTAATACAAATTTCGGTAGAAAATGGGCAACGCATTTGAAACGCTCCTTTCAATGCGAAGAGGGCATTTGCTTTCTCATTTCGGGATTGGAAGCTTGGCTACTTTGGGCGAGGTTTCGTCAGAAGTTAGTGTTCAGAAGGGCGTAACGAGAGGAGAACGTCGCTTTCAAAGATAGTTTGGATACGACACTTGGATCACCTGTTCTCGGTAATGGGAGTTCGCCAACCGTACCGAAGTGGAGGAGCTCTGCTGTCTTCTTGACCCCCACTCCTTTCATTAAACGACATTCGCGTGTTCATGCCTGCGGTGTGTTGCAGTCGACAGCAGTTCCACAGCATGTCGTCGGCCAGGACGAAAGACTTTCTTTTGATATATAGGGACTCGGCGCGCTGCGGGCATTCCGCAAGTATTGAATTTAATAACCTGCACGAGTGGGTACGGTCTTCCTTTCACGGCTTCTCGTAATTCTGCCTTAAAACAGGAATATTTCGCACGCATGACTGGGCTTCGGCTAAAGAAGACACCAGTGTCCCCCTCGGGTATGTATGTTGAGTTACCTGATGGCCCGTACAAAAGCTGCGAAAAAAAGAACCTGACAGACGACCGCCCGCGTGAAGAATACTGACTTGCCCAACCTGTAAACAAGAATGACGGATTTTTTTTGCTCTCGTACCTGTTAATATACCACGTCTTTACTTTTCAATTAACAACTGTGTCAATAAGGACTGGGTAGCTTAAGTTTCACAATTCTTTGCATAGACTTTGATACTGAGGACGAAAAACCAATCCCTAGACTATAATTAATTCAAAACTGCACATATTTCATGGAAGTATTAAACACACACTTCAAAGGACTCCTTTACCATGTGTTTAAAGCTCGACAACTATACCTCCGTCTAATTTCGCGGCGTGAACAGAGGTAAGGCCAGTGGAATTTAAGTTATGACGTTCTCGACGATTAAACTGTTCTCGCTATAGTTACGGGGGCCAGATGCCAGGAACGCGACTCACACGAATGACCTTGCCTTTTGACCGCCCGCAATGGCCAAACTTATTGCAACTCGGAGGTCTATCGTAGATCACGTTCAGTGAGGTTTCAAGAGCGACACCTCCTCCAGTTTTTTTTATTATTATTTTGGGGGAGGGGAGGCGGTCATTGGACATTCTAACTTGAACCGTGTTGATGGTCGAGTAGTGGTGACGTCAGGAGTTTCTTTGACAGAGGGGTCTTCTTTGTGTGGCCGCACAAAGGCAGGGCTGAAATTTACATAGTCTATCATATTACATTGTAGATGTTAAACAATTTGGAACCAAATACAAAGGTTTAACAAAGCAAGCCACGGCATGCTCCGGTCGAGGCAGATGACCAGTGCCGTAGCCTAACTTGCCCGTTCCCCTCTGCTCTGAATCGATAGGGACTCATTTCGTATCTGGTACGGTGGTCTTACGGCAGGACCGGAATGTTCGGATGCCGTAGCCTCTTGGATAACGGGGACCAGTGCTTAAAAACAAGGAATAATGTACTTAAGTGGACTTAATTATTACTGTCAAAGATCGTAAAGGGCAAATAAGGGCGGAGATATAAGCCTATATACTAAAGGTACTAAGTCTCGTGAACAGAATGAATGGATAGTGACCCCGCTTTAGGCAACCTGGCCAATTTTTCTGTACGGGCCTAAATAGTGTCGCGCCGACAAAATCAGTCTGTAAAGTCAAAATAATCGCAAATGTCAGTTGAAAGGTGACATTTGGTCTATGCTTGACGAAGACTTGTCCAAACAGTTTTGCCAGATAAGTAGAGCTGTGACTTTGCAGCAGTGACTTGTTAATGTAGTCATGATGGAACATGTTCCAGAGACTGCCCGAAGGTATTCATGTGTCGAACACCGTCTGTAATGTCGTAATTGGCGGACAACAGACACGGGGCAGCAAGAGTTGCCCAAGAAAAAAAAATTAAGTTGGTCGCACTTGGGTGGCAAGTTGCCGAGATGAAAGCGAGAGAGAGCCGGACTTTTCCACCAGCGACGTCCATGTCGTGGCGTTGCGGCAGGGCCGATTTTGTAACGTGGCAGGCATCGCCGCCTGTCATCCACTGCAGAGCACTGTAGAGTGTGTAGGGAAACTAGTGGGGTAAACACACTGACAGCATGAGCGGCACAGTTACAATGACAGCGGGCCGCGGTGCTGTCACCACGGCGCCCAATACATCTCTACACGCGGGGAACTTAGTCGGCAACATGTTATTCTCTTCCCGTCTCAGATAATATGCACCTGCATTGTCATGGAAACACGAGGTGTTTGAAGTGTGCGAACTAAAATATATAGTACAAAGCCTAAAAAGTGGCGAAAAGAATAAATGAACAAAAATATTACCGTATCGGTTATTGTCCTCTTGTGTTCCTGAAATATTCCCGTCAGAAAAGATTTGTAAATGATAACCGCTCCTGCAGTATAGTTGTCTGTATTGCAATGCTTCAACCCATGCGGCTATAGTACTCCTGACTGTCCGATCGGCTCCCCTTGCTCCACTCGCATCCAAGTTGTACGCATAGGGTTCATCATTGGCAACATTCGCCAGTAGTCCTACCTCCGTCTGCAGACGTGTGCTATTAGTCGGTGCTGGTCTTGCTCCGGCCAGTCCAATCAGGAGGTATATCACAGCTATCATCGCCGTGGTAGTGCTGGCACTAAAAATACCCATAATACAAGCAGTCATTTAGTAAATGCTAGAAATCTGTGTAAAGGGATAAAATTCACATGAGCTTCCAAATTTTGTGTATTTCCCGGGGTTTTAAAAATCCCACGAGCGTGCGCACCGCACAGCAATATCGTCGTCCGACAATCGTTGAGTATGTTGTTAGGACTGCGCACACACTGTTTATATACATGCTCCAAACGTAGACATGTATGTAAATAAGTTTGCCTGGGTATGTCGACTATTCCCTTGCTCAGCGCAGCCCACGGGTCCATAAAAAAACGCAGCTATTCGGAGATCATAGCTCACACAAGGTCTCCGTTCAACTGACGCGCCCGATTCGAATAGCTCATATTTAACAATGAGCCAACGCGTGACAGAACAGGTCGGAGAGCTGATCGCAAATGAGGAGTGCGCAGCCAGTGTGAAAATGAGATGCCCTAACTTTGAATAATGAAGTGTGACCGGTCTAGCCTCAGCATGTCACCACAGTATCTTACTACCCTGGACTTGAGTAGCAATCCTGGAAAACACTGTGGGCAATTGATTCGTACCGATCATGGCATGGAGGAAGAGGCGAGCGCTTGTATAACTCCGTAAATTTCCGTACCAACGCCTTCTATATGTTCGCGTGTAAATTGGTCGTCTCCCAGATCAGTCGATTGGTGTGTTTAGATCGGTGTTATCTTTATCAAACTAGCATTTTATCACCTAATCGCTCATCTTGCTGATATATATGTACAACAATAGAAAAACACAATGGGTACTTTACGGTCCGAAAGCGTCTAGTTGGTAGATGAATAAACGGAATTCTGAAGAGAAACACGTGCCAAAGAAAAATAGGTATGAATCAATTACACGCGAAGTAATAACCATGTATACGTATTGACCAATTATGTAGTTAGACATTTTTTCAATCTCGCCGCTCATGTTAAACAGCGAGGAGCGCTATCTATTAGCTCACACGAGGGCGCTGGTGCGGGTGCGTATGAACCTAAATTCCGGGTCTACTAACGTCAAATCAGTGCATGGGAACGTGAACGTCGGGGCCATCCCTATCACCAACTGAAAACAATAGTTTGTTTGATCAAAGTAAACGCCTACGCTACGTGCCGATGCAACTTTACTCGTGCCGCCTCTACACCGCCGTAGCCAACGTAAAGCATTCCGCTAATGGTGATCCGAACATAATCTCAGCGGCCCTTTTTTTCTGCGAAGCTCCGACAAATTCCTGAGAGGCGGGTTTCATTCATGGCACGCTAGTGTGCGGAATTGAGAATATTGATATTTTGATCGCACTTAAACCGTTTTTTTCTTGACACGGAAAACGACTGTGTTAATGTCTCCCATTCGTCCCTGTCTGCCAATGCTACATCCGTAATATCTTTTAGATTTGTCTCATACATTGGAACCTCTCCATCAATGTACAATATCAAGACTTTTTAGAGCTGTAAGTCTTATAAAGCACTGCGACAGCTATTATTTCTTGAATTAAATTCGTGAAGACACTTATATACCACTAAAATAAACTTATCCGTTGCTTTACAGTAAAAATGGCAGTAAATTAACGAACTATAATTAGCAAAATAGTTCACTTCACAAAGAAAAAAGTGGATGATAAAATAATTTGCACCACCTCGAGCAACTCTGGGATCACTGAGTTAAGATTAAGAAGAATGTAGAAATGAGAGAGAGAGAGAGAGAGAGAGAGAGAGAGAGAGAGAGAGAGAGTGCTAGGCTGCCACTAACCTATGTCAGACGGTGATAAAGATGAAGTGAGATGTTCGCTCTAGTATGTGTAGGACGCAGCGGCAGGAGCCCTCCTTGTTCGTCCCCTCCGCTCTGGATCAACTTGTGCTCGTATCTCGCCTTTGCTTCGACTTAAATGCAATCGCGTGGTGGCCTGGGGAACAACAGGAAACTCCCCCGCCGTACAAATTAAGCGCGATGCCAGGTGAGAAAAAAATGAATTCTTGTAATCCAGAGCCGTCGATACGGGGGAATCCCTTTCTCTATTGTTATTTATAGCTTATTGTACTGCGATGTGGGCACTCTGACGCGAGGGGCATTCGGTTCACACAGTACATACTTGTCTCTTGGTTATGCCCTTTAGGAAATCGTGCCGAGATCTTTCTTCTGTAGATAGATATTATTTGCACAATATTGAGGTATTAGTCCTAATTTATTATTTCACATAGGCGTACAGAGATAGGGCACGTTCCACTCAAACAGGGCAGGACTTGCTTTATGCAAGTAAGTAACAGGTTTTAGGTAAATAAAGAATATGTAAAGAGACAGGAACCAGAGAGGGCGTGGTGTTTGATGAGCATGCGCATACTGGTCGGTAAGATTCAAGATGGCGGCAGCTGGAAGAAGACTTTTCAATATTATTCGGTCGTCTGAAGCACCCCTTCGAACGTTTTCGTCAAAATTTTCGAAACGTAAAGCAACTAAGTTTTCCATTTTTGGTTTTGGTGGCGTGTGTGCAGCGGCGGGAACTTTGGTATTTTATGTCTGCCGAGATGTCGTCAGAAACCCACCTCTTCTACCCGCAGTGATTGCTAAAGAGAAGGTAGGCCCTGTCATCTACGTAAACACAACTACGAAAAGGCACGAAATGCGTAGGCACGAACTTTGAGCATGCCGCGGCAATCTAAGTGAGATACGTCACAGATATTTTAAACTTGCCGTCCATAGCTCAATGCTATCACGATGGCTTATCCGTGAAAACGAACACCATTCTGTGTCAATTTGTTTCGGTATTCATGTGAACGGACGAGTCTCGGCTCCCACTGTAACAAGAGCGAACCTTTTCACATATGTAGAGCGAAACAAATAAACAAACGAATGCACACTTGCAAATGAGACAGCAATTCACATGTTTTGATGTATTGTAAACATCTTAGGCATGGTTAACATTTCGAGAATGCCGTTTTAATTTCATTTTCAGTCTGGTCCTGTTACAGTGGGAGGAGTACTCCGTCGTTGACATGAAGCACTCGTGACTCAACGTCAAGCGGTGTTACAGTCTATACAGTCGCAGTCTATATACCCTGGAAAAAGATATTTTCTAGGGTATATGGTAGTATAGACGGGGAAGACGTCCTTCATATGTAACTACTAGTACATGTCTTGGGACAGTATGTGATCAGGGCTGTCAATGTTTTTCAGAATAGAAGGGTACAAGTGAAAGAACAGGAGGGTACAACCTTGTGCGGAGCGAAGCGGAGCAAGGCGTGCGCGCAAGCGCACGCGGGGGGAGGCCAGGAGGGGGGTGTCCCCCTCCTGAAGCTGAAGCTTTTCTAATTATTCATCTTCAATTGGTGGCCTGTGGTGGCACTTTTGAGGGCAATTTACTGTCAAGTTTATTATAACTGAAGTATAAAAAGTAACATGAAATTGAATCTTGTGAAATAAATTATGGAAGACAAACAGAAGTATTACGGAGTTTATATGTTTATTGATATACCAGGTTATTATTATTGCCTACAAATTGTGTTGAATTACAACCTGCTTAATAAAGATCATAATCTGAACCATAATCAGAATCACTGGAGTACTCATCTAAGCCCAAGGCTTGTATCGGTATAGCAGTACCAGCTGACAATACCTCAATATTGTGTGATTCTCAGGCTGATGAAACAGTAGCTTCAGAAACCACATCTGAAAAACTATTTCTTCAGATGTAGCTTTAGAAACTACACCTGCAGAAACTATTTCTTAAGAAACAACATCTGCAGAAAGTAATTCCCATTCAAAAACAGCTAATCGTATTAGAATCTAAAAAAATCTTGTCCCCACTGTAAAACTGATGTCATAACGTCACGACAAAAAATTCCGATCTGCGTCTGGTTGATACTGCTGTAATTTTATTTTGTCTGTTTCAAGACCTCTCCTCAGAGTTACCGGCTATGAATTTCCAGTGTGAAAATTTACAAATGTAATGGGGTAAATACGAGACCATTACCAGAGACAATTTGAGTAGACGCTACGTCATACAAACAATTACAAAATACAATACTCAAGTTTACATCCACTAATGAAATTGCGTGCCTTCGTTGTCCGTCGGCCTCTCAGTTGACAAGATTGAGAGTATGTTGATTTATTTACGTAGTAAATCCTTGCGCGTGAAAGTTAACGATCAAATATTTTCTCCTGATGACTATCATAGTATCTATTCTGATATCCCTCACAGTAGTCAGAGTTTTGTCGAAACCCACGCCTGCCAAGTGGGTAGGCTCACTACATGCATGTTATATCCATATCCAAAACATGGTTTACCGCCGCGCCGCACGTACGTGCAAGATACCGCGAAAGTATATAGTCAAGCCTAGCTAAATTTTGTGATTGCCCTAAACATTAAAAAATGTTGGTCTTGGTAAATGATTTTGAAGGATCGGAATACCGATATTTGCTTTTGAGGAAAGATTTCGGATGTCGGAAAATATTTATCAAACTTCAATACTCGGGCCTTCGAAACAATCACAGTACACAGCATGTACAGTACTACCGTATGAATACATTTCATAGAACGGCGGCTTGGTGCAAACAAATTCAGTGGTAGTCAAAACTCACTAAAAATTATGTCAATCCCCACAAAGTTTGTTTTGCGTTGAGTAAACGATTCTTACTCATTGTAAAGAGCGTTCACGATCTGCAAACGGGAAAACAAATCAAAAATTCCAGTCGCTAAATACACGTAATGCTATGGCACTTTGCTCAGACGCGGCGTGAAATCTACATTGCATGCTATACCATTGATGGATTGAAACCCCGATCACTGAAATTCCTCAGGAAAATAAAATGATTTACAAATATTGACATTACTTTTATATCCAGAGCTAGTGTGAGCCTCTCGGGGGTCTTTTTTGGACCCATAAATCCAACGAGGCTGTCGACTTTCGTAGCCATATCGATCGTGTACGTCCGAAAACCAATCAGAACACGTAAAGCTTTTTGACAGTACCGATTACAACCAATCAGAAATCGGCTACCAACGAGCCTTAGGGGCTGCGCCTCTGTAGCACAGCGCAGCCAACGGTAGAATTTGGACAGGAAAGAATTCATAACGTGTGTAAAGATCATTATTGCAGGCCTTGAATAGGGAAAACAGGCGGCGGCAAGACCTGTGTCAGACGGCGATTTGCCGCCGGTGACCGGCTATAATTGACAGCCCTGTGTGATGGGAAACATCTTGTATCCCCATAGCCCCTATGACAGAGCCTATATTCTGTTGACAATTGCCTCATTTACTAATAGTACATCACATGTAGTATTGTACTAGCTGGATAGCCTTGTAGGGGCATTGTTTTGATGTTGGCACAGTTCAGAGGGTCGTATGAACATAACTTTCAGGACAGTCTTTCATGGTAATTGTCACTAGGTATTCAAGTCATATGATAGAATCTTTTACCGAGCGGTTTGCTTCTGTTATTGAATTCTGAAAATGTGTGGGAGTGGATTTTAAAAGCGGTCTTTGATGACTAAAGATATGAATGTTAAGTCTTTGATGCTCATATAATGATCAAGACCACGGTATACAAAATATGGTGTAATAAAAGACGAGTACCCAATGAGTCTTACAGTCTTTTAAAGTAATATAAAATACAATTGTTCACTCAGTTGAATGTCAATCTCCATTTGGCATAACTTTTCTGTACATCCATTAGCTTTGCTATGCTTTGTAAAATTCTGTACAGTTTCATGTTCCACTTCCCAAATCATATAAATGCGCCTGGTGTTCAACATGTAAACACGATGCCTACCGCTTCTGTAATGTCTAATATTATTTGTTGAAGTCTGGACTAGAATTCATTTGTAAACAATATCATGGCATTTTGTACACAATGTCATTGTGTTGTGTTTGTGAGGCTAACCCTTTGGGGGTACAGATACTGTGCACCAAAACCAGGTCGCACCACACAGTGTTGTCCCGAAAGCCTTTCGTCCCCAAACCACCTCTTCTCAAGTATTACGGTACTTCACCTCATACCACTTCCCCCAAGTGCCACCTCATACCAAAACCACTTTGTCCTAAGTACCAACCGGTCAACAAACGGTTGTTGGTCACAGTGCAACATTTTCACTATATTGGACTGTACATGTAATTTTGATGCATTTCCATGTCAAAACATTTTGACTAATATAACATACCTTCGCCCAGAAACCATAAAAATTGTATAGAATTGAAAAAAGAAGAATAACACAAAATGACGTACACATGTGCAGTCACAGCTCTGAGAGTAATAGTGTTGCAGAAGTGTCCATCTATGGCAATGCAATCTCCCATACCTTTGTAGTGCTGGTAAAAACAATGACTGGTGCCTTGTGCAGAATTGTGTGATGACAGTTTCTTGACAAACTGTTCACTTTCGAGAAGTTGGTTTTTTGAATAGATAGGTGATGAAATCTTCATGAGCATTTGTGGGTAGTTTTCAGCTTTAATAGTTGGCAACACTTTGGGGCAAAGTGGAGTTATTTTGGGTGTAAAATGCTTTTTGAGGTGAAATGACTCTTGGGGGAAGAGGTTTTTGGTACAAGGTTGTTTTGGTGTGAGGTGGTTTTAGTGCAATATGGTATGGGACAAGGTGATATGGTGGGACTTGGTTTTGGTGTGAAGCATCTGGCAACCACTTCGTACTTCAGCATTCTCCAGGAAGAATGAGGAGAAAGCGTTTTTGTTTTCTAAAACAAAAATCAACAAAAATGTGATCAAAATTAACAGCCATTATCCCTTTAAGAAAATTCAAATCCAAAATGTTAAACCTGGTCATGTGGTACGACTTGGTTTTTGGTGCAAAGTGTCTGGCAACCACCTTGTCTTTCAGTATTCTCCACAAAGGAGGTAGTCTAGTCCCTACCAGAGTATTTTTGCCTTCAGAGATTTTTGGCCTTCTCCCATTCTCCGTCTAGCCATGAGATTAATGATAAAGCTACAGTATGCAAAAACTGCTAATTTTAATGTGAATGGTCGCCAACAGAGACTCTGGCGTCCATTTCAAAGTCAGTCAGTTAAAATGGTCCTCTCGTGGTTTTTCCCGTGGTAGTAATATTGTAGCTACGCCCATAACAAGTCACATGAGATGATAATATTTCAAGTACAGTAAAAAATGGCAATCTTTTTTATTCCTTCGAAAATTTGTTTGCATCTATCCAGTGGAAATAAAATTGCATTCCTGTTCCCTAACAGTGACATAGTTAATAAAGTAAGCTTAGTTGACGGAAACAACTTTAGTCATACTACTACTAGAGTAATAGTCAACATAGATTTGACCTATACATGTAATATGTCTCTTTCTCCGTCAGCCATCAAGCCCTGGCTTTAGTTGTCCAGTAAAATATTAGCCATGAAAACCAAAATTAGAAATTGAGAAAAATCTGTCTCTGAACTGACAGATCAAATTGGTCTACCATTGTAAAATGTGTGGAGAGGTTCAGGCAGCGGTGTAGCCCCAACCCCAATCGTTGTTAAATTAATGACATATTGCCAGTGATACCCAGCATTATGGAAGAATGTGTTCCTCTGTATTCCCTATTTTTCGTCAAACTTGGATTCTATAAAACTCCATGTACAGCTAAACAGACTTCCCTTCTGTCAAATCAGAATATAATTCCTGTTAACGCCCCATTGCCTGTATTTTTTGCATGATTTTCAACAACATTCTTTGAAAAAAAAGCAACTTAATGTAAAAGTGCTTATTGAAGTGTGACAACGGAATGTTTTGAAGGTGTTGAAGCCCCCGAAATTTTTCTCTTGAAGGTCCAACTTTCAACCTAAGATTGATACAGTACTGCCAGAGTGCAGCTGTTGAAAATTTTTGAATGTCTGCTTTTAGCCAATGCCATTTCAAAAAATATTCCTAGTTCAAGTTCAACAGAAGTAGTAAAACACTGGTTACTTTGGTAAGTGCAAAATTAATACTTCAAAAGTATGTTTTGATATGAAGAGCATTGATGGACATTGCATGCTGTTGGATGACAGATTGAAATCACATGGAATTTCAAGAAATAGTATTAACCATGATTTCGTGAAAATTAGGCATCCTTTCACTTTTATACTGAATTTAACCTGGTTAGTTGCCGTTGATTTCCCTTGTCCTGTTAGTATTCTCGAGGGCAATAGCTTTGTTTTATCATGGTAAACTTACAAATTTACTATGAAAAATTCCATGATCTTGTGACGTCAGTGTTGTTGCGAAAGGCAATGTTGTGATGGACATCATGTTTTATGGCAAAATACCTCCCTGTTCAAGATGACAAAGTCTGAAGACAGGTACACAGTAAAATGCATCAATTGACAGAGACAAAACATGACAAGAGAGTCTCTCTGGGTACCCTAACCTGCAATGAGGTCATGACTTTTTTCAACCCCGCAACTGTTCAGCTCATTAACTTGCTGAAACTTGAAAGAGAGTGTTTTCCATAGAGGAATACCTTCTTTTGTCTGCGTTGTAAATATGTCTTGTCGCTATACCTGCAGAAAGGTATTCAGATAAGTTACAGCCAGATGTTTATAGTGTGGGTCTGACACTGTGTCATGGTACTAAATTTTTAGAACACAATCACAGCACGCATTGCAGCAGTTACTCTTACCTGTTTTCAGGGATATTATCTCTAGATATTCTGTCTCAGCAACTTTAAATGAGTGTGAACATGAATTAGGTGATGTAAAATCACATACAATCAGCAAGAATGATGTACTCTATGGTAAATATAGACTATTAGTTTAACTTTGAAGTAAACTAATTCTTTCATCAAGTGTCAAATTCTTGCAAAAGAACCTATGTCAACAGTTTTCCGGGATCGTTGTACTTTTATTCTTGTCTTTTCCAACTTTTGCAAAAAACTGTATTGGAAAAACTATGCTTGTCTTGTTAGTACTTAGTTTATTACTTTACTTTGGGATTTTTGAGATCGTAAAATTTGCTAGCCAGTCGGAGGTCATCTTCCATAGAAAAGTGTGAAAGAATTGTCTGCATGTAGCAACAGGTGAGACCTGGTTCTTGACCTATGTCTGACCTGGGCAATAGGCAACAACACAAACAAGGAAGAGTAAATCTGGAAGAAGAATGCAAGGCTGGATAAGTGTAAAAAGATGACAGTGTCGTGAGGGAGCCAGGAATTTTGCCATGGCAACACATACAATGTACACTACTATCATGCTATTAAGAGACACCTTGAGATCAATGCTGCAGCAGACATGTGTGCCAAATTGGCTCAGTGTCTGGTACTGGTAGCAGTTGAACGGGAGATCAGGTTCAACACTGAAGTATGCTGCCCAAAGGTTAGACACAGTCTAAGTAGAGTCACGCTGGACAAAGAAAAGACCTTTTGCCAAATTATTGAAAGGCATTACAGAAAATATTTAAACGGACATATGTATATTCCTCCGCTTTTACTTTTGTTGTAACTGTAAACATTATCCTGAGGAAATGTTCCTAAAGTGTTTTTGTTGTACATTTGTATCTTTGCTTGTTTATGTCTCTTAGCATTGGGTATTCACTGGTATCGCGTTTCATGGACGTGAAAGAAACTTCTAGCTGCACTGTCATGCATATGCACCTCTACAGGGGAAATCTTTACAGGTCTGTGGTGTCCTGTTTCAATCTCTATGAGAGTTTGTTGTAGGGAAAACACTGGACAAACACAATTATGACTTCAAAGACAAACCTGTAAGGGTTAGCGTGTTTCCTTTTCACCACCTTGAATGCCGTACATTTATGGTTATCAAGGAAAGCAAACTTGCCGGTAATTTCATGGTCAGAATCGAAAAACCAACACGGTGGTTCTCTGGCCTCGAGGGGTGGCAGATCAGAGTTACAGACAGTAGCATCAGGCACATCTGGCAGAGGACGGAAATTTGCAGACATTTCACAGGTCTTTTAGCCGTTAATGTCTGTTTGAGAGTAAAGTGTCCACAGAGCGTAAGTGGTGGAACAGTTCAAAATACCTATTACGGCTGAATAGTCTCTTTTGAAAGCCCGCAACAAGTGCCATATTAGTAATATCCCTTTTGGCTGTGTAGAATTCTTCACAAGGTATGCATGCATGGTATGTTGCCTGTTTGACCATTTGCCATCAGAGTTGTGACACTTGGCTAGCAGATAATAAAGCCCTTATTTATAGCATGCGAAAACGAGGAAAGAAAGTTGATATACTTCACTGTTGCATTCACTCTTTTCAATATCAACATTTTCTTTACTCATTGCGAGAGGTATTCTGTGTCTTGGATGTATGGTTGAAGCTGCATTAAGTTTCAACACTGCTAATGTCTGACCCAGTGAAAGAAAAATTGTGATGGTCATAGGACTTCGATGCACACCGCTGCATCAGAGATGTTCAACAACAAAAAGACGTCCCCTTCTAATTACAAACTGTGTTTCATAGTTTATTCACTTGTAAAACTTTCTTGGTTTGGATTTCATGTGTTTTACCAACATTTTGGCTCCCAGAAACCCCCCAGACGACGTGCCCTGAACACCTGATCCACAGTGTTCCACCTTCTGATTTCAGAAGGTGCAAATGGCACGGGATCGTGTGTGTGGTCTGCAGCAAGCAAACACTGGTACCTTCATTTCATAGCACAGTGAACATTGTTACTATTAATCTACATAGCATAGGATAGAAAGGAAAAAAAAGATTGGTAGCACCCTGTCCCCAACAGTATCAGAAAAGTTGAAAAATGTAAAGTCCTCCATGGATGGTTGGTTGTTCCAAACAGGTGCCTCACCGTAACCAGTCATCAGTTTCTCTCACCATCATTTAATTTTTTTGGAAATACTGCAAAACACCAAAATGGTAACAAGAGTTCAAGTGCAGAGTCCTAGGACTGTCCTTGAACACTGAAGCAAACACAGCTTGTTGGCACTGGTGTGTCGGAAATTTTTCTCTAGTTGGCCATTGTAGTCTTCAGACAGAGAGTGCGAGTTTATTGTGCCTTGGCTGCCTGCCAGTTTCAACTGTCACGTTGTATTGAAACGGGTCAGGGTATCTCTTCGTTCTAAATAGACTGGAGTACAAGGGAAGCTGTGAATTATATTTTATACTGTATACCTTCCTTCCGGCATGATCAGGTGTAGCGGTATGTTGTGACATGCAGGTGGATTTTGAAACTTGTGTACCGTACAGGTATGAGTGATGGACCTCTGAAACCAAAAGGTGTTTTTTTCATGGAGATTTGGCTGACTGTGGATACCTGCCAACTCTCACCTTTCTATGATAACTCTTGATTTTTTCATTAGCTGAAGCTATTGTGTGAACTTTATGGAAAGACAACAATGTAAATGTTGTTTTGTCAATAGAACATAAGCATTTACATGAAGTAGGTTGCCTATGGCAAGACGCTTTGGGAATATTCCTCCAGGAGTCAAAGCTAGGGTAGAAGACTGCAAACAGACAAATGTGAATTTCAATGGGTATGTGCGTCTTTGTAAGAATTATGCCAGGATATGCCAGTGATTGTCAGTAAGTACCGCAGACGTAGACATCCCACAGTGTTGAAAAATGGGTGAACATTCCAAGTAGGTGAAGGTCAGGGCTTCACTTACACTTAGTATACAGTATGGTTATTGAGAACAAGCTGGGTGGATTTCACTGTCATCTTAACATGGAGTGTGCACTTGTTGAGAGATTGAAAAAGCTGGAAGCATTTGTACCGGAATGTCCGGAATATTACTGTATCCATACTTGTGACAAGACGAAACGAGGAGATTCCGAAAAAAATTGCCAAAAATAGGTCTCTTGCCTTTGGGATATCTTATCCACGTACATGGTGGAATGCAAGAAGTTGCTGGTTGAATGAATTTTAAAGTGAAACATTGCAAATTTACTCCTGTAGCAAGCACACTCATGTTGCCAAAAGACTGTCCAAATGATTTATCAAAGATATCGGCCCTCTGCAAAACGTGATGAGGAAATCTTTCTGCTTTGGTATCACAGTTAGAGATTTTGATATTTTCTTTGTCTCATTTGTATTCTAACCCCCGCATCCAATCAGCCATCATTCTCATAAGTTCCTGTTAAAATTCCTGAGCTCATTTTGAACATAATTCTATAAATACAGTAGCCAGCCATCTAGGTTTCATTGGTCTTGATACACTTTCCTGAGAAGGCAAAGTTATGCCGTGTATATACTCTGCTCGAGGAAAGTGAAAAACAGGAATAGGTTAGAGGTCATAGGATATCAATCTGCTTAAAGCATTTGGAGAGGCATCCCACTAATGGATAATATTTTCACTTTTTGTTTAGGTCAACAGTACGTGTGTCTCAAACTGTCATTGAAGTTGTTCTACTCTTCCGCGTTATAAAGTTTTAGCCGCTTTCAGTTCTCAAGTACAGCTCTCAGTAATTTTTCAAGAGTAAAAAACGCTGGTGCTTGACCAGGACTTGTCTCATGAGTGACACAGAGTAGACTTTAAACTGTGCCCCTGTTCCTCAAATGCCATGGTAAAATGTTTATAGTTGAAAGTTTCCAGTTTGCCTCATTGCTCTCGGCTTATGCTCGGGCCACTGAGTCTGCTTGGGGTCATGGTGATCCCTGACCCTAGAACTACTGAGACCAGATGATATAGAAGAGCTCACTCCCAACAATTTTACATTACGAGAGAGGAGAATGAATAAACCAACCAGAAATGAAAATCTTTTCACTTTGTAAGGTAGTGATTTAGATATCTGTCACATTTTTTGCAAATTTGCCAAAACTTTTGTAGGACTGGCCAGTGTTTCTGTACTAATTTGAACCAGTGAATGATAAGTAAAATGATCAACATTCTCTGAAAGTTAGCCGTCAGAACCCATGCGAGATACTGAAATATGTCAATACAGAAAATAAATGGCATATCCCTATTAAAAGAACATCTCAGCATTCATCAGTGTAGAACTACAAGCAAGCAACTAACTTTCACAATGCTATACCAGTACCCAACCTTGCCAAAGTTTTCACTGGAAAAAATAAATATTTCTTGTGAAAATCCGATATCCATAACTTTTGTGGGTGCACTCAACTTCACTGTTTTTGTTGTAACCAAAGTAGAAACAACTGAAAGATTCATGTGTTCGTGTACATCAAAAGCAATTATTGTTGTTTTTCTAGGCTATAGCAAAATTGATGTCTGAAAAACGTAGTCATTATCATTTACAATTCCAAACCAAACACTGAATGAATTGATTTATGATGCATCCGCAATGAGCAAAGCCTGTTAGCTTGTAATAAAAAAATCAAGTGATTCATGTTCAAGGCTAGATCCTAGATGTACTTTCACATTTTATCCACTGCATGCCATCATGTCCGCTCACATCCCTGATTCAAATGTCTTGGGTAGACTGACAACAATATTGGGTTACAGTAACATCACAAAAATTACTTTAACGTGAGCAGGAATGGGCAAAATTAAATTGCCCAGTGTGTGTAGGTTTCAATTTACAGTAATAGGAGGTTGTCATGTGCAAACCTTTACACCCCTTTCAAGCCAAGTCTGTTGGTGTAAAATTACAACTGAGGCAATGAGAAGTACAGAATTTGTATTGTTTGTAAACCAAGGCTAACTTAGAAGTGAACCAGACAAAAAATTTCTTTTGCAATAAGAGTTTGTACTGGTTCTAATTTTGAAATAGAATAATTATCTGTAGGAATCAGGCCATTGCAAATTGCCTAAGTTCTGCTGTCTGTATGTTACATGAATGGTATAAAACATCCATTGTTTGAAACCCTCCTCCATGGTGTTTCATAGCTGAGTGTTCGTCGTTGCGATTACTTGTGTTGTAAAAGTTCGACAATTCACTCATTGATGTCTCAGAATGGGATTTAGTCACTTTGCTGTTACAGAAACACATGAAACCACTGTCTAGTTTACGTTAGTTAACACAAGTTCTTGGATCTCATCTGGTATCAGTGCAGAAGACACCCTCTGTTGTGATTGCGGCTCCTGGTGTGCTCTCTTCTTTTACACTGTAATGAATGAATAAAAAATAGATAAATAAATTATTAAATAAATGAATTAATCAATTAGTAAATAAATAAACAAATGAATCAATTAGTAAATAAATAAATAAAAAGATAAATAAATAAATTGATTAACCTATTTCCTGCCAGATGGTATCGCTTCCCCATCAGCCAAATCAGTGAAAAGCGGTATTGAGCTGAAACTACATGTATTTCCACCCATTTGGCTTGGTCTGTTCCAACAGCTCTAATCCATAAAAATCATGTGTACAGTATCTGTGACTTCAGGGGCCTTCAAATGTTCAATTTTTTGTTAAAAATGCACCAAATGGGACACATTGTGCTTCACTAGTTTTAACAAACAACACCTGATGGTGAAACATGAACTTGGCAGGAAAAGGGTTAATGAACTATTAGCACTCCATGGTTTCAATTACATATTTGTAATTGATCAAGCACTGGGCGCTCCTAGAATTCAATACATTAATTGATTGACACATAATTAATTAATTAATTTATTTATTTATTAATTTATTTACTTATTTATTAATTGCAGCCATGGAATGTTCATGTCTCTCAAAAATTTCCCTTCTTCTATCTCTAAAACTGATAGAGTGGTTTTGTCAAAGGATTGTTAATGTTAAACAAACCCTTTCACCTGCATGTAATTTATCTTCATATTGAGTTAATCAACAGATCAGAGTAGATCCCAGAGACTCGAAACAATTGACAGTAGGTTGATCAACACAAAGATCTCGCATTGTTTTGCTTTTATCATCACGTTATAATTTAATGACTTTCTGTTGAATAGCTGTATTGTAGTTTGATCAAACAACCACCATTATTCTTGGATTACCTGTCATACTTGAGAACCATAGAAGTGTCAGGGCTTTCACAATCGTTGTCTTGGCTTGCTATTCTGGTGATATGCTGCCTAGACTTATGCCCGGTGTATTGTAAGTACATACTTCACTATGGTCAAAGGGTCACCTTGTAGTATCAATGCATGGCTTGTTTGATGTGTGTATAAACTAGTAAACTCAAGTTTTATTGATGTAAAATATAACTGCCGTTGTTCGGTTGTGTCCCTGCATCAAAACTTACATGTTGTATACTTAGGGACATTTACGTGTCTTTCTTAGTGGGAACAAATAAACTCATGTGATGCATCTGTAAATTATCATGAATTCTCTCATTCTAACTCAGCCACTGCCAGGTTTTGAAAAAAAAGTCACAGGAATAAGATGTTTTATAAGTCTCCTATGGCCAGTGTTTATTGCAAAGTACCTCTGCAAATATGAGTATCATACATCCCTCTTGCACTGGGACATCGAAGTGCCATTTGTGAGGATGAGTATCATGGGTTTTGAGTTCATTTGCAATTCACTGGTGAATCACAACGTCAGCGGCTTTGATGTAGGCGTGTGACATATTGGCAAACTTTGGAAATTCATTCAAGAGACAAATTACATTCAGAAGGACTTTTTGCAAAATGGAAACTCCAAGAAAATGATTTTAAACTCCAACTTCCGTTACAAGAGACATTCATTTTTTGCATCTACGTCATTTCTATGGTTAGGATTTTCTCTTATTACTGCGAATATGCAGGAATATTTTCTGTGGGTGTAAGATTCGTTTTGTAGAGGATACAGTGATGACAGAAAGAAGAGTAAACATTTTCTAAAACATGGTGCAATTTATTTGGTATCAAGTTTAACATGTACTTTAACTCCTTCATTTGTCTCCCCTTCAAGTCTAGTCAATATTTCAAGACAAAGAATTGATTACTGAGGTGACTTGGCATCACTGAAGGTCAATTTCAATCATGTTACTTTCATAAACAATCTCCAACACCAGGCGGACTTTTGAGACTCTTCAAGTTGTATTCATAGCATGTAGACAGCCAATGTGCAATTGAACTGTGAAAGCCTCAAATAGTTCAGGTTGTACATACTGTAGTCTTATACATGTAAGACCGTCCATTATGAGGTAAAATGGTTTGTTGGTTCTGGAAAGGTATATTTTGTGTGTTCTAGTACCATAGACCCTCGTTTTTCTCGAGGGTCTATGGTTCTACCAGGTACATTGTATTCTGTACGTAGCAATGACTTCATCCACTCATCCACAGTTCATAAAGCCAGTGGTAAGGACATGAAGTTGGCCTGCAGTCATCTCAAGTATGATCTTATACTTGCGTGATATTCCTTCAATTGCGTAGCATACCATCAATAGAAATTTTCTTTCCTGGAGAAAGATACAAAGGGTTTGCAGAATACATCACCAAATAAAATTAGCTGTTGGACATGACATTCTCATCTGCTGCAAATCACACGAGCATGTCGTCTTCTGTACAGCCTGTCTGTCTGTCTGTCTCTTTAGCACCGCAATATGTTATCACTTGTTGACTGTAGAATGTGAAGTATGGTTTTCTAATAGCCGACCATGGGAACTGTTGAGACCCGCAGTGTTTTATAGCCAATCTGAGTTCACAGTGGTGTCATGTACTTGCATACCAGTGCATTCTCTGTCCTCATTCGAAAATTGAAACTGGTCATGTAATGTGTTCATTATATATATATACCATCACATCACAATATGCAATATATAATCTGCAAAGTTTTTATTAGCTGTAAGAGCTGAAGTCATGAGTTAATAATATTACAATCCAGTCCCTCCACTCACGGACTATTTTTATGACTGTTTACTGCCTGCAAAGCACCCTTTCAAGTTGAACGTATTGCCAATAGTTTTTGTGATTCTCCTATCCATAATTTACAGGTATTGTAAGTTACTCCAAGCTCCTACTATCACCAGTTTAACAAAAAGGTGAAATGAAAAGATTAATTAAAAATTTAGAACTGTTAGTGTTAGAGCTGCAGCATTTTGTCAAGTTAATCTGCGAATATAGTAACTGAATGTAAATTCAATCTGGTTCCCTCAGGGTCTTCCTCATATGGAAATGTGTGTGTAAAGAATGTCGCAGATTTCAAGTGTAGATGCACTGGCTGTGACCTAGACAAGGCCTGTCCATTTTGCTTAACTGGTTAACATCATTCTTGTCCAATCGTTAAAACCGCTCCCAATATCGTAAATGGACGTGATTCAAATCAATTTAACAGCTTTAAAATGTATCTTCACTCTGGATGTCACTTGATTTTGCACTCCATTGTCATTAGAGGAATAGAACATCACTATCCTATTAGGAAAGAAACTCCGTCTTTGCTTTTTACACTTTCCCTACACAGAAAGCCAATTTAACGGTCATGGAACCTCCACATGTTGACCTTGAACTTTACCCTACATTCACATTTGGCTGGGGCCATCCATGTCTCTACTCATACATATAATACAACATACACGTTCTTCCTTAAGATTAAGCAATTTTGACTTTGCATCAATGGCAACTTACGGTTCTGAAATTTTCTTCAATGCCACTGAATATAAATTACACAACACATGAGTGTATACAGTACTACTTTGCTATGAACACTCAGGTGACTGTGTTAACTCGCCTACAGTGACTCTGAATGCCCTCCCTCATAGAAGCGATAACCCATGCCTGTACCACAATGAATGAATTACCCTTAAGATCACTGAAAAGAAAACCACCAAACTAGACTTGGTCTATGGCAGTGATAATCAACAGTGACGTGAAATTGGCTGAATGAGAGAATAATGCCATCTCATGTCTTCCGCAAAGCCACTCCTTGATGAGAGTCACAGGCCTTCCACATTTTTGGCATTTTCTTTCCAAACCAGTAAATGGCATTGTCAATGGATAACACACTTTCTTCCTGTACTGTACAATATGGATTTAATCCAGTTACCTGTGTACTGGTACTCATCGCCCCTGTTTCCTTATTTGTTTACAATTACCATGGAAACTACATCACCTATGAATGCATTCCTGCTCATTAGCTTGGTGTATGATAATAGGATTGTCACTAATCATCTCTGCTCTTCATCCAGCACTTTGGTAACAAAATTATTCATTCTCTTCTGAGAATTTCATCAAGTTGGCAACATACTGGTATATGTAATACAAATGATTGTCCTCATTTGTACATACAGATTTCCAATGGTTGTGCACTGATACATGTACTTCCATGTTACTCTATGAATGTCATCATTGCATAATTTGATGGTATTGCGCAATTATCATTTCACTGCATGTTTCATTATGTTTTAGGCACCAATAGATTGAAATGATAAGTTGTTTTTGATCTCAAAAGTAGATTAACAGTGAAAGTTTAACCCAAAGGAATCAAGTTACATCGAAACCGAGGTGGAATAAAAAATCCTGTTTTTAAACTGGCTTCATCTATTTCTTTTCATAGTCTTTTTAGGAATCTAAAGCATTGTAGAAGCTCCAACCTCATGGAATATTTTCATGGGGCTGCCAGCAATGCATGGGGAAATAAAGTTTCATTGGATAAGATTAATGCACCTGGTATGCAAATTCACAGATAGGTGAATGAATCAATCACATGAAGCTGCCACCAAGTACCATTAGGTCCGCCATGCAACATTCAATTACGTAAGCTACGGCAGTTTTCACCCAACTTTATAAAGAAACCACCAAATAAAGTCCTATGCAATAAAGTATGGCATTTGCAGTTTAGAATGTTCACCATCAATGTATACCGGTAGGTCAGTGTCATTTACTTTACATCATGCGCAATACGTATTTGCGCACTTTTGATAGGTGACTTCCATCTTTAGCATTTTCAATTGTTCAAGCACACCATACTTAGATAGTTTAGCAGTACAATGAACCACAGGTCAGCCACAGTCCCTGTGGTCTGCTACAGTCAGAGGGCTTGTGGATCACAGACAGTCAGGTGGCTATATCTGCCCACAACTTGATAAACGGTGGGCCACAAGTTTTATTAATTTAGCTGCTGTAAGCTGGTCTGTTGAAAGTGGTGTAGCCTTTTTGTCTCGTTATGAGAGAATATCACTTTCAAGACAGGTGTGGAGGTTCCCATTTTGGTATGCGACAAATTAGACGTTTTGGAAAATAAAAAACACAGACTAGTTCTGGATGGGATTAACCGACAAACAGGAACTTGCTTAATTCAATGAAAAACAAGATTTGACAATGTGAATTAGATCACAACACATGTGTTTTC
The DNA here is from genome assembly GCF_041260155.1 of Ptychodera flava. Classification (NCBI taxonomy): domain Eukaryota; kingdom Metazoa; phylum Hemichordata; class Enteropneusta; family Ptychoderidae; genus Ptychodera; species Ptychodera flava. Next base: position 25,937,454 of record NC_091931.1, read on the forward strand.
TAACAATAAATAGGAGATACAGCTAAAAAACATGCCCTTTTACAAATGAGTTAAACTTAGAAGGATCAGAATTTGCACAATGCAGGCATCTCAAAGGGACCCCACACGTATCCCGTGTTTTTAATCTGTTTTCCCCAAAATGGCAACTTGTTTTTACCACTTTTAGTGATAGTTGTCATCTCCTGCACAGCACAGCAGAGGATAAACAAAGTATGTGCAAATGCCTCGTCTAGTCGGCTTCCATTGTTGAATTAATTGAGGAGTAGGGGTATAATTGTGTGCCTTGATAGCGCCGATAGCTATACCAGACTGATATCTGCCCTGACAATTTTCACATCTGAAATTTCAAATTTTATCTTGTATCATTTGACTGTATACTTTCAAGGACGATTACATGTATGTTGCTGTTAGAAAATGCTGATTTACTAAAAAATTCAGAGCCATCTGTATTCAACTTACTTGATATAGAAGACAACAGATGTGTGTTTGTGTGTGTGTGTACGTCTGTATTCACCTCTTGAACACCTTAGATAGGCAAATTCACCAAGAAAATGTGTAACATTAGTGTCAGGAATTTTCCTTCCGGCTAAACCTGTTTTATTATAGCGTTGAAAAGACCGCAGCCATTCACTTTCTGCAAAATTTGTGTTTAAAACTTGTCTGACACAATGACTCCAACTGTATGAGGGATACAAAATTTCAAACCTCTAACAAGGAAAGACAAATATCTTCAGGAGTTTTGAGACAAACTTCACAAAGACACAGAGGGGTTAAAGTAAAGGCCATTCCTTATGTGACAAGGTCAATGAGTAACATGAATCCTCCTGGGTCAGGGGGGTACCTTGATGTCTTGTGGTGAGTCTAGGACAATAGGCTTGACCTGTCTTCTTTACTCTGCAAGCCTGTTCAAACCACAGTCCCTCCCTGTATTTAAACCAGTGTTCCCTGAACCCATGGAAGCTGATTGTAGTCTGCCACTGACAAGAGTAAAAGTTTTCCAAGTCAGTATTTGCATTTGATTAGTTTGCAGCTTTGATTATATGCTGTGACCACTTTAATAAACTTGAACAAACTTGAAATTTAGTTTGGTTGGATTTTTGATCTGTCATCAAACATTCTATATTATCGTCATCAAGGTACGTCACATACCATGGCTCTGATGCAGTCAATATGCTGCACTATACCAACATTAAAGCACATATGGCCATTTAAAGGTACACCAGCTCTCTTTCTTTTCTACTTGATTAGGGCACTTTGCTAGCCACAATGCAGACTAAGCTAAGTCTCTGCTTACTGTACTCAGAAACTATGGAAATGACAGAGAGATCCCTGGCTTGCAGATCTCATTTCCGACAATGCAGACCCTGAACTGGTATGTCTTTGATTATAAAGAGTGTATTTGAGTGATGTTCAGTCATGCCAGACGGACATTGGGCTCTGTGACATCCTTGAAAGACAAGGGCGGCGGACTGCCTTGTTTGTTGTTTTGGGATGCACCAAAAGACACCCATAAATTTCAGGTTTGCAATATATCACACAGCCAGGCTTGCGGTCCCTTTCCCCGTTTAGGCTGGCAATATGGAGTCTCCTTAAAACTAAGCCATGCATGAAAATGGCAGCTACATTACTGATGGAGAGTGTTAACAGTCAAGGGTAGGGCAAACAGAACCTCTCGTTAAATAAAATACTATTCATATCAGAGGTGACAGAATCCACCGAAGAGGAAACTCAAGTAGCTCAGGTGTGACAGTGTAGTGTAGGGTGGACAGTTTAGCTTATCAGGAGAGAGGCAATTATCCCAGTCTGAAATCCTGACATTTTATGCATTGTTCCCGTGATATCTGTCCAGACCATGTTTAATAACACTGAGACAAAGCGGGCAAAATGACCCAAGTTGTCACATATTTTGGGGCATTGAACATTTCAGAGAATAGTAGATGACATAGGGAAAAGGATATATGTCACTTTTTCAGCCATTGCTTCTCTCCCAGCATTTGGTAAAATGTGTCTGACAGCTTGCCACTCATAACTAATATCCTCCCATTGGATGAAGTGTTCAGAACAGTCTTAACCTATTACTTCAATTATGTTGATCTTTTGCACGCCCTTTGTAAACTTCAGAAATATTCTCAGAATTTTGCTGCTTTCGTATTTTCCGCTGTGGACCAGCTCAGCAGGTGCATATGACAAAGGGACCTGTTATGTATTGTACTGTCCAAATATTCACAAACAGTCGCCAAATTTCCACCCCAATAAGCTCTGTTCCGTTTCACTGATCCCTTTAACTTTTAAGAATCATAAAATTCAGTGTCATCCGTTGATCAGAGCTTGGTAACTGGAAAATGTGGAAGTTGTGCCGTACATAGAAAGCTGAAGTTGACACTAACTTTCGGGCACTTACAGAAGCAATTTGGTGCTGACAAGTCTGCTTCCCATTTATTTATTGTGGTTGTGGCCATCATTGGCTCCAAGACATCACCCTTGGTATTAAACTAGCTGAATTTATCACAGACGCAGACTGTCCCCACTGGGGACGTCCTCGGGGATGATCTTTGTAACCTCCAAATTACCGAAATGTAAACCATCAAGCACAACAGTTATGAGAAAACTTCAGCAAGTCGGCAATGTGTTTATTTTCTGGTAATTGAAATTTGTGACTCAGCCTTGAAATGAGGTAAAGGTTGGAGACCCACCTTAATAGCCGTCACTGGACAGCCTTCATTGCTAAATTAAAAAAAATTCTGGAACGCCATTCATTCTGGAATACAAGGACATGCCAAGACAAATATTTCATCTGAATTTTGGACAAAAAGGAATGACACGTCCAGTTTGCTATGCATCTATGAGTTTCAAAGTTATAACATCAAATGAGGTGTACAAACTTTTAGTGTATTCTTCTATAAAAAAAATCTTCATTCCAATGAAGGAGATGTGCTATTGATCTAAAGTACCCGTTTTCCAGCTTTCATTATCCATCAGCCATTGAGCTTGGCTTATCCAGCTCGCTTATCACCAAATCTCCAAATCTGGTTACCTGGGATGATCTCTGACCTTTGACATCGCACTCAGAGTTGTCCAAGTTTTCGGTTCTCTTGTTGTGAGTGATGATGGTGTGTGTTTATGTAAACAACTCACAAGTGCCTGTATGAAAGCAACTTCAAGGTGTAAATATTCCCCTTTGTCCTTTGAATGAGACAGAGAAAAAAGGCAACTAAGCTCAAAATCTGGGCAGCTGTTTGTTTTCTTAAGGACACATATCCTTGTACGTGTACAGGTTTGGACAGGTCTTGAGCTATCCAGGTCACAGTTACTTGTCTCAACCTGGTTTCAAAGTTCCAACAACTTTATGTACTTACAGATTATCTGCACATGCCACATTTTCGTACTGTCTGGGAAAATGCCAGACACCGTTCCGAATTACCAGGTTAGGGTAAGCTGAATCTTGAAGTGAAACGAGAGCCAAAATTACAACCACAGTCCCTTCACAGAGGGACTGTGTAGCAACCAAGAACAGAGTTCTTTCAGAGAAGACCAACATAAATGCCATAAGCTTTAATTTCTTTCTCAGTTCACTATGATGTAAGTCCATATTGGTACCTACCAGTATGATAGAGTGTTTCTAGTACAGGTCAAGCGCATCTTTCCAGTTTACAACGGCTGTGCATTTCAATTTAAAACCCATATTCTGCAAGGCAGTATTACTTCCCTACTTGCCAGTCAGTAGAAAGCAGTGTTCAGCCAAAACCATGCGCATGTAAGTGACTTTGCTTAATAGACTATTATAGTATCTATAGTCAGGAAAAATCGTGTTTACAATATGTATGTTTGCAGGTGTCTTCAATTGTTTGAGTGAGTGTTCAAAAAAAAGGTGCAACAAAAGGGACATGTCATGCCACCCTGGTTTATCCAACTTGACCTGATAGTGACATATGAACTTGGCAGGATAAGAGTTGTTAACATCACTAGGCAGTGGCATACATCCCTGTCATACTTTACTTCTTCATGACCAACTCTTTATCTCCATTTGATCGTTTTCTACGGTTGATGTGTATGTACATGTGCATTTTCGAACAATTCACCATAGTAATTTCCTCGTGGCAGCCATGTCCAAAAAGGCCCATCCAATTCCCAACCGGTTAAAAAGTAACAATTGGTGCCAGATATGTCAAACTTACTGTTAACATGCAAACAGTCTGTCACCTCAGTTTATGATTAGTTCATACAAAACATCAGGAAAGCAGAATAAACACTTGCCATAATCTACTTGCCAATTCTATCATTAATGAATTGTTTTTCTCCCAGCCTCTCACACTGCCTTGTGTTACCTCTCCATTCTCACACTTCCTAAAATATTGCATAATTGTACTCATTGCCAAGTAGTTTCCACATTGCTGTCCACCATGCCCACAAGAGCACACACCTTTCTAAATCTCACAGAATTACAGCAGAGGTACAAACATTACGGTTTTTGAATGGTAACCATCTGCAAAGTATTTGTGCTACAGCTTTGTTTCAGATAGAATGTTGATACTTGAGCAAACTGCAGCTGGAATAACTATAAAAATTAAAATAGTGGCCCTCCCATGAAGAAATGGTAATAATCCTGTGGAAAATTACCAATATTAAATAATAAAAGTTTCCATCTTCTTCAGCTTTCAGGTATCTTGCCAATATAACGACTTCTTTGATTCAGCAAAATAGAATATACTTGGCTGACCTTTGAACTTCAACAAGTTTTAAAATGGGCATAGTTTAATTACAGTTGATAAGAAAAATAAGCCCAAATCAGCAAAATTCTTACTCATGGGTAGAGAGATTATTTAATATCATAATATTGACAGAGTAGTTTTTATTTTTCCAATATTTGCGAACAGTTAGATATCCCTGTGTAAATATTGAAGGTTCCTTTGTAGATGCTGTACCGCAGTGGTATAAAGTATGAAAAAATATTTTGAATAACTGTTCCCGCTTGATGACACTCTCCTGACTCGGGAATGTCTGGTATGCTATTGTACCGGGCTGTCTCTCTTTCATGTTTTGTTCTATGAGTCTGCAGTATGTGGGGATCCTTTAAGTAGAAGTCCACCCTCCCTTCTTTGATGAAAGTACATAATATTATAATGAATTCTGTACCTTAATTAGAATTTCTTTCTCCATATGTGGAACGCATGCAGACTACGCCTAAATTTCAGGGTACGCATACTGACAATGTGGACTTACACACGTACACAAATGTAGTTGTTTTATATAAGCAAATAAATCTCATATTGAGTGTCTTTTCAAATCAAAATAGAGGCTTCCATGGATGAAGATAGTAGTGCCACTGGCAATATGCCTTGGATGCTCTTTTGTTTCTCATGTGGATGTATATTGTTAATGTCTTCATTCTCGGAACATTGACCTATTAGTTCTCTATAATTATCAAAACTCTCTCTACATGAGGGAGTGGAAAAATAGAGATGAAGCGAATATAAAAAATAAAAAATCAAGCACAAGCTTTAAACTTATGGACAGAGAAGAAAATTAGCATATCAGGACTCTATATAATGTGAATAAACGTATATGATGGTAGTATAGAGGACATTGATTTGGTTAATTCAAGCATGTTCCACTAATGCTTTTGTCATTTTTCAGTGGTAGACAGGTGGTAGTCACCATGACCGCATACAATTTGTTGAAGTGTTAATAGGTTAAGTGGTGTAAACAGATACTAATTGATTTCTATGTTCACAGTCATTTATAGTAACGCTGTCTGTTACAGCACAGAATGACCCTCCAGTCCTTACATACCCCTTTTGATGTTCTGTTGATATTATTTTGGCACATCATAAAAGGATATGATGACTTTGTGGTATTTCATTCATACAATTTGAAAATAGGGTTTTTTTCATCTGACCACCTGTTGACGTTGAAAGCCCAAAGAAAGTTGCCCGCATAGAATAATCAAGCAAACTGACATGGGCGGAATGCGACAATATGCCCGGTCCTCAGTGCAATTGTCCTTGAGTCCATGTGGGTATTTTGGCTTGTCAGATAATACTAATAGGACCCCACCATTTGACATTTTTGCCCAGTCAACGTGCTCTTTTTGATGAACCCTAAGTGCAACATGTCCCTTGTTGGAAGGCAAATATTTAGCAAACAGCAAGCTCATTAACTTATTCTTTACTGTCTGTGAAATACAGCCAGTTCATTGCGTCTGACCTGACATTTAGAAAGAATGCTGTCAAAGGAAGAAGCAGCAGATTGATCGGTAAATGTATTATTGAAACATTTAAAAAAAACCCAGCAATATCTATGTGTCCCTTTCCCTTAATGGACCATGTCACTTTTTCATGCTTTTAAAAATCTAATTTACATACATAATTGAAGAGGAAGCATTACAGCAAATGTGGTATTCTGTCCCACTGCTTTTATTACACTGCCAGGCAGTGATGTGGGCAGGTAAGTGACACTTGCCATCTTTCATAGTAACCACACTTTGATGAAATCATACCCTTGTCTTGTCCGCATGGAAAATGTTGGAAGTTAAAAATGTTCTTACGAGGTATATAACTTTTTGAGTGAGATAAAGTACTTAAAGCTTCCATACTAATTGAGCAATGTTTTATGAGGGTTAGTGAAAGCGTAGTCTCTGTTGTAACCCAGGCTGTACGTTTGTCCTGGGATATGCAAGTTTTGAGACATGACCTTGTCTATGTCTAAGTGTAGATTTTTTCACAAAGGATGATATTTTGATTTCTTTACAATAGTACATTTTCTCATGAAATTATTCAAATACTTAAGTAATGCAAAACATTTTAAATTCATTTAATTTTTCTTAAGTAATGTCTTGGAGGTAAACGCAGTGCACTTTCAAGAATTTACTACTAAAACGTAATATCGGATTTTCTACCGCTGAGATGGGTCTGATGGAATGGAATTGTTTGCAATATAAAAGGTATATAGACACATCTAAAAGTTTGTTCCAGATATTTCTGTAGTAGGGGCTGTCCCCAGTTTAGTTCTGAATCCACAAAACCAATTTGAAATGGAAATTGTTTAAACGTTGGTGTGGGAAAGAAAAGAATGAGACTTTCAGTTCTTATTAGTCTTGAAGGCAGTGTCAGCTGAGCAAAGAACTCCTATTTGTGTAGATTAGGACAGAGCTATGCGTGACAGTTTCAGACATTTTTTTGGTCTAAATGAACTCATTTGTCCTCCTACTCTGGTATTCTTTGTGTGGTGTTCTAAGCCCATAGTCATGCACATAGAATGAATAGCATACCTGTAGATTTGACTTTCCAGGTATAAAACAGTGATGTCACTCATTCTGTGAAACATTCTTTGTGAGTAACATCACCATTATGTATTAAACCATCATATATATATATATATATATATATATATATATATATATATATATATATATATATATATATATATATATATATATATATATATAATATATATGACATACACACACCATATATATGTGTATATATATATATATATATATATATATATATATATATATATATATATATATATATATATATATATATACACACATACACATATACATACACACAAATTCAAGTATTCAAGTACAGTGATATCTGTTAAATTTCATGCATCTAGCAATCAATTTGATACTATATATATATATATATATATATATATATATATATATATATATATATATATATATATATATATATATATATATATATATATATATACATATATAGATAGATAGATAGATAAATAGATGTGTGTTATATACAACTTGGTCATGAGCAGTGGAAGAAAAAAGGTACTGTATTTTGCCATAGCACATAATGGTACTTTATGCATACTTTGCAGTTGTACAGGACGTCTTTCAGAGTGCAAGACAGGAAAAAACCAAAAACAGTGGTGGTATGTGGGTTACCCACTTAAAAACGTATTAGTGATGATTAAAAATGGACAATTGTTGATATATTGTATGCCATGCTGTACAGATGTAGTCTTAGAGACAGTGTAACTTCATGGTTACCTGTGCAACCACGTTGCTACATTGTGAATTTGTGTAGGTGAAGGGCAGCGCAGCCTAATGTCATGCAAAGCAATCGGAAGAAACGGTGGGAACGCAGAAATTCACTCTTTATGTTGGAATGCATTGATCAACAGTCCCTTTCTACCCAGTGAGAGGTCAACATCCAAGTTTGCCTGTATCCTTCAGCTCATTGAAGGCAATCTTTTTAATCTCCAATCAAACTTGGGAGTGTTTGGCCTGCTCAGGTATCACACTGTCAGCCCGGGACAAAAGTCACAACCGCAAGCAACAGAAAACACCTGTCACACCTCTTTCCTGCTGTGGGAAAAGACGACGTTTTGAAGAGCAGATGAAACCTGGCACCATACTGCAGTAAAGGTTTTCAAATTCCGTGATATTTCCACTTTGCAGATTCAACCTTTAAAGCCACTGTCAAGGCTACTGGCTATCTACAACAAATAACGATGTACATATTTGTGTATTGCATTACAAAGGTTATACATAAAGTCTATAAGAAACAATTTTGTAACTTGGTCTTGGTCGGAACTCTATGAAAAGGTGGGAAAGCTGAAAAACAATAAGCAAAATGAAATGTTTCCTGTAGATTATCAAAATCTATGCTAAGAATTGTTTTCTGTGGACACCTCCCCTCTCATACCAAACTGCTATGTTGGTTGTATATATCCATATGTCCAGTAATCCACCTGTGTCTTTACAAAATGACACATTGACTGGTTCTCACGCTTGTGCGAGGTCAAAGGTGAATCAGTTTGATATTGTCTGAACGCCACCTAGTCCCTCCCTCAATTGTCCGATAATCACCCTGGTTGTAAAATTAATCAGCTGGATTACCGTGAAATTGAATATCAAGATATGTTTTTATGGGAAAAACAAACTTCAAATATCTCTTGTGGGTTGATACAAAAAAAACATTTCTGAACTGCTTTGTATAAGACAGTTGGTTTGATTTGAACTTCCTGGTTTGCACAATTTGTTCTGGAATGCAGTACTCAACTGCTGTAGGAATATGTTCCATTTCATAGTGGATTACATGGCAGCATGTTCATGATTAGTGTACCTCATGATACTCCGTATTTCTGAACTCACTGTACATTTTGGACATTCTTGAATTTGCACGCCAACATAACATATCATTACTTATTAAGTTTGCACTGGACATACATACACTGAGCAAAGGCATGTTGAATGTAGTGTGGTGGATACACTTTTCCTGTTTCTGTAACCAGTATATCCCTTTTCCTGCCAAGTTCATATTTTTCACCATCAGGTCAAGTTTGTTAAAACTGGTGAAGCACAATATGTCCCATTTGGTGCATTTTAAGAAACAGTTGAACATTTGAAGGCCTCAGAAATCACGGATACTGTAAACATGATTTTTATGGACTAAGTTGTTGGAACAAACCAAGCCAAATCAGTGGAAATATGGTTTTGTTTCAATACGGCTTTTCACTGAGTTGGCTGATAGGGATGTGATACTGTCTGGCAGGAAAAGGGATATAGTCTTGGATTCCATTCATCTTTGTTGTAGATAGTATCTACAACTGCTGAGACTGTGATCAGAGAATATTTTTTGTGAGAGATACCCAGTGCATAGATACACTGAAAGTAATGCATAAAACAAAAGAAACGAGATGTTTTCACCAGAGAATCAACTGCAACTCACAGCTTTTGATTACCATGGATGAAGGTACTCACATTAATCTGAAAGAATTAAAGTACTGCATCGAAAGTTCCTGAAAAGAAAATGGTTCAAAATAGTTACCGTATAATGTGTTTCAGCAAGTATTTCAAGGGGAATTTAAACGTTAGCCCATACAAGTTCACAACAACTTGATCACAACTTTCTTCATCGCTGTTGCAGACCAGTTTCTTTTTTTTGAAATTTGCTAAAGCTTATCATCTCAATTCAAAAGCCTAGAGATTTTTGAACTTGGTAAAAACCACTATTTTAATTTATAATAGATCTAAACAGATTTTGCTCTTTTTTCCAGCTTCAAAGTGTATCTTGTTTTGTCCCAAGAGTTTTTTCCCCAAACATGTCTGATGGAAGTGTTCACCGATGGGATAATGGAATTATTTGGTTTCCGTTCATTCCTATAAGACGTTGTCACATTAATAATTTAATTTGAAATCTATTATGCATCATCTTTCATCATTATGACAAGGGCAAGTCTATTCAAATAAGACTTTGTGTCCAGTGTCATATATTTACAAACCTCTGCTCACAGCGGTAAGCTTAAATTTGATGAAAGTTGGAGAAAGACTGTGACATTTAAGTATTTAAACATTAAGGTAGTATGCACCTTTAAAGTGAAAGACTTAAACTTTTGCTCAGACTTTCCTCAAAGAATATTTCAATCATTCTCTTTCAAAATCAAGGATAAAAACCGGGGGTCACCTTGCAAATTTTGGAACCAGAGAAACAAATTACTCAAGATTTACCGATATTTGAAATTCAAAATGGCCGCCATCCCTGTGTTAACTCTATGGAGAAAAAATTAAAAAAAATTTTCTTTCGAAAAACTAAGCCGGTGAAAAGTTTTCTTCCATTAAGAGCTTTAAAATGAACCCCCACAAGTGGTAGATCAGAAAAAGATTGAAAAAGTTTGAGAGTCCGAATATCTGTCCCCGAGGTGCGTTCTACCTTAAAATTTTGCTTTTTTATGGGTGATTGTTACTGTCTACAGTGTTTCTGCATAAATGTAGCTGCTAAACAGTGGAAGTTAGAGACAAGTGCAGAGTTAGTTACAAGGTTCAAAGTTTTAGGAATGTTGTGTTGACCTGTTTACAGAGTTAGACTAGTGAAGTTTTGGTGCTCAGTGAACAATTTAACACATTGACAAAAATCCCCCAAACGAATTGACAAATTGCTGTTCAAATTGAGCATCATGTGACAATTACGGCCAATTCAAATAAATCTCAACAAGGTAATAGTTTTTGAAATCACACCTATGTCGAGAAGTAAATAAATCGGTGAAAATTCCCTGTCATAAATAATCTACATCCAAGCTTGCAGAAAAACAGACTCACAGTTCATCTTTCAAAGATGATTTTGACATAGCAGGGAATTTCTGAAATATTTTCTTATTTTCAGCACAATAAACTCATAAAGATGAATTGATATAAATGCAAAGAAGGCCTAATTTGGGGCTTGGAAGGGACATTTTAATTATTACATACCTAAGATCTTATTCTGGGGCACTTTACAATCATAAGTAAAATATATCACTATAGTTCATTGAAATTACTCTGGAGAATTAAACAAAAATTATCACTTTTCCAAGTGAGTCAGTAAGAGACAAACAGGTTGATCAGATGATGGTTTGTTTGCCTGCCTGTTGTGATTTCTAATCCTTAAATCAAATAGCTTTTGCTTTTTCATTAGAAATGCAACAAGTTGTGGGTTTTTTTCTTTTATTTTAGATCTGCAGTGTTAATCCCCTCAGTACAGTGCCGATGATGTAGGCCAATAGATAATGGTGGATTTAACATACCTGAACAACAAAGAGAGGGTACCGACAGAGCTCTGTAAAGCTCTATGTCCTATCCCGACAGAGCTGCATAAAGCTCTCAAAGCTCTGTGTCTTATCCCGACAAAGGCACAATTGACTCTGTCCAAACTTGTTGACATTGCGTTGTTTCAGGACAAACAAGTGTTTGGTCTGACTTTGGGAAGTGGGCCTTTTGTCTTTGAGTGTGTGTAGAGTACTTCATATTCATGGAAATGCTGATTAAACCCCCCTTGATTTGTGAAGGAGAGGGGGAAAATATCAACTTCCTTCTTTCACAAAACAGCAGCAGTCTTATAATTTCAATTGCACTACCATCCGGTGAAATGGAAGCGGTAACTCCTGTTTAAGATTTTAGAGGCCTGACTCCTTTTTAAAAAACAAAGCAGTTAAATTATATTTGGTTGTAAGCACTAAGAGTGTTTAGAAACAGACAACTGCACCCATGTATGCTGTCATAGGCGAAATTTCCAAGTGTGGAATGAGTGTTTGACATCAATTGTTTTGAAATTTATCAACTCTGCATCAACCCTTCCAGTCTATTTTAAGTGTATTGATATGATATTCATAAGGTAAATGGGATAAAGAGTTATATGTATGTACACTTTGAGTGCTTATTACAGCTAATTAATGCCAAAATTAACTCAAAAATGTTTTTGATTGTTTGTAAGAGTGACAAACACAATTATACCTGTAAAATGTTCCTGACAGGATATTTATGTTGAATTTATCAGTGGTCGAACATTATCATAATTCAGTTTCTGAAAGTTTTGACTTATATGAGATGCTGATACAACGTAAATAACATATATTAAATTTGATTTTGAGTATGATGAAATATTTCCATGTACTTAAATTTCTCATATGTCACATTGGTAACTTTTTTTTGCAAGATGCAACTTTCAGAATACATGTTGTAACTTATGTGTTGTAGCCTTACTACTCCTAGTCTTTTTCGCGTCCTTATCTCATATGGAATGGTTTCATCAATTCTGCCAGGAGCAAAAATATGTACCTTAATCAGATGACATCAAAGGTTCTCTACAGGAAAGTAAATTCCTCACGTTTTGCCATAAACCTCCCCTCTGAGCATATCTCTTATGTCAATCATAGTTGATTTTCAAGACGTTTGTCGACTCTGAAAAATGATAAACATCAAATTTAGGAGCCCTTCCAGGTTCTCCTAACTCTTTCATTATTCCTCAAGTTATGAAATTTCTTTATCTGACATATCTGTCTACAATGTCACCTACATGATGACAGATAACTCTTATCTCACCAGTTTGAGAAAGCATGTCAATTGCAACATGGTCAGTTACAAAATACAGGTGCTATTAAGTCATGTAGTGGCATGAAACTGATTTAGAGCAAGGTGATCGTGATTTGAAATGTTAAGGGATACAATGTTATCTGTGACACTAACTTGTTTACGTGTGGTTTTTCTTGGAAACACATTGCATGTCTGTTCATTTTATGTGTGTAGAAAGCTCGTAACTGTTTTATGAATACTTTGCCTTTTATTTGAATCAAGTGGTTGGACCCAATTCTGGGAAAAGCACCGTGAAGTGTGCAAAACTCTACCATAGGTGTAGTTATAGATTTGATACAGCGTTTCCTTTAAAAAACTTGTCTCAACAAAGTCTACCTGTACACATGCAAGTTTGGGACGGCCATCTCTTTGTAACACACAAACTGTGTGATTGCATAAACACCGGACACCAACAAGTGTCTTCGATTGAACCCTCAAACAGTACATGTAGCCTGCTAGGTTGATAGGCAGGATTTTTGCAAAAAGGGGACATGCAACTACATGTTACAAAGTCTGTGTTAAAAGTGTCAATACCCTGGCCGTTTGGATCCATGCCCTATCAGCAGGAATCCTTCATTTACGTGTCTGGTCAGTCTTTTAAAATCCGGGCATTATTGCTCCAAGCGTATCATTTGCAAATCAAACAAAGATTAAGCATTATCAAATTGCAGGCTGGACAGTTAATTGGACGGTTAATTGGACAACAGTTTGGCAAAGATGAGAAAGTGATGATGTTGAGGACACGCATACATTCTTGCTCAGGGCCAAGAATCACTTAATTACAAGAAAGTAAAGAATATCTTCAGTGAAATGAAGTGAAAGATTCAGCATTGGAATCCAGAGCTTTCCTTAAAAGGCAGTTTCCTAAATTGCTCAAAGTTTTTTTCTCTTCGGTCTTTCAAGGCAACCTAATACTATATAGTTCAATTTTCCTAAATATTCAAATTTGCATTAGTCATCAGACTTTATGATTCTCAAAGAATGTGGTATTGGTAATACAGAAATTTGGATATTTTATCGCATTTGACAGCAACATCAACATTTTGTAATGCACCAGAGCTTTATTCATGCAACATTAAAGCCTCATTATACAATTTTTCTCCGTGGATTATAGTAAAGTATTACCTTTATTGACCTCAAGGACCAGTGTTGTCATCATGTCCAAGCAAATTTCATCCTTTCCACAACAATACCTAACCTGATTTCAGGCCAGAGTGAGCCAAGGATGTTGCCTAAGTATCACACTGCAGTGAAAAACATCATTAAATGGGGGTTTTTATGCGGCATCCCAGGGAGGGTAGAAAGATGGGTTTGCTCAGTGTCAGAGAGTCTAGACAAGCCTAAACATATATATCTCTAATGAGGCCTGAAGAAAATGGATTCCCTGACAAGGCTATTCAAGGACATCTGCACACAGTTGGTGAGTGCGGTCAACCCTAAGTAGAGTGTTCCAGAAAATTGAAAGTGACCAGTTGCAAAAGCGATAAAAGAACAGAAAAAATATTTAAATACCTTTCAGTTTCTGCACGAGTTGAACCGCTCCATTGATAGCAAACATGCTGAAGTAGCATAAGCTTTTAAGTTTGATACACATACTTTCCATGTGAGTTCAGTTTGTGAAATAGGGTGTCCAGTTCTGCTCCCCAAAACATGGCTAACTCTAAATGTCCAATTTTCAATTTTGTCAACATACCGGTAGCTTGCTTGTGTATAATTTTCAGTGTGATTTCTGACAACTTTATTTTAGTCTGCAATGGAATTCATTTTTGTCAACAAACGGCATAATGTGCTATGCGTTGTGTTTGCAGAGCTATTTACCATACTGTAGGCAGATTCTTTCATACACATGAACGTATTCTTTGCAAGAAAAATAACAATTGCCACATTTCCATTCATGACAGGTTTTTTTTAATATTCATGACATGTTTTACAAGTTCCAAAACTGCACCTACACCGTAACATACTGAATTTGTCCTTATGGTACAGAATAGATATTGTACAGAAAACAGCATACACCTTGTATACAATACCACAATGTAGAATTATGTGCCTTGAGGTCAAGTGGTAACTGCCAGCTTGGAAGAGTCAAGTTTACTCTTTAACACATGCTTCCATGCACAAAACTTGTCAGTGTTATTTATCACATTCTTGTCACCTTTGCCTATTTCACCAACCGGCTTCTGACGTCATCACTTTCCCCTCCCAAGATGAAACCAAGGTAATCCATTCATTGTCAAGGTCACACTGCTGTGATATAGGACGTCCATGACAGCATCAACATCTAATGTGAAAAGTTTTTGTGGATTGTTCACATCAATATTCATACAGTTGTCCTGAGTGATCAATCAAACATTCTTCCATCCCTCACCGATACATGAGTGTAAAATGTTTCAGCTTTCAATAACTATATTTCATAAATATCCTAATATGAAACACATATTTGCACAATTTTGGAATTGCTGAACAATTTCCAGTTTTGTTTGAATGATTTATATTTTACATTACTGAAATAACCAGCGTGGTATATTGATATGATACGTATTGTTTATCTTCACCTCCAACTCCATGATCCAGCACATACTTTCAAATCCACCGTTAGTCTTGATCTTAAGTTGCAGTTTCTTAACAGATATTAAAAATACTGTCATGTTAAAAGAAATTTGACTAGTTGGACCAATCTTTACCTCAAGTGTGTTCAGTCTTGTCACACTATCAAATGAAAGCTACAGGGACTTTAATATTAGCTCCTAACTTCTGAGCAGTGTTTGTGTGTTATTTGCTGACAGTGTAAAAAGAATTTCCTCCAGAACTTTCAGCACATGATGGTCTTCACTCAAACAACAAACAGCGGCATCGTTTACAATCAGCTCTCTTCTCTATCATCAACATCATGAAGAATTACTGTAAAACCATTTCAATTCGACCAGAAAAAAATAATTATGATTTTAAATCATCAAGTTATTAGAAAATCAACAAAGCCAAAATAATTTTAGCATCGAATAATGAGAGATTTCCACTTTTTTGACAGTTCATAAGTGATATGTTTACTATCTTGGATGATTCAAATTAAAGGAAACTTTCCTGAAGTCCCAACGTAGACAAAGTCTGCTGTACATTGTATTGTTCTGTGTATGTTATCAAAAATAAATGTTCAAAATAGTTTGTTGTGATTGGTTGGTCAAATTAATAGAGATTGAGTAAGTCCCAATTTCCGTCTGTGGTGGAATTGATAAGTGTGAAATAAATTGTTTTGAGGAAAAAAATAGGGTGGTTGTTAAAGAGTGGTGGAATTGATAGGGTTTTTACAGTAGATAACGTCACTGAAAATCATTCATTTCTGTTTTCTTCACATAGTAAATGTCTTTTCCAGGAAAGAGTAGATGCTAACTGTAAGCAATAACATACATGTACCATATTTATTTTCATTCCATGATGTGTATTTGTTTCATTCTCAAGAAAGCAGAAATTTGATATATCAACAGTGCTGTACAGCTACCCATTTCTTTCCCTTGCTTTCCTTGTCCTCTCTGTAAAGGGACAATGAACTCTTTTTAGGATGGAAGAAATGGATAAGGATGAACTTGTCCAGGGGACGTTGTTCTCAGAAACTTCTTAACTGCGCATTCCTTACCCATGTGGTAGTGGTCTTATGGTATGCAAGATCACCTCTAACGTCATTCGCTTTGATCAATGCGTACATAAATATTTAAAGTTTTTTCAGGGAATTTCTTAGAACACGTCATTTTCTTGAAACCATGGCAGCTACATGTATGTTCAATCACCATTTCCCACGACATAGTGAAAATGAAATACACCGTGTTTCATTTGACTTGTAAACACAATTAGAGTGATCATCACTCACCATACCGAGAAACGCTATTCTCATAGTAAACAAAAAGGAAATGCAAGGAAATGAAGCATGAAGTAGGATGTGCAAATTACTTTCACTTTTTTAAAGCTGGAGGATACCATCATCGCATGGTTGTAAACTCGTTGCCTGTGTCAAAACATTAGTAAATTTTCCTCTATAAACCAATAGAGGTAGATATTCACTGGCAGATACACAATTCTATCAGTAGGACACTTCAACAGATCTATAAAATCTGTGATTATCCCATGCAGCGTTGCTGATAGGTTGAAGTAACAATTACATGTTGAGTTGAATGTACAACAGCTACTAGACAAATTACAAATTACAAATTACGTGTCAATATTGAAATATACAATATTAAAAAGTGAAAACTGAGACAAGCCTCTTAACAATATGGATCATTCATCTTTCAGGAAGATGTATCATACATAATGTACCATTCTTGCGAGCCAGAGCATAATTTCCGCTCTGCTGCCCTACGCAAAAATCAAGTTGCCGTAAAGAGGTGCGTGTTTACGACGATGACAATGTACAGAACTGTGCTCCTTTCAAGTGCACTGAATGAACAGCCATTTGTCTCCAAGACAGTGGTATGAGTGCCAGAAGTCTGGTACAAAATTTCCATGCAGATTTTGCATTGTTGGTAAAAGGATAGACTGCAGAGACAGCAAGCATATACATCTAGTTTCATCATTGACAAGCCATGAATGTGCTACTGAGCGCAACCTCACAAATTACAAGATCTTCATCATGACACTTTTTGCCTTACTGAGTCATCCGGAACTGGTAGATGTTGTTTCTCACATCCATGTACTGGTAGCCCAACTCATGTCGTTCAGACACACGGTTGTAAGGAGAGAGGTATGCATCAGTTTGTTTTGCAGTCCATTCAAATGTGGCTGACTAGCGAGTAGAGTGCTGTTCACAATGTATTGTACAAGAATGGTTATTGTGATAAACAATGTGTGCACTTGAATCAGTATTTGGCATAGCATTTTAAGGGATCATTGCAGACGTGCATAACCTGTCAAGTTTCAGAATAAACTTTGTCGGCTTCAAGGTCAAGGTCAATAGAACCTCTGTGTTAAGAAGTTGTACTCGATCATAGCTGGTGATGGATAACATAGTTTCAACCTGTCGTTGGTGTTTGATTGTAATGTCTATCCCAGTCTAGTTTCTGTTGTACACTAACTACTGAAAGATGAGTTCAACGAACTAATTGAGCATTTCCATACGGTTCATTTCCTAGAATGTAGAGGGGAAAGTCTGAGGATGGTCAAGTTGTCATTGATGATGTAGAGTGTCAGGTGACATGTTCAGCATTTACCAACACTGGTATGCTACATGCTGATGTGGTTGGAAAATATTCATGAAATAATTTAGATGCAGTATTCTACTAACCTTAGTCTTTTGATGGTTAGTTCGTAATATTACCTGCAAGTGTAGATTACCAAATTATACAAATTTGACTGTTTACATTGAACTTTCCCCTTAAGTTAATTTTGAAGTTAAATAAATGAAACGATGATACACATTGCCTTCAGAATATCAATTCATACATGCATACAGAAAGCTATTCATGTAACTCAAATCAAATCAAAATCAAACACTTTTACTGTCCATGAAATGTAAAACTACAAGGGACAGTTTCCTTTTTGGCTTCATAGAGTTCCACTGTACAATCAAGCCACTGCGCTGGCATGCAATAAACACAACAGACCGTGCACAAAACACAGTAAATACAGAATTGATCTACAAATTCATGGCCGACCATGTGCAAGAAGGCTGGATACAGCACCGTTTTATCCAGCCTCTTTTATCGGAACTTTGGTCATATTCAGGCAATTTACAACTGTGTGATAACCCCGTGTGCCCCCTTGTGGTGTACGTGTTGTGCAAGTAGTGTCCTGAAGTTACCGTAGTAGTGCCAGGCACCTGAAGTTTACAAATCCCCTATACAAGATAAATGGGCGATACATGATACTGTGGCACTTATGCCGTGAGTATTGCGTATTGCGTAGCTGTAAAGCCTTTGTCTGGCCAATTTTTGTCACATCATTCCAATCCCCCTCTTCGTAGGTTCAACCGAAAAGTAGAAAACAATGGAGTCAAACTACTTTGTGGGGTTAAAGGGTTGGGTGCCTATACTTTTAATGGTCTACAATCATCCAATCTCCAGTGTGATTATTCCAAATAGCTACTGCTCGCAGTTGAAAGCTGGTTTAAAATAGAACTCTTTTCAGGGCAAGTACGTGTACCTGAGTCCACTTCAGTTGAAAAATGTAGACACGTCCACTGGATGCAGTACAAATCTTTCCAATTCTAAAAGAATTAGATTTAGTTTCCCAAATTTTGCAAATTTTTTCTCCATCATGAAATTACAGATTTGTGTGATCTTTACATTTTGATAATGAAAGGGAAACTTTTTAATGGTTGACATTTGTGTTAGAACATTGTGGAGTCAAGTTCCCATTGACCTGATCTAACTGTAGTCCGCCATTGGTCTTCAACCATTGCCACACTATCAGGTACTAGGAACTGCTGTATCCAGGCTTTCATCAGAGTATCGTTTGCACCATTTAGTCTCGAATTCACAACCTCCTTTAGATTTGCAGACCTGATAAACTTTGTTGTTTTCTTTAATGCCTTTTCATTGCCTACAAATGAGGTTAGTATTCCCAGTGCAGATGATTGATGGCAGGTGAAACGATACCATGGCCCTACCAGCAAGCACCATCACATACCGGTAGTCCACTGAAGTCTTTGCCGTCATCAAGAGATCCATGTACACCATTCCTTACTAATAACATGCAGCGTATTTTGCCAACTCTTCCGTAAAATTATCATCTGCAGCGGGGAAGACTCTTGCAACTTGCCAGAAAGAGTTTTGTAGACATATTCAAATCTTTACAAAATAATTTATGATAATAATCTTTCCAACCTCAAAAATGTTGCAATTTTATAGAGATTGGTCTTCATTGCACAGCTTTTCTTGTAATCAAAGCCAGTATTTTTGTTCAAAAAATCAGGATTTCATGAAACTATAACAAAAGTCTGGAAGTGCAGTATATTTCATATCTTGCCAGTTGGGAATAGTGATGCTATTTTAGTGGTGTCACCACATCTAAGTGTGACCTGGTCTTCCAATGGCTTGCCAAAGGTACAGGTATCTCTCTAAATGCTGTCAATTGAGTCATTTTAATGTTTGTCACCGTACGTAAGAGTTTTTTTTTACAGGATTAACTGTCTTCCACCAGATAATTTCACTTTCCCTATGTGTTCAGTGAGTAAGTGGTATTGAGCCAAATCTATATGCAGTTTTTGCTCACGTGTTCACACACGTGAGCATATGGTTTAGCCATGTCTGTCTGTGTGTGTGTGTGTGTCTGTGTGTGTGTGTGTGTGTCTGTGTGTCCGTGTGTCTGTATCCCCATTATCTCAAAACGGCTGAACGTATTTCAGTCAAATTTGGTAGACAGCTTCAGAATTCAAATGGCCAGAACTGAAAAGGTTTTGGTGGGCGTGGCTTGCATATTAATGAAGTTATCACAGTTTTAATTTTTGTGATACATGGTAGTCTATGGGAAGCATGATGACCATGGTTTCTGGACATCTCGACCCCTAACCAACTCGACCCTAGACAACTCGACCCGCTACCAACCCAACCCTGGTTAGACCTTATAGCCTTGCTCCTTCATGCCAAATATCAAAGTCACAGGTCTTGCCAATTTTGAGAAGAAGATTTTTAAAGTATTGTTTTTCTGATTTTTCTATGACCTTTGACCTCCCCTATACCTATGCAGCTAAGCTATGGCAATGGCTTATTCTGGCGTATGTTAAAGTCCAAGACAGCCAGCGTCTATTGGACAATGGCCAGTAGGGGACCAAATTGCTCTCCACAATTTGGGGATTCCACTTGACCTTTGACCTTGGCATCTTCCCGCAACTCATTTATTATGTGCATTTCTAATTCTGAGCTAGCCAATAGAGCTAGAGGTCTGATTTTTGGTATATAGGGATAACTTAGCAATACAAATTTTTTGACAAAATGTCATGTGATCTCGATGACCTTTGACCTCAAATATACATATATGGCCATAACTAAGTAACCACAAGTGCTACACCCTTCATATTTGGTATGATGGGAGACCTTATGACATCACATCCTGTACCTTATTAATTATGCACATATCTAATTCTGAGCCAGCCAATAGAGCTGGAGGTCTGATTTTTGGTATATAGGTATAACTTAGCAATACAATTTTTTTGACAAAATGTCATGTGACCCCAATGACCTTTGACCTCAAATATACATATATGGCCATAACTAAGTAATCCCAAGTGCTACACCCTTCATATTTGGTATGATGGGAGACCTTATGACACCACATCCTGTACCTCATTAATTATGTGCATATCTAATTCTGAGCCAGCCAATAGAGCTAGAGGTCTGATTTTTGGTATATAGGGATAACTTAGCAATACAAATTTTTTACAAAATGTCATGTGACCTGATGACCTTTGACCTCAAATATACATATGTGGCCATAACTAAGTAACCACAAGTGCTACACCCTTCATATTTGGTATGATGGGAGACCTTATGACATCACATCCTGTACCTCATTAATTATGTGCATATCTAATTCTGAGCCAGCCAATAGAGCTAGAGGTCTGATTTTTGGTATATAGGGATAACTTAGCGATACAATTTTTTGACAAAATGTCATGTGACCCTGATGACCTTTGACTTCAAATATACATATATGGCCATAACTAAGTAAACACAAGTGCTACACCCTTCATATTTGGTATGATGGGAGACCTTATAACATCACATCCTGTACCTCATTAATTATGCACATATCTAATTTTGAGCCAGCCAATAGAGCTAGAGGTCTGATTTTTGGTATATAGGGATAACTTAGCAATACAATTTTTTTGACAAAATGTCATGTGACCCCAATGACCTTTGACCTCAAATATACATATATGGCCATAACTAAGTAACCCCAAGTGCTACACCCTTCATATTTGGTATGATGGGAGACCTTATGACCTCACATCCTGTACCTCATTAATTATGCGCATATCTAATTCTGAGCCAGCCAATAGAGCTAGAGGTCTGATTTTTGGTATATAGGGATAACTTAGCAACACAATTTAACTTGATTTTAGTCATTGAAACTTGCTATATACATCAAAGATACTGTGATATAACATTATTGAAAGTCAAAAGACGTTTTTACTTCAGCCAATTCCTAATTTGCATATTAAATGAATTTTCATACTTAGGGATATTCATCTGAATTGACTTGATCAAAATTGATGTAACTTGCTATGTACATTTCAGACACTGTAATACAATATTATTGAAAGTCATTAAGCATTTTCTCTTCAGCCAATTCCTAATTTGCATGTTTAATGAACTTTCCTAATTAGAGATATATATCTGAATTGACTTGACCAAAGTTGACAAAACTTGCTACATATATTGCAGATACCATGATACAACATTATTGACAATCATTAAGCATTTTTACTTAAGTCAATTCCTAATTTACATATTTAATGAACTTTGCTTTTTAGGGATATATACTGGGATTTACTTGATCTAAGTTGGCAAAACATGACAACATTGATGATTATACCTGGTTTAAAACAATATCGAAAGTCATTTCACATTTTCATGTCAGCTAATTTACAATTTGCATATCTAATGAGCTTTCACAGCTCGGCATATATGGCTTGAAGGACTTGGCCAACGGTAATTACACTTGCTATATAAAATGGTGATACAATGACAGCAGTCAAGAACTTTAATATTTTTTTCAGCTAATTACATATTTGTATACTTCATGACCTTTGAGAATTAATCGGCGGTGATTATTGTTCATTATGTTGATCATAATACTTTCAATGAAGTTGCAAACATGTGGCAAAGGTTCAAATTTACACATAACTGTATGAAACACGTGAGCATTTTCAGTTCATATCTGGTCCTTAACTTGGCTTCAGTATATTGTGGCAGCTTTAGTCAGTAAAAATCGAATTTACAGTATACACATATATTCATGGGCCTTCAAATATTCACACAGTTTTTGTAGAGATTCAACATCAGACCTGTTATGCCTCACTGGTTTTAACCATGTAGTTTAGTGGGATAAGGGATACAAGCAGGGACTCGTAACTTTATATGCAGCCCCTGTGCAAGACTCGTGACTTCAAGCAAATGCTGACTAAAGTGCAATTTTATGAAACCTTTTCAAGTCTCGCAGAGCTGAAGACTGTTGAATCTCACTGAGCTATATTTAAAAGGTCTTTTTCCAGTCAAGGTAATACAGTGAAAGCACATCTACCCGGTATATAAATAAACTCTACAGCCATAGGGTTCACTCCTAATATCACGCAAGTGGTGCTTAAACCCCGGTGCGGGGTATAAAAGACCCCTAACTCATCGAAAATTCATAATGGCGCTTGAGTGACAACTGGCAACAGCAAGGTAGACCGCTCCGTGAAAATCAGCCGAAGCAATCCTCAAACAAACATTATTGGCATACCATAAACATAGACTGTTTCATAAACACGTAGGCCATACAGGTATCCGCAAAGTTTCACAAAGCCTTTTAAAATTACGACGATTGGGGGAAAAATCGCTTTCGTAACAAAGGAAATGGCCCCAAGGGAACAGTCGTTCCGCGATTCAAACAATTGTCAATCATGCAGTGACGCGCAAAGGTGTAAACTGGTCAAACATTTGCTGTGCATACGAGAATAATTACGATGTAAATAAACCATGTGTACGCTCAGAGTTACATGTATATTGGCGTGCACACAGGATGAAAACGTCGTGGTTGTCATAAACTATTTTACTAACAAGCGTTTATGATGCAATGACATCGCGAAAGTGAGCCATTTTCGGTCGTGACTTAGCAAGAGATGAGTCAGTACCGGTACGATGTATCCTTGCGAAAAGTGCGTACACTGTATTTTACAGAACTGCAGGCAGAGTCCATAGTTTACAATGACATCGAAAACAACTAAATATTAAAGCATGGCGGTAGCCTCCATGATCAATTTAATTACAGTCAGTCAAAGAGAGCCACTTTTTTAAACAGCCCCCCCCCAAAAAAAAATCTACGGCCAAAAGTACCAGTACGCTACAGTCGCTTTTGATATAAATGCTAGCCCTGAAAACGGCCGTATGGTTTGTACATGTACACGTGTTCTCACAATGACATGTCGGGTTCGGAGGGTTGGTAAGGTTTTGACATACCGGTTGCCCCAGTAACGTTTGGACTTCTGCTATGAGAATTAAACAAAGCTTGTAAAGACATCAAAACAGTATTTGTCAATGCCAGTTCAAGGTGAGCAAGTGAGCGTCGACGCGTCATCACCCGATCTTCTTTGAAAGGCTTAGGCCTACTGATACGTGTGTCCGAGATCGGCTCATTGAGTTGGCACTACATCGTATGATTTCGACAAAGGTTGGACTTCAATTTCTTCAATAACGAAGATATCTATGAACCCAGTCCCCGGTTCATCCAATTGTTCCGAAAATAAACATAACTCGTGATCGTGATGAGTTGTCCGGGGACAAAGCAACCGAGCAGCAGACCTCGATCTCTTACAGATATCGTGGTACGCGAGATTCATGGAAATCTCGATCCTTCCGTGATGTAGTGAACTTATTTTTCTATTTTAGCGATCGGTTATGACGTCGCGTCGTTCACCTGTTTCCTACCATTTTCCTGACCGTGTTTCTCAGTCAATGTTTAGATCGGTAATTCGTGATTTCAACATACGAAATTACCAGCTTCGGATTAGTTTTAATGTTTATGTTTATTACTTTCTTGATGATTATTTCCACTACGCGTACTACGTACGGCGCCAATTCCGTATGTAGATATGGCGGTCAGTAGCAGAATCATTCTCGAACGATGAACCCAGAACTTCAGTGAATCAACTCAGCAAAAACTTCAGTACATCAACTCAACACGCTCCTGTTTTTAGGAAATTGATATTTTTTCCTTCTTTCTTTTTTCTTTCGCATATTGCGAAGGCTGTACCTAAGCTTACAGTCAGAGCGTGAGTTGAGAGCAAACAGATTACGCAGATAATGCGAACGATAGCAACCGTTACCAACAGACTCATTATGCAGAGCCGTGCCCCAAAACGCCCACCGAAACTTGGCATTAATCCGGATCCCGGTCCATTTCGCCCCGGGGTTTAAGGAAAACACTCACTTTTAGGAATTGCTGGATAAGGCCAAAAGTCATTCTCCTTCGGCATGTTTTCACATTTATTCCATTTTACGAGATACAAAGTCTATACAGAGTATTTACTCTGAGAGCTAATTTTAGTTTCTCTTACATTTTGTAATTCCTCAGGGAGGGTTCCAGGCTAATTTCATCATTTGATGCTGACCAGCAGACTGTGATGGTGCAATTGTGCACCAATGGCTCCTTGCAAATTGCTTTTGGTTCAAATTATCGGCTGACAAGCTTTTTCAGTGAAGCTAGGAGAGAAGCTAATAGCCAGCCCTCTCTCTGTGGAGTAGAAATAATTGGCTTACGATCTAAAGTGGATGTGTTTGGCCCAATCTTAGCCGATGTCAAACTATAGCAAAGCTTATGAACAGACCGTATTAAAACAAATGTAGGGCTTGAGTGTGTTTTGTTGATTTGAAGTTGTTTTCAGCGCCTGCTTAAGTCAAAGTATTTGTGAGGTGAAGGCTAGGAGGCAAAACCGGGACAGAAAGTCATTTTCCTCATCAAAGGGCTGTCCCATTGCCATGTGCCTCATCAGCCAATCATTGGGCCTGAAAGTGATCATCATATTCTACACAGTAATCGTTTAGGGCATTCTAATTGGACACTGATGAGTTTAATTTCAGTTTGTGAGACGTTGCCAGCAGTTTGTGACAGGAAACACGTAAACGTTGCAGCTACCCAATAAGGATGTTACATTTGTGTATATAGTCATTGCATGCAGGAATGCAGCTTCAACATGATAAGGTGACAGATCTTTTCCCTAACTTACAGGTACTAGGTGAAGTAGTCCTAAAAGATAATAGGTTAGGTGCATCCAGAATAAATTTCTAAGTTTAGCTTCATTCCAGAAAGATTGAGAGAGTGCCCCCAGTCGTCCAAGGCCGGCATCATAAGGTCAGAATGTTAGTGGCAAATGAGCTTGCTTTTCTTATTAAACTTCCAATGTGAAATGATACCTGTCGTAAACTACACATGCAGGTACAAGACAGCAGATTGGCATGGAGTGTGAGAGCTTGAATGTCTTCAATATGACATAACAAACTTAATTTGATACACCCCACTTGGTTTAAGTAAATCCATTACAACCAGGCTATGGTCACAGACCACCTACCCTTTCATAAAACCAACTTGTAGACAGCTTGTGCTTTACATATTTTACCTTGACATACAAAAGAGTTCATACCTCACCCAGACAGATGAAGAAGCTGCTTATCTTTTGTAGAGCTATTGTGCCACTACAGGAGATTGTTTGCTTCACTTCTCTAATCAATTAGATTTTGTTTTGGAGGTAAATGATCTGTTAAAAATCGAGATTCTTTCCAGACTTTTGTCTTCATCCCCTTTTCTTGGCAAAGCTGTAGTGAGTTGATGAAGCCTGTACTGACAGCACTTGTTCACACAACGCTTGAATACAAGTAATATGAAGATTACAACCCTCTATGCTGGACATTACGCTGGGAGATCTTGTAAGCCTCCAATTAAACTTTTTTTATGTCAATTGTAAAAGGGGATATTAAAAAAATCACGGTGGTCTGGGAGAATGAAGCTGATCTGTTCTGAATGGGGACAATATGAAAAGTCAGCGCTTCATTGCAATTGTCTTTTTAGCACCTTAGTCCCATGTACAGGCTTCAATATTCCCACCTCAATTGACTGGAGATTGGGTGCCCCCGTCAGACAATGAACACTTTCCGCCTTCTGTGTTTATTAAGTCAGGTAATACTTAACACACCAGAGGAAGGAATCTGTGCTTAATATCGCTACCTGCAGGCCTCAATAATTAGCCAAGCAAGAATCATCCTATTGTTTATACAAAATCTGCAGACGGACCCAGTGAGAAAAACCAGAGCAGACTTTAAAGCCCAGTGTAAGGAGAACTTTAGAGCCAGTGTAAGCAAGGATGAGACCCATGGCAGTCATAAAATGTTGTGGAATTTGCTCAGTTTAGAGTGCAAATTGAGCCATAAAATTAGCAAGTAAACTATCTGTTTCACCCTCTCAGACAATGTCAGGGGAGAAGAACTATTTAAGAGTGATTTCAATTTAATTGACTTTTTAGTGCACTGTTTGAACTGTATTTACTTTTGAAATTGCCGGTATTTACTTTTGAAATTGCCGGTTTTTACACAACCGGATCAAGATGTACAATGGGAGAAGTTGAGTGTTGTATTCTCTTGAAATACACACAAAAGACACTTGGCCAGGGCAGTTCTGCTGTGGCAGCAATTTCACATCATGGAGTACTTGCGTTCCTGGTTTCATGAAAAGATTGCTTGCAGCTGGTATGGTTAGATTGGAAATCCCTGCGAAGGAAAACAGTGTCACTGCCACCTCTAGACATCTGACACGCTGTGACTCTCAAGTATGTTGTAGTCTGCCCAGTATATTTATGTGAGAACCAATACATGATTTTACAGCATCCCCAAAGGCATGTTTACTACAGCTTTACAACATGTGTGTAGTCGTTTTGCAATACCTTCTATATTTAAAACACAGCATAAAATACATTTGTAAAGAAACACACTAAAACTTGTGCAAATTATCCCACCTCCAAATGTAATAAAAACTCCATGTCATCAGGTGTTTCTGAGTTGTCATCATTCTGGCAGACTGTAAACAAATATCTAAATATATCTTCTTTCTTTTGTGTTGCATAATGTACATTTTTTCCACTTTTGTCTCAAATATGGCTTTGTCGGAGTCAAATGAACCATGGATGGAATTCTCACCATTTGAAAATGAATTACTGAGAAATATCTTCAGGGTGAGATCGGAATGTGGTATTTTCTGTGATGGAGGCAGTTGTTAAAAGAGACTTTGTTACAGTACAGGTGAATATTACCCATGCACCGATGTTATGGATATGCTTATTTACAAGTTGACAGACAGGCACAGAAACAGGGACATACAAAGATACACAGACAGGCAGAGAGTGGTTCATAGGAATTGAATCACTGGTCTAGAACCTTGTTGCTGTTTCATACTCAAAAACCTTGCAAGATCTGTGGTGAGGGTTGCACGCTATTGTATCACATGCAAACACAGAGCATAGCGAGACTGGTTTCAGTAATAATGTACATGTGAACACAGACCATAGACAAGACAGTAAGTTATACATGTGCCATATGACCAACAAGTTGTAGGTGTGCTAAGGCTAATTGACAACAAACACAAAAAAGAAAGAGGAAAAACAAAATACCACACGAACAATGAAGCAAAGCGTAAGAGCATCAGATCATCACCTACAACCTCTCTGTGAGGAAAAATCTCTCCACAGCTCATAAATTTGTCAAGAATTTCAGTGAAGCAGATCTCTGAAAACACACCTTTACAGTTTTATGAAGAGATCTCTGCACAGCTACTTCCTCCACAATCATCATATTGCAGTGGTTCTGCCCGACTACTAACTTTCACTATCACTGTATCCTCGGTAAACTTTAGATCTAGTGGACAGGGAAAAAAAATACCCAACCGTAATAAGCTAAAAATTCGATGAAATTGCAAAGTGCATGCGGCGGAACAGAAAAATAAACAGCCAGACAAGTTGAAGCCCAGAGGCTAAATTTGGCCACCGCCGTTTGCTAACCACTGAATATTATTGACGTCACCAGGCCAGTGTATTTTATTTACTTGAAAAGTGGTTTCTCTAGTGTGTGTACCCATAGCAGCAGGCAATCCCTATATAAACATCTATTACTATATCCTTTGGAGATCCAGTTAGCATGTTTTCAAAGCTATTAGCACCTATTGGGACAGTTTTGTGGCTGTTAATACCTTATCTTATCAGTTTAATGGTATTTGTTTGGAAATTGTTTAGCAGTCAATTTCCTGCTAGAGAGTCTACTTTTTGTAACTGGTCTTCAAAGGGTTCCCCATGACCAAATAACCCAAGGCTTTGCTAGTCCTTGAGAATTTTTTTTTTTGCACCTGTGTGCAACATCTCTATAGTGTTTTCAAGTTCACACGGTCCCTGTCTAGAACAACTTACAAAAATTTCTTGCCCACGTCATGGAAACGCATTTCATGCCAGGTAAAACCCTTCTAGTCAGAAAATAGTTTCTCTACTCATGCTGTCAGATTTGTGTGGGAGCTGCTTCTGCTTTTAGACCTGTGTATGTAGTCAAAGAACCAAGTACAGAATAGTAACTGCAATTGCAACTTCTAACTGGAGACCTCCTTGACAATACTGTGGAGATGGGTATTTTCAATTTTCATCCCGTTGTGTAGTAGTGTAGTAAAGTGGCCATGCTATGGTTTGCTACTATCGTGGCATAGCAGATTAATTTTCCCCTTGTTCAGTAGGCATAAAATTCGATTCAACTCTAAATAAATATATATTTATTTTCAAAAATACCCGAAGCCAAGTACAGTGTCTTGTGCATCTATCTGTACCACACTTATTGCCAAGATCACATTACCGAATCATTGTTGCCCAGATGTACAGTACGCTACGCTCCCACCAAAACCTATGACATAGGTTTTGATGGGAGCATAGCATACACTGTGACCGAGGAAAATTCCTGGACTACCCATATCACAGTCCCTTTCAGATAACAGTCTATGTGTAGATATATACTAGTATTATCTCAACACAACTTTGACCAGAATAGGCAGCAATACTTGAGCAATTAAATCTAAGCAGCTCATTGCAATTGACATAGAGATATAACACTCAAGTGCACCAATACAGGATATTGATTTTCTGGCAAAGGAGATTTTGA
The DNA here is from genome assembly GCF_041260155.1 of Ptychodera flava. Lineage (NCBI taxonomy): Eukaryota > Metazoa > Hemichordata > Enteropneusta > Ptychoderidae > Ptychodera > Ptychodera flava. Next base: position 25,967,175 of record NC_091931.1, read on the forward strand.
GGGTTGCCTTCTTTTATTGGCCCCCTGTTTCAAATCATGGCAATGTAGTGGTATTTGCGTCCAACAAAATAAAGAGGTATTGTTCACTGAAAAGAAGTTGCAGTTTTATAACCAGACCTCACACTTGGACATATCCGAGAACCGAAACACCCTGCGTTACTTTTCAATTCATTGACAACTCTGGTGAGTGAAACAAGAACCATAGAATTAAAGCTGTTTGACTGCTGGTGTCTCTGTTCATCCTGATTGTTGTAACTTGACTGAGACCCCAGTGTAAGGTTTAGGTTCAATAGGTAATAGAGCATCTTTCCGACCCAATGCTCACTGACAGATAATTGAGATAAAGGTGACGGTTGATGCAGTTCATATGAAGTGATTTGATTGTGTACATCTAATTTTAATCATGGAAAATCTTTGAAGGAACTTGCACAACAAAGTAGATATGCCCCCCTCCAAGAATAGAACACTGTGAAGAAAAGCATGAGAAACAGATCTATTAGACTTGTGTGATGCGTGAAATGCAGGTGCAAAACTTTAACTGTGTGTGGCTACCATTTGTATTTGACCACCAGTCAGTCCAACGAAGGAAAGTCAATTGGCCGGGAAAATTGGCCCCAAGTACCCCCTCTCCATGGACTGTTTGCTGATCTAGAAACCAACCATTGAATTCCCAGCCACTTTCACTGGGCCGGTGTCCAAACTACAATAGATTGTGACCGAAGACAATTGACTTAGCTGACACCTCCTCACAGGAGAGTGCTGTCGCCTTTTATCCTTTTATCCCGGTACAAGTATGCCTTGGAATCGTAATTAATTACAGACTGTGAGACCCCCAATTGACTAAGAAAACCGTCACTTATGCCACCTGCATTGTTTTCGCTGTGGTAAAAGAAAAGCCGAAAATCTTATTGTTACCATTACAATGTGACTTTTGCCGGAGAATGAGAAAAATGTTGAGAATTCCACTCGAAAACGAGAATAGGGGCTGCGGTATATCATTTAATAATTTGCCATCATGGGTAATAGCTCAGATTGTTTGATAAAAACACATCATAAAGGTACCTCTTCCTCGGCATCTGCTCTGAGCTTGCCGCTTATTCGGCTCACTTTGAATGATTATAAAGTCTAATACACTGCCGTGTGTCGGGATCTATACAAAGCTTTTCATTGTAGGGGCCCATGGACTTTCTTATCTTGTTTTCGCATGGGAGGGGATGTCGCACGTGTCGAAATGATGTCGGTAGTTGTTTTAAGCCATTGACATGGTGTTATTGTCAACAAAACGGAGGGGCAATATGGCCTAAGAAAGGGGCCATTTACACCTTGTGATCGTTTAGATGTGTTAAGCCTGTTTGCCGTGTGTCGGCAGAATTGATTGAAAAGCTGAAAAAGATGGCGCTTTGAAGTGCACTTAGCCAATAAATATCAAGTAGGATTGGCGAAAATGACTCACTGTCATAATTTGTGACTTCAAAGAGAATGCCTCTTTGAGAGCCGTGAAGAAAAAACCGACAAAAAATACAGAAAAGCATTATGGCAATTAAAAGGATGCTTGTTGCATTGTTGGACGGTAGAATGACAGAAAAAAGATGAGAAAGTGAGAAAGTTGTCAAGTGGTTCTCCATTGAATGAGAAACCTCTGACTTCATGGATTGTTTTGATTTCACCTTAGCCACCTGTACATGTCTGGTTGTGGACACACTACTGTAAACACTACAGACAAACCAAATCAGACATCTTAAATCTACAGTTTTGCAGACCTCAGAAGTATGGTGTGAAGTAAAATGATTGACAAAATATACAAGGTAATCGTATAACTTCCTTCTGCTGAAGTGTAAAGATTCTCTTTAAAATCTATTGCATATAGCAGCCTACCCTTACATCAAATTCTATAGGTTTCAGCAAAGACAGAATGCTCAATGCTCTCTTGACATTCTGCAGAATGCAGTGTTTTTGGACTGATATATTTTAGGAAAAATTGCTCCTGTGGATGTATTACCTGTGTACCTGATCATGGAGGCCCAAACAACTCTTTTCCTCAGAGGACACCTGTTGCTGTCCCAGCTACATACACAGAAGGGGAGTTTAGACAGATGTATGTACATGTATAGGGCTCTGCAGACATTCAGCCAACACATAGCAAATTTTGCTAGTTCATCTTCAGCAGAACAATTGTACCATGGATGTAAAAAATTACATCCATGATTGTACATGGTTGAGACTGAACTCACTCTAACTTAGAAGACTTAACCCTGTTATGTACCATATTATGTTCAGTCTCTTGGTTCTCAGTCATGCTGTTCAGCCCCTGTGCAGACAGGACACTGTGAAAAGATTTTAACACCCTTGGTCAACCTTCTTTAGCAATCTTGATTATTGTGTCCCCGTCAGTGACAAGACATTGCGAAAGCAATGGCTCTTTTGTTCCTGCATAATTGGGCATGGCAATTAACACAGTTAATTACCATTGTTCACCAATTCTTACAGAGTCTATAATTACAGTGAACTGTTCAGGCTTGAATTTTATTGATTGGAAATCACTGAAAACAAAGTGAAATTTGCATCACTCCTTTCTGGTTGACTGCATGTTCAAACCAGGGCATGCCCGATTTTCAGCCTGTGCTATTGCGCAATCCCCTGTCAATTGTCTATCATGCGCAACTAATACTTCAATTGATGCAAAGTGCGAAATGGCAAGGTTACAAGTCATGTGGGGAGATGGGATCACAAATAACAAAAATAAACATAATAAACTAACCATAAATCAGGTGCATAATTCATGTATTTGTACAAGGTTTAAAATATCATATAGGGTAGAGTTTCTACAAATGCCTTTTTCTATGTAACCGTCCAACTCTGTAATAAGTCACAGATTATGATAAACATAACTTGGCCGGTGACTGTCATGGTCATGATTTCTGCTGAGCAGCCTCTATCCAGGCTTAGCAAATTCTAGGGACCCAAAGGTCTTTTACTACGTATCTGTTTGTTGTCTGGTGTAGTTACTCTGCCATTACTGCACATCAAACACTGGAATGTTGTTGAAATTGTGTGCAGGGCCTTACCACGCTTGATAGGACAATTGGACTACCAAACTCTAAACAAATCTTCTCACCCTTACCTATAGATCGTCTCTCACACACACACATCATGTACTTGTGACACCAAAAATGTAAACGGAATTTCTATTTTTTGCACAGTCCTTGGCTGGTGTGTAGCTGTCCCATTGACAGTCTAGATTTTTAAAAAATACGGCTGATCAACACCATTACATGATAAACAACCATTTGTCAAATCTTTGGGTGAGTAAAGTATCAAAGCTTTGTAGTGAAGTGGGTACAAAACATGATATACAGACAGGCTGATGAGAAAAAATATTGACGATACAAAGAATTTTGCTGTAATAAAGAACTCAGTCATACAATATATTATTATCATGACTTTCTTAATCAATTTAGGTACTTGAAACTTCCTTTGATCTTTGCATGTACCGGTAGGATGTACAGTTTCATTGATTCAAACACATTGACTTCAGTGACAAGCCATATGGCTCAGACAAGACACTGGCTTCAAAAGTCATCTTTACCTCTGAAACTTGCTCAATGATTTGTACAACTGACATATTTTGCTTGGTGAAAGCAAAATGTTTCTGTTATTTCTGAATTCAAAACCAGTAAAAAGGGAAGATACTGACTGTCTGCAGCTAAACCAAATGAAATATTTCAAAAACAAATCTTGAGAAAGTGGTGATGTCGTCTAGAAGGCCAGTATAAACAATATAAGTCATTAGATTGTTTATATCATGGTAGACACTGGTTTATCAGCCACACAAATCATCACCAACTTGCCATAGTTTTGGATATTTCCTCCCAGCCCTATTAGTTCATTCCATGTTTATTTTTGCAGCGTTGCTAATGCTGCGTAAATTGTGATATAGGGCCCTATCAGTGCAATGTGGGCATGTTCACTGCCAATAAACAGACCTTCGGTGTCCTTGATCAAAGTCAAGTTTATCACTTTGTGTATCAGCTTGAAAAAGGTCATCAGACATTTTATGAAGCATTAAAGGCCTTGTTAATGGTGTTGCAGGTTCTCATTGGGCTCATAAATACCTGCTCTATACACACATTAAAAAGTTTATATTATTAGCAGCAATGTGTCACTAACAGTTGTGTGAGATCCTGTGCTATTGACCCCGTCACCAGCAAGGTTTGGCCCAGGCCTATTGTTTTCGGTGATGAAATTGGACCTTTATTCTATGAAAGTGAACTGTCAACACAACAAACTTCACTCAAATCATGCACCTTGATATGCACATGATATGCAGTGAATATTGCAACAAAATTTTTAAAATGCTTGCTCAATAAAGTTTATTGAAAAGGACAAACTTCATGACAAATAAGTCACACAATAACCACACTTGATCTTATCAGAAAACTCAAGCAATTATATATTTATGTGGAAAAATAGGGAGTCACTTTTCAAATGCCTTAAAACCGTAAGGCTGTACCACACACAACTTATCTGTTCATGCTATCATCTAAGAAGGAAGTATTAGATCAGTATCTCACATATAGAACAGTCACTGATTTGATATTATATGTAAACCTTGATCTTGCCCCAAGGAATATTTACCTTGTCCTATGCAATGTTGTCTAAATTTATAATAAATTAATTAAACCTTTTCATTTTAGCTGAAAGTAAACTTGAACTTGTTATTTACTGACAGGAAATTTACATGTAGTACACAATTTCTGTAATTCTTTGATAAAGGAAGGAAGTTATTACCAAGTAATACTATCAGTCAACTTCTGCAGGCTATATCAATGCAAAGTTAGAGCTTATCTTTTCAGGAGAATTTCAGTGTTTATAATTGAATCATAATATCTAGATATCTACCAGCGAATTTTTTAGCGCGATCTTTTTCAGGAAGGAGAAGAGTGTACCTAGACTTTGGATATTTCCTGAATTATTTTAACCTCCAAAGTAGTAAATATGTGGTCCATCACTGAATGTGTATGCACCACCCTAATGTGGTTGGACAGCCCGTACGTGTTTCTGTCCACTTCAATTTCCTGCTCTACACTTTTGGCTCAGAGTCGGGACTGTCCTTCAGAACTCATGGCAGAATTCCTGTTAACTTGCAGATCATCAACAAGGAAGTACTAATGGATCATAGGAAATTAAACCATACCTTCTCGTTAAAGTTTTGACACTTGTTGAAGCCACTGCAGAGAGTGGCTGCAAGGTATCAGGGTGGATAACATCTCCCAGGAGACCAATTAGCAGCTGATGCTGAGCCAGCCGCCGCTATTCCCCCCCCCCCCCCCCCCCTCCACTTTCAGTGGCTAATTCCTCAGCGGTGTAACAAACGCCTCTGGTGCCAGTCTCCAGAGCAATGTAACAACATGTGTTTAGTTTTATTTAAACAGGAAAACCACAGGGAAAGGAAACAGGAGAAATTGACATTAGTTTGTTTAACGAAGTTGAGACAGCAATCCTAGACAATTTCTATGAGCGTGTCAACGTAAACGTCTTCCACCAGACAGCAGGACTCTCAACTCCCCCGGTTTTAACTCAAAGAAAATGTCAAGAAGAAAAATACGAAATAATGAAATTGTGTAGGCTGAAAGGAGGATGTGTAGTTGCCCACTCAAATCTGTGTCTGGAAGTCATTCAGTTTGGTCAGAAAGAAATGAAGTCCCATATGATAGATGTTGAATTGTTGGTTCATGGTACATCTTTGTATACTACCGGTATTTGCGTAGTGGTATTATCCTGAGAATAGGAGTAATCTCTGTGGGCATTGTTATGTGTAATGTGAAGTACTACGCTGTAAAGGTGTATGTTTTCACCCACTGCCCTTCCACAATGGCATGAAAATTTGAAATTTCTCGGCTAATAAGGGCCATTGGGTCAGTAGCAAGTCATGGCTGTAAGCTCAGGGTAGACCCTTTGTCAACTTACCCACTCAGCCTGTTTCATTTCACAGAACTCTGAAAATAACTCCTCAAAAAGACACTAGTCAAATAACCCAGACAATTGCCGAAAATTGCCACCCTATTCAACGCAGTCTGATATCGTCTGTACCCTAGAAGTGATTGTGTACAGAAAACTAAAGAGACTCTTTCATAGTTAATTTACTGTGACTGCAAATATTATGTTGACCTTGGCCATCAAAGCAAGACTGGAAAGGTTTCTTTTTGTTCGCAAGGTCGCTTAACCTTTTCACCTTTGATTTCCTTGCGTGAAATGTACAGCAGTACCATTAGAATAGCCGTGAAAAGAGGTAATTTGGTGGTGGGTGAGAGTTTACATGCCCTCGATGTAAGGGCATTGTGTTGGCCAATATTTGTTCCTTAGTCCTAGAAAGATTGATACCATGTCTGTAATACCCACTTCAGTCTCTATTTCAGTCTGTCAATTCAGACTTTCACGTACCTGTTGATTACATAGTCTATAATGTTCTACCAACCAAGAGAGCAAGCAGATAATGTTGATATTGTCTATGGTTTGAGAAATGTCTTCAATGTGAATAAGAAATTTCCCAGCTTGATGTACACTTGGAGTGAAGAAAATAAAATTAACCATTTTATCAGACTTTGAAATGTAGAGGTGATATCACCAACATTGTTACAAAATATAGACTTGCCTTACATTTAATTATCCATTGTGGAGAACAAAAAATATATATATACCAATTGTTAATTTAGCCAGCCAGCAGCTTCATTCTCTGAAATAACTTTTACACTTATGAGAAATTTGATTGATGAGCAAATCATCAAGAGTAGAGTGGGTTACCTTCACCTTGGTCAGTCAACATAACTATCAATGGCATGGTAGCATTGTTTGTTTCATGTAGTTTATTCCAGTTTTCAGACTCACTCACTTTCAGGTCACTCTGTAACTGAGTAAGTGATTGTTGTGGAGTCCCAGTCTACGCTATGACTAAGTTTTTTATCCCCCGTTTATTATATAAAAAATACATGATAGGGAGGTACACTTGTAGGCTGCTGCAATGCATCACATTGGTTATTTTTTTGAGTTGTAATCCTAAGAACTTAGCTGAGCAAAATCTTGTGTGAGGCTTTTTGCTAAGCCATTTTACTCTGCAGCAGGCTGTGGTGGAAATCACACAAATATTGTCAACGTTAGGGTTCAGAGCCAGTACTTGTGTTGGCAAGCTGAAAAGTAAAAATATTGGTAAGCAAAGTGTTGAAACAATTTGGATATCATTGCCTCACTGGAAAGGTTAGGAAAACAATATTGATGAAAAAAATAGGCAAGCTGTACATTTTTATCAAGTCATCCACTTTATACTTCACATACATCACTTTACAAATAGTACATTTCAATTTGCCATCGTTCCTATGCTTTTCCTTCAGGAGAACACTAAAGGTAAAGAACCCCCTCGTCTTTCCAAGAAAGAAGAAAGATTTCAAGAGTTTGCATCTTGTGAATTTGAAGGCCAAATCTACATGACTCCCCAGGATTTCCTTGAGTCGGTCACCCAGGAAGAGCCCAGAGGTAAGCTTAAAACAGCAACTTTCTATTCTGGACAAGAAGCTCTCCCGTATTTAAATCTTCTTCTGCTCCCCTATGTATTGGTATGTGTCCCTGATAACTCTGCCGTAGTAGTTGCGTGCAAGTACAAATGTTATACTATTTGTTGCAATGTACAATTTTGCCATTGCCGGAATATCGGCACACAGATTTAAACTGGTTGAACAAGCTGTCATCGCAAATTTTGTTTGACTCTTGACACTTGAGTATTACTACTTGACACAAATAAATCACTTACCGTGTGGTTGATACAATATAAACCCAAGAACTCCCTCAAATATCTCAACTTGAGTGGAAAAGACCACTTCATGTATCATGTCAGGAGCACTTGATCTGCAGTGTTCGCGGTCAATTTTTTAGCTCCCATGCGTTTCACGTACGCAAAGGGTTGGCAAAAATGCGTATTGTCGTCATGTGAATGCGTAACAGCCACTTCCGCATTCAACCCAGGGCGAAAAATGAGGCAAATTAATTTTGGTTGACACAGGAAATAATTTTTCACAATAATTGAGACGTTTTTAATAAATGTAACATCATGAAATCTTGATCATACAGAGAAACAAGTCTGAATGAAAAATACACGAAACAGTCAACTGTGATAACACATCACACGTCGTCATACACTGCAGTGAAAGCGTATGCTGTTAATTTTGTTCTTGTATTGTAACTACTGGTAACACTGTAACCAACAGTCGTAAAACTTCAAAATCATCAAAGAGAAGTGTCTATTTGCACGTGAAGTGAAATTTCAAACAGGTATCTCTAGAATTTAACTGGTTCTATTGTCTCGCACAGTGAACATTTTTATTGCTCGGTCAAAACGAAAGTCTGCAACCGCTGGCCCTTCCATAGTGAGACGCATCAGATTATTGGCATGCTCATCGCCCAGTCGATTATGTCGTGCAGTGAGTACACGGTTTTGGTCACTGAATCCCCGTTCGCTGGGCACGGAAGAAACTGAAATCACTAGAGCTATGCAGGATAACAATCGGAACATGAGAAACAGCTCTCCATATTCGTTTATCAGAATACGCCAAGATTTGCTGAAATTTGGGTGTCCAAGCATCCATGGGCACGCAAAGTCAGTTTCATTTGAGTAAACTCTGCATGCAAATCACTTCCCTGTATTGGGGCTTCCATCGGCAGGCCAGCTTCAATGCGATCAGCAACAAAATGGGCGATGAGCGTCGTCAAAGATTCTGTACCGTAATCACGAATATCCAAGTCGGGATCTGGATATTTGCTGGCATTGAGAACTTTATCAGGCACGTTAGTAGATCGTTACATTCACTAGGAAAATGTGCGTTCGATCAACTGCGTAATGCATTCACGCCTTGTATTTGCATAACCATTAATATGATTGGCAGCTGCCTACGTTAGGGAATGACCTTTGTAAACTGATTTGCTCAAAATATGGTTGTCGGTGGGTCGCAATCTCGGAAATAACAAAGCAAAGTTGTGGGGAAATAATTGTTGCAATTTTGGTGGGTGAGTTAATGGACAAGACATCGTTGAACAACGTGTCGTTGACAAAAGAGCGCCAACAACGGACGCCAATATTTTGTGTACAGTCAAACGCATTGCCCCCAGGAAAATACATACGAAAAAATTCTAGTGCGTATAATACGCACTTTTTTGCGTAACCGCGAACACTGGATCTGGCGAAGATGATACCAAACAGGTTGCCAATTTTAGGTAAAACTTCATGTGTAAATATGCATAACTATGTAAACTGGATATTTGATCTCTCTCTCCCAAGTTGTATTTATTTCTATGGTTTGTCTATGGAGGCTAGTAGAAAGGGATTAACTTGTCAACTTGGATGTACCAGTCTAACCCTTAACCAATAAATTTTGGTACAATCTTACTTTTTTCTAAGGTAGAGTGGACCTCTGTGTAGTCACACAGTGTTTGTTGGCAAATATGTATGTTCAGAGCTGCTATGTTTTATAGTGTTTTTAAAGTTGTTCAGTTTCGGTAAATAGTATGCAGGTCAAGTATAATTTGGATAATTGGAAATATAACAGAGAAAGATTCTATGATAGGCATACCAGTGTTCTGGGATTTCTTTATACTGCTATACAATGTAGGGTCCTGTTATCACCAGTTTCAATATATGTTGATGTTGGCATTTTCAAAACTGGGCAAAGTGAATACAGAAAAAAAAGATGAGAAAGGCCAAAAAAAGATTTGCTTCTGGTCCTTGACATTCAGCAAAAGTGATTTTCTTTCTTTTCTTTTTTCTTCTCTTTTCATTCCTACCAATGCTGGTTTAGCACTATGATGCAACAATACTTCCGTTTTCTCTTTAGCATTTTTGGACATGCAAAACAGGGGTATCAAGGATATATGTAGCTGTACTGATGAGTATATAACCCTCCTTAAAAGACACAATGCACACTGGTCCTGAAATGATGTGCGTGCTGACCAAAAACAAAGTTTTTTATTTTGGCCTGATATCTATCAGCTACTGTGGAAAAAGAGTAGGTGCACAGCTGATTGATTCACCGAAGAAATGCCAGTGTCTCATCTCCGAGGCTTCAGTTAAAGCATGAGAGGTTTCTCTTTTTCACATCCATGGGTAAAGTCCTTGAAGCACTTCCACCAAAGAAGTGTGCGTAGGAATCAATCAACTCACTGCACACGTACACACACTTTCATAAATGCACATAATTTATACTGAAAAGTGATGCATACGTGTTGACTCTACCTCACAAGAGTTGAGTTTCAGATACCGATATAGAATCAACCTGTCTGCGGTTTATGCTGCGGGGGAAAACATGCTCTCTGTCCACGTAGATAGAACCCAGCCGTACCTAGTGGCCACTCTTTCATTATAGTCTCCCCTGGGTGAAATATAAACCACTGTGTATTGTTCCGTTTTGACAACGCCATTAATAGCCAAAAATAAAAGACATCACCTATGTCGGTGAAAAGTGGCATGTCACAACAGGCTTCAAAGTGTAATTACTATCAAAAATTATGAAATCTGCTGAACAAGGTTATTTTAGGATTGTAAAGTTTGCTGTATTTAGATTTGCCATCATTGGAGTATTGAACAGGCCTAACCCATACATTCTACTGGTACTCTTTTCTAAATTCAATTATTTAAGAGGATGCTATGTTTAGATTTTCGTCCCTGGCCAGTAGGGCACAAACCCTGTTTGTTTTTGACAAGCGGGGGTAAATTACACCTCCAGTAAATTGCTCCGGAAAAATGTTCATCAACTGTGTTGTTTCCCGTAAACATTGTAACATTCCTGGATGGAGCGCGCGGCCCTTTGATGTGGAGTTTTCTGTTAGCTTTTCACAAGATTGAAGTATACATGAGTGCATGGCTTCACAACCACCAATAATTATAGCTTGTCCTTTTTATATGGTGTGTAAAAATAGAAGGAAAACATAACGCTTGGTTGATAGAGTTTATTTTTTCTTTTGACATTTACCCTACTAGTGTGCCACTGAATGAAATTTCATTTCTCCAGGTTTGTGTTGAAATCCTAAGTAGCACTGTATGAATCAGTATATAGTTGTGAACATTACCATATCATGTGGTAATTTTGGGTCCTATGTTTCTGCAATTCTGACATGGGAGATATGCCGGAAAAAGAAAAAAAACAGAGCTGTTTCGTGGATCATGATGTTGAACTAAAGGAAAAGTGAAATGTTGTTTTGGTTGTACGGTGTATAGCAAGTGGGGTTTTGAAGTTGTCACACACGACAACTAACATAAAAATCCATCAATGTTGAAAAACATCTTCATAATTCGTAGTCCTGGTGTTATTGGCAAAAAGAAATTGGTGAAATAGGAATGACAATAATATTCAATATCTGAAACAGGCTAGCCAATTTTGTGGTTGTATTTGTAGCCATGTAACAAGGAATCCTTGCCCATGTCATACATCAGCTTACTCCATAATGTGCCTATTTTAGTGCCCGTCTCCCGTCTAGTTCAAACTACCCATCTCAACAGTAATTTACAGAGCTAAGATTGTTAGCTTGAGTTAGCCAGCAATTTCCCATGAAAGAAAAATTAGATTGGCCTATTTCAGTGACAGGACAGGAAGAGTATTGCACTCTGTCATATAAACAGTTTTATTTTTCCGACAGAGGAATTTCTCAATCTGTCATGATTCAGCAGTGCCAATTCTTTCAGTTTGCCGCAGTCATCATGAAGGCAAGGATTTTCTCATCTGGCACTGTTTGGATTAGTTTGGAATCTTATTTTAGAATCAAGACAACACGGAACTGTCTGATTGATCGTTAATTCAAGTGAAACCCTGAAACAAAACAGTCAGCCAGATGAAAGCAATATCTCTAGCTCTGTCCAAATTGACATGACTAGGGCTGAGACTTTGAAAGAGTGAAATTTGTCATCAGGAGTAGCTTATTTTGGACAAAAATCACCAATTGATTTGATTGTCCTTTTGGAAGAGAATTAGGTAGAACCTTGCAAGCTTTTAGTTTGCCATGGTGACCAGACAACCAGTCATTTGCAAGGCATCATGTGTCGAGAAGAAAACATCCGTGTTCTGGTCATCATCAGCAAAGGTACATGTAGACTGACATGCACAGGCTAGAGTATACATGTTCATGTGCGCGGCAAACTGGAGTGTACCGGTAATAGGTCACATGTACGGCAAACTGTACCCAGTATATGAAATTCAAATAAACAAACACTTATATGGAATACCTACAATTCAATTAAAGCAAGCATGAACATGCTCTCGTGCATTCCATTTGCACATGCATGGTAGTTATTGGTCACATGACAAATATTTTTTTCACTGCAGAATGTGAGCAAAATCAATTCATACATGTACAGTTGGCAGCTTGCTATATGCCAATATGCAAGTGCTTCTCACAGATCGAAGCAAGAATAAAAACAATACAGGCATCAGTTCATGATCAAGGGAATCTAAAAGTGGCAATACAGTAATGCCAGGAAACTGAAGAGGCTGAGTCGCGTGATTTCAATTCCCAATCATTATGAAGTGTGCATAACACTCCAGATACTAGAGTCTAGACAGGCATTGAGTTTGGCCCACTGTGGTCATATTATTATTGGTCAGTTGGATCCAAATCCCCTATTACCCAGTACATGTCTACAGCAGTGACCTTTATCTCCTTGGGGTCACTGTGACCAAGGGTGAATCCTGGGACAGTAGCCGGTGCATTCCTTTGATGCACATCCCCAGCAGAGTGAAAGTTGTGGGTGTTCATAAGACAACGGACTCTACCGTTTGATATGTTTAAGTGACAATGGAAAGATGGAGAGAAAATGGGAGATGTACGTTGATCCTGGACTTTGTGAATGAATTTTAAAAGTGACAAGTTTCACACTGTCGGCATCCTTGCAGTGCTTGCTAATTGTTGCGCTATACCCAGCATGTGATCTGGTATGTAATTATCTGGTATGTTGTTTCTCTCCTCTGCAGCAGTTACTTTCAATCATTTTCGCCATGGCCGTTTCGGTGGCAAGTGTCTGCTGTGATGTACAGCTTCCAGGACTTCTTCCCCTCCACTAGAGATCTGAGCCACCTAGATGGCTTGATTTTCTCTAATTGTTTCTCTATTATACATACTAATCACCATATTTGTTTTACCAGGAGACCCAATTAGAATTCCACCAGGGGGCAACTTCATAGGATACCTGGCCCGGAGGCAGTGTCCGTCCCAGTCATTGTTTCTGGCTCTTAACTCCTTGGGATGAATTAAAAGACACTAGAGATGTTGCCTGGGGCCCCGAAGTGGATGGTGTCGTCTGTTGATTTGAATTTCAAAGCCGGCCACTTGTCAAAGACACTGCCCTGGCATTTCTGCTGATCAGTGTGCCGTCCCCCCATTGTCAGGCTGTGTTAACTTTTATAATTGTTGCATCAATCAACATCAACACGGTCTACTCACTCTGTCTACTCTTGTCTACTCACAGCCATCAGGAAATCCTGAGTGGCTGCAACTCGAAATTCCGACATTTATGCAATGTTTCCGCCGCCACACCGTGGCAAATAGCATTGAAATATTTGACACTGGGGAAATATGGTCATGGAGTGGAATTTAAATTGCAGTGGACACATATAATTTTCAATCCAACAGTTGCATTTTCTATTGTCAAGTAACAGCACTGAGTGCGACTGTTGCAAGTTTTATGAATAAACGCATGATTCATATCCAGATTTGCACGAGTGATTGTTAGAGAAATTTCGAACTCTAAATGATGGTTTATTTTAAAATATAATGCTCCAGAGTCAATCTTTCAAGCCCCCAAAGTCAAATGATCCACCCCTTAGCTGCCAGGTGTGTAGTGTTTGGCCGTAGACCCCCGAGAGAATTTTCTTAAGAGTCTAGGGTTTGGCAAGACAGGGTTGGAACTGTCAGTAATCTTGTGTGTAACATTTGAAAGTTTTGATTATATTCCACATACAGCGAAAAATAATCAGCAAAGATGTGTTTACAGTAGAAGAACTAGTTGTTTCACCAACAGGCCCATAGTACTTCTCTTTCTTTCAATAGTTGGAAATGGGCCCATATCACCTAAAGAAACCGCAAATGTGAAAAAAATTCCAAAGAGAACAAACAAAAACATAATAAATGCATTGTTTTAAAGTCTGTACAAACAGTCAGGTGTCATTATTCATGTAATAACCGCTGCAGTGGATTAATAGTTGGTAAATATTCACACCTTCAAGCAGTAACCTTTGACCTCCAGCTTATTGATGTAAACATGCATTTGTTTGTCGGCACCGTAAGAGAGACACATTGTTCTGCGGTTTTAAATATCCCTTGACAATTATTAGACCAATTACATACAAAACTATCATTTGTTGTCATAAATAGCTAAAACAAAAAGATGATAAGAATGCTCGTGGTTCAACAATCCTGATCTCTATCGTGCTAAGTTCGCACATGCTGTCACTTGTTAAAAAACATTAATCATGAGTGCGTGCTCCGACACAGAAGATGTTGAAATTTCAAGATGGAAAGCGTGTCACTCGGTGGCGTTTGTGCGAAAAGTCTTTGACAGTTGTGTTGTAGAGGGGCCTAGGGAGCATGTGCTTTGATAGGAGTGTGTAATACATGGAGTACAGCCAGTCAGTAACTTGTACTGAGCATGATAGCAGGCACTGGCTCAAACTTTGCTTGATGTATTGCATGAAGTTTCCTGACTGAAGTTAGACCCCACAAATTCTACACAGGTACATTCCTTCCATTGTCAGTCTGATGTTTAGGCTACATCAGTGCTATCACAAGTGTGACAAGGTGGTGATGAACTCCTTCCTGAAGATGATTATATGGTTTAGTACTTCTTCCTGTCACGGTAGATGAGAGGGCGTATAAGGCCACTTCTCATACATATAAATCATCATGCCCATATTAATCTTTTTGAAAAAAGCCCAAGCTCTTTTAAGTCTGTCCAACTCAAAAAAGCACAACAAATTTGGTTAATGCTAAGGAATTAAACAGTATAATCAAGGTGAACTCCTTCCTGAAGATGATTATATGATTACTTCTTCCAGTACCGGTAGATGAGAGGGCGTACAAGACCACTTCTCGTACAAATAAATTATCATGCCCAAATTAATCTTTTTAAGAAATGCCCAAGCTCTCATAAATAGGAGCAACTCAAAAATCACAAAAAATTTATTATGCTATGGAATTACACAGTTTGAGCTGGTTGCAGACAGGAGTACTGCTGACAACATAGAGGATCTTGGCAGTCTGTGCAGTTCACATGTAGAGTCAAAATCTGACACCAATTGTAATGTGTAGTTTGCAGTATACTCATGTTTTGTTCCTGCATTAAAATGAATTCAGTGAATAATACGACAGGAGCAAAGTCTTGACCATCATCTTCAACTCAGTGTTGTCCTTCCCAATGCTGTTGTTTGAGGGCGCTCTTGATATACATCAGTCAGTCACACATTGGACGAAGAAGCCATACAGACATGATATAACCAAAATATAGTCCCAAAGTTTACTAAAAGGAGGGTCTTAGCAGGGAAATATCACCATCACCATCTAGTGAACAAGAATGTATTGTACAGTATTGGTTAACTAGAAAAAGCTCCACTCAACCGGTTTACACATACATCAGAGTTAAGAAGGAATTCAAAGGCTTCAAAACATCTATGTGCAGCTGATCAGTGCCAATAGATATTGCTCCGTACAGTTTTCCCCACCTCTATTTGATGTAGCAATTGCCATGAAATTAAAATTGGCTAACCACAACAAAGTTCGATGTTACGGTCTCTCTGTTTCACTGAAATAACCCCACAAAGATAGGTTCATGCAGGACTCTCGTTTGTTAGCTGATTCATGTTTAGATCTATCAGGCAGAAATAGAGTGATTACATTTCATTTATTTCCCCGAGGACATTGATAGTGTCAACGGAAAACAGATACCCTCTGTGGCATTTGATGGATTAAACAGACAAACATCAACAAGATAAAACTCGTGCCTCCGAGGCTTTCCTAAATGTAATTGTTTCCGATAACAGAGCATTTGATGTTGTGATTGAATTACAATCACCGGATCTGCTTTCCTCGCTACGAGATTGCTGTGTTTATGCATCTCTTTTCTCCCCGGAAGCATTCCACTCAAATCTGTCCCATCGGCCATCTCCAGTGGCCACTGTACAGTACATGTAGGTACCCAGCTACATTGTTCTTTACTCATCCCAAACTCTGTATTCTCAAAGTTAGACAGCCCACTTTTCTGTCAAACCTGCTTCATCATTCATAGGGACACCTTTCAAGAATGTCAGCAGCATAATTTTCAGTTTCTCGTCTACATTTCAAACATAATCTGTCCACTGCTTGAGTAGCACCGCCTTTAAGAATACACATTGCAGTTTGTGACGTATATTTATTGCATTTTGCCAAGCGATTTTGCCATGTCATCTTGCTTCTCGACAATACCAATATACCGATATATGTGTATTTTGGTTGTGTTTGTTAAGACAAAATATTAATATTCTGACCAGCTTTCTCTGAATACCAAATAAAGTGTTGAATATACATCAACACGTACCTAGCTGACACAGACCTCGATTGGCCAGAAGTCACAAGCAATGAATTTCCAACACTAACAGATCTGTCTACAAATCAATGGGATTTCACTTGACACCATGGCTTCTGTTTTCAAGCGTGTGGACGCTCACTCTGCTGTATCAAATTCTGCACGGTCTGTGCTCTGTCTGCTTTGGCCAGCAGACTCAGAGACACGCAAATACTTGGTGTCTGCTAAATCTTAAACATAAAAGGTCAAGTTCACCAAGGAGCTCATCAGGCATGGATTAGGAAATTAGATTAAGCAAACCTACTGCGTAAGAAACATTTATAAGCAATGCTAGGAACAAAAATTTAAATTTGATGTATTCAATAAACCGTGGCTTTTCCAAAGGTATTGTGAAAGCCTCATTATTAGCTGTAATTTTTTATGAGCTCATATTTGGTATGTATATAAATACCAAAAAGAGCTTATATTTAAGTATTTTCAGTAGTTTGCTTTATTTATCTGTAAAATGAAATTTTTTGTTCTGCCTCCAAAATCATGAAATAACTAGTCAACACAATTTGTACGTACTGTATATGGTGTCCAATGTTACAGTTAACAAACAAACTTTAGTCCGGACTGTAATCATAGACCCTCCAAAAGGGTCTATGCTGGAATTCATGAGGATAAGAAACTTTGTATGTTTAGTAAAACAACAATGATACAAATATCATAATTAGTTAAAGCTACCAGTATTGTCCCCTTGAGTGAACAATGATACAACACTCTAATTTTTGTCCCACATTGTAAATTCTACACATACCAAAAATATTCAAGGATATGTATGGGAGGGTCACTGGCTTCCCTTAATCCCCGGCTTATTGCTTCAGCTCTCGGTTATTTTCTTGGCTGTGGAATGTGTAATTTTGGTATTTCTGCTCCACGTCTGCGTTTTTTTTTTTCATCCCCCGTCGTGTTCTAAGCATTGAGTTATACAGCACATACCTCGCCAATTGAGTAATGTCAAACTTTTTATGAAGCCGTTCCCATGTTGTTGATAATTCATCCAAGACCAGGCGACCTTTTTAGTACATATCATGATATTGTTTATTGGATCATTGAAATTGCCCGACCCGGCAATGGAAAAGTTCAACAAACAAAGATGTAAAATACCAGCTCCTCCTGTCAGCATTCCATGCACACTGCTTAGTCTGTTCTCATATATAATGTGCTGATTATGAATCAAAAACTCACTACTGTCCTCTCGGTTTTTGTGCTGTCAGTGTTTCTTTAAAATTCCACAAATACGGCTATTGAGAAAAAGTCTGTGCCAACACTTGTCGTGTTGCTTATGAATATTGTGAAGAAATTTATATTTCTCTCACATGGTTTATGTACATGGTTTTCTTTGTAAGGGTATCGTCATTCAAGTGTATGAATGCCAATAGGGAAAAAAGTAAAGGAGATATTGTTTTACAAAACATTTAAAAAACCTGTAAGATCATTTGTACTTGATCCTTCACAAGCTATTGTCATCAAGAATGACTTTATGGCATTTTGTTTGACTTTATTGGTGTCACGTGTCCTTTTATAATTCTCGTACAATGGTTGATGGTCTTTTTCTTTTTCATAAATGATCAGATGTAAATTTGTAATAGATGTATTTTGTTGTGCTTGATTATGCTAAATTTCTTCAGAAAGGCAATAATTTAAAGGAAAGTATTTTAATTTTAAGGGTAAAATTAACAAAATTACATCCTTTGAGTTGGTGAGTCCCCCCCCTCTCTCTCTCTCTCTCTCTCTCTCTCTCTCTCTCTCTCTCTCTCTCTCTCTCTCTCTCTCTCTCTCTCTCCCTAAAGAGTACTTGGCCCATACTGAACAACTCTACAAAACACCACAATCCCAGGGGTCAAGTCCCTTCATTAAGCCTGAGAGGCATCCCTAAGAAAGCCTAAATCTCTTTTGTGATGAAGATTGGGTCCAGTATCCTTCAGGTGCACTACTCTATTTGCTGGATCGCAAAGATCTACACTACCCATGCAGTCAGGTCAATCTCACAAGATTCCAAATGTCCAATGAAACAGAATCTATCAAATGTTGAGTTTAACTCAACATTTGAATCCAATAATATTGGATTCATAGTGTCCTAAGACCAAGGTTGAAAGCAAGGCCGAAAGTAATAGAAGCGTATAAATATCAGCGTAAAATACCTTGTCTTAAATGTATTTGGCATGGCTTGATGATAGTTTAAATTTAATTGGAGAGCTTAAATATCCGCCCAGAGAAATAAGCCAACGGAATGAAGATATTTTGTTATTCAAATTACATTACCAGAGGATATTGTAGTTCGGTGTCCATGGTTATTCCGTTGTCCATTCCAGAGATTGCTACAATCCCTCTCTACAAAAAACAACTTACATAGCAAAGGTTGTGAATGGAAACCCTATTTTACAGTTGACATAGCCTTCCAAACCTAATCATGTGAATAATTACTTCTTCTTTCTGGTTGAAGAAGGCGGCATTGAGGACGTGATGTCTGTGGTGGCATTTTTCAAGTCCAATGGTTTCTGACATTTTGTCACAATTTGAGTCATTTAATTGCAAATTGAGTAGTTTCAGAACTTGACATTTGGTACGGAAAGCATTCAAGAAATGCCGAGACCACAAACAGCTACAACATCAATGTCAGTGCTCTTAGAAAAATCATGTTAAGATTATGCTGATTGGACGGAGGATAATGACTAGAATTTTCCCCTCCCGCCAGGCTCCAATACGTTTATCCATAGACCCTAGAAAAGGGTCTATGATTTCTCCAATAAGCACAAGTCTGCATGCTTTCCGTAGCTATAACATCGCACTGACCATGAGACTGTGAACAGTAACAAATGCTGACAAAGGCTAAAAGAACACGTTCATTTCGGCACTTTTAATTAATTTCTTGCAAGAATACAGTTGCCAGGCAGTCTTGCTCTTCGGTAAATGTACCACGGCTTCAAGGGCACCCCTTAAACTTGCTTTCTTAGTGTCCTGGATGTCTTTGTTGCGACACCATTGCACCACTGTAAGATTAGTGACTTAATGAAACTCTTGATTACATTTCCCTGCTGTATTTACAATGAAGTGGAGATTTAAAGCCAGGCTCAGTGCATACAGCATTCTTTTTTGCCTTCTTCAAATGGAAATTGCTCCAGATGGATAATAAGCCTTGTTATGTCAATTATTCCAACATGGACTGTACAGGGTTTAAAAAAGGTATTAGCTATCCTGTGGATAGTTGAAAATTGGCTGAAGGTCAAAATTATCCTTCAGCGCCTTGATTGGCTTTAGTAATAATGTAGACGTTGTAAATCTGCCTGGACTTGCTAGTGTTACCATCCTTTAGAAGAAGATGCAGGTCACATTGTGATCTGAACAATTGATGATCATGAAATGTCCAGTTGTGAATTCACTCTAGGATTTGATGTTCTAACCCTTGCAGTTGTAAATTTGCAGCTGAATTTCGATTCACTTTTTGTCAAGACATCACTCGCCGGCTTGTTCTCTCTGCTGTCACAAAGCTCAAATCATCATTTGCTGTGAGGAAAGCCCATATCTTTACACTGATTTTTAATATCAGTCACCAGTTCCATCGGTGATCTCCCAGACACCTGCAGATCTCTTCACAAACTATAGTTATACAGCAGTGTGTAAATTCAGCTGACATATTAGTGGATGTTTTTCTCATTGCAGTGTCCAGTAAACATTGCTTAGGTACCCACATGTTGAAATCTGCGTTACGTTTGTGAATGCATGCAGATGCTGCACTTGTGTTGTCACTTTCAAACTTTGCTGATAGTTTTCCTTGTTAGTGCCATTCTCAGCATTTCTTTGTAATGTGGCCCCAGACTTCACAATCGCGTCCAGTTCACAATTTATATGAAACAACAAGGAATTATAGTGCTTTAATTTTCAAGAAAGGAGATAAAAAGGAGAGTTTGAACCATTTCGTGTGGATTTTTATGAGTGTGTTGGGGGTACATGTGGAAGGGAGCATCACTTGTCGCCCACTCAAACACATAAATTGTGTAACCTGCAAAAGTACACTTAACAGAGAAGTTTGCCAGATTTGTATTTATCGGACGGAATATGTTAGCGTTGAGCAAATTCCTGATTTACTCATCAAACCGCAACCTTTCACTCTTTGAACCATACATCGCCTTTGGCCGTCAGACTGGTTTGTGTAAATTTTACTGGAAGTGATTCTCGGTGTCTCGGGACATGTCTTCCTGGTGAGACAACTTTCTGTAAATCTAAACCACAAATGTCAGTTTATTGGGACGTTTTACGTCCTGCACGTTTACCGAGTGTAAATCTCCAAGTGTTGTTAACCATCTTTAACTGCCTCAAGTTTGGCTCTGATGAAAGTGTTTGCAGACTGGTCACTTCATTGGACACTTGTAAGTTGTTATCTAAACTTGAAAAATTGTCAGTCTGTTGGTAAGCTTGAAATTCCTCTGTCGTTTTGATGGGTAAACTGTTCAAACCTTATTCAAAGTTGTTAATGAGATGATGTGAAGGAAAGAAAGGCACCTCCAGTTTATTATCATTTTCCACTTTGAGGCTTTCAGCTGGTCCTTTTTTTTGCAATGTACATGCAATGTACACAGGTCAATAAAAGTTTAAGCTGTGAGCGCTCACGATGACATCACCAGAACTGACATGTGTTGCCCAACATCTCTGCCGAGACTTGTGTTTTCCTTCATCATAAGTTATTTATGTGTTTGCGGCGGAGCATGTGCTACACTGGATGAGGTAAACAGCTGCAAAAGGTTCGGCGGAATATGAAAGTCCAAATCCTGTTTTTTCCAGAATGTCAAAGAAAACAGTTTACATTTCAGACAGAAATGTTTAAGCAACTTTCTGACACATCATAGCATAATACATACACTATACATCAAAAAGGGGGCCTGCACACTGTTTTAGAAATCCATGCAGCAAGACACGTTTCACAGATCAAACAAAAGTACTTGACGAATAATTCAAGGAAATGTTACAGTATTGCCATGATGTATGCCGATCTTACTTCTATACTGAAGCACACACTTGAGGTATCATTGCTGTCACAACAGTTTACTTTTCACCCCAAAATTTTTCAGCAGTAATTTCAGTTAACAGAATATGTTTCCTCATTTATGCGGTGAAATTTACACATTTTTTGAATAATTATCATGCTGCATGGTCATCGCAAAATTCCATCTAAATATTTGTAAATAATAACTTGTAATGGGAAGCATACATTTCTGCATGTCTTGAGTTCTTGATACACCAGTATGTTTATCAGCATACTGAATTGGTCTCTCAGACAGCTACGGTAGCACACACTCATGTCGACTGACGCAAGAATGAAATCAATACCTGCACCCAGCACCCAAGAAATTTACTTATTAAACTTACATTAATTACCAAGAGTTAATTTCCAACAATTCTTGCAGTGAAATCTGACAGCATCATTGAAATTCAGTCCTTCATTATGTGACACCTTTCTGCTACGTGACATTTCCCCCTTCCCTCCACCTCCCCCCATCCTTGCCAAAATGATGGATTATGTTCTCTCACCCTGTCCCTCTGATTCAAACCGTCTCACAATTCCACTTTCCCTCTGAACAGCTCGCATTGGAAGGAGGAAGATCACGGAGAAAGAACTGCAGAAGATGCTGAAGAATGTACCCAGCAAGAAAAAATCATCCACACAGCTGTTCAGATCATTACATGATCAAGGTAAGAATGTCACCCGTATGAAGGATCGAAATTTCATCTCATCAGACATTCGATAATATTGTTACTATTTGTGTTTGTGGAAAAACAATTACATTTTCTTCTTCTTCGTCTTCTTCTTTCCGAAAACATGTCGAAATGCAAAGTATTGGCCTTTGCAATGCAATTGTATTTTGTACTAAATGCCATATTATTGCAGACAAATTAATTGTAGGTCGTCCAGACAAAAATCCAGGTGTCAAGGATAACTAACATAGGACATTACATACAGGCTGTGTTGAAAAGTTGAAACATTTCACTATGATTTTGTGTGCTGAACAAGAAATTGTTCTTCAGGACAAAATTATGGAAAAATACAGCAAAAGTTACAACTAATAGAGCATTACATTGTAAACACTCAATGGGATCCATAAAGTGCAAAGATTAATGAGACGGAATTTAGACTTTGAACTCAAAGCATCTAGATCATGGCACTAACGTGATGTAAGAAAATCGTTGGAGACTTTGAATGTCCTTATTCAAAGTCAGGGCGGAGAAATATTGAGTTTAGTACAGTGTAGTATGTTAAAATTAATTGCAGAGAGTAAGGGATTGTTTAGTCCCCACTGTAGCATGTCATGTACTTGTGGTGACATGAACGGACAGGCAGACAGCTGACAGACACCCTTATCTCTGTCCCTCTTCGCCCAGTTAAAAAAAACAGGTCAGAGGAAAAGTTGATGTTATACTGCCACCAGAACAGTGGCAGGTTAGAAGCAATCTTTAATGAATAACTTCAATATAACTGTTACACCATTCTCTCTGTGATTTAAGCTTTAGTGATGGTCCAGCTACAGTCAACACCAGCAATTCCAACTTACATGATGTGTGTGTGTGTGTGTGTATGTGTGTGCATGTGTGCGTGCGTGTGCAATCTGCATGTAAATGTACTGGGTCTGACAGTTGGTTGGTAGAGAACCAAGGATATTATGTCAACAACTAAAATATTGGTATCAGTGTTAACATCAAGCAAAATGTCAGCTTTTCATACAGGCTTAGCAAAAAGAATTGCAGACAGTAGTCATATACAAACAGTGGAAGGAAAAATGACTAATCATAGCTATTGTAAAAAAAACCCCAAACCTCAGATGAACTCTCATACCGACACATTGATGATTTATCACATCAAACAAAACTGGATTGTTTCCATATGTTCAATTTTACCCAAACTATTTTGAAGACATTTACATTTTTAAAATGACTGTTCCCATACATTGTTATTACATACAGGTGTTCAACATGTGTCAGTGCGAATTGGTCTGATTGATTTGAGTTCCTTCCGTTTTTTCTATGCATTTTTTATCAGTAATCAAGAGATTAGTGGCAAGGACTGGCCTCCCTCCATGGTCAACAAAACTGATTTGTAAAGTAGTTTTTGTCTTAATACCTATCAACATCAGTCTCTCGTAAACCCCCCTCCTCATTTTCAGTTTTGCCTTCCATGTGACAGTGGTATGTGCCCCCCCTTCTTTGCCCATGTGTTCTAGATATTGGAGATGTACACATAATAAATCAGAAAGAGACAGCCACGCATATTGCATGATAGTCTGTGTAACTAGGGACCGACACGATCATCACACTGCAATCTTAGATGAAGGTTCTCATTCTTAAAATGCATTTATGAGTCACGTAAAGAGTTGGTTTGCTGAAGAGTTAATTTCAAAATCAGTGTGTATTAATACTAGTATGCAGCATAATGTGTCTTTTTCAATATAAAACCAACCTAGCAGATGCCGATCTAGGCATGGTTCATCTCTAGCCATGGCAATCCACAGTTTATATGAAGAAGATATACACACTGTATGGTATATTTTCTATACCATGTGCTTACAGTGATAATTGATTTTGGCCACTATGGGATAAGGGTTATTTGAATAATTTAAGTTGAGTCCAGTGGTGAAGTGTCTGCCCCAAACAACCTTACTATTTTCCTATTAATACACTCATGACCTCAGATTAGT
Organism: Ptychodera flava; assembly: GCF_041260155.1. Taxonomy (NCBI): domain Eukaryota; kingdom Metazoa; phylum Hemichordata; class Enteropneusta; family Ptychoderidae; genus Ptychodera; species Ptychodera flava. The sequence continues at coordinate 25,991,487 of NC_091931.1, forward strand.
GTTGTAACGAGCTAACAGGGAACCCAGGATTAGCGTTTATCACTCCTGTCAGTCAGCGCGGAATCCAAAAACCCAGGATTAGCGTTTATCATCGTGTCGGACAGTGCTTACAATTAAAATGTTTTGTTTTCAGGCAACCTAATTTTTCCCATCAGACCACCATGACATCGACTTATCACATCTTGCGGTCTATGGATAAATTGCGAACAAAATACTATTGTGTTTCAAGCCGGTGATGACCGACTTCTAGCCGTCCAGCTAACATGCAATTGAGTCTCTGACAGTCAATGACTCAAGAAATCCTTTTGAAACTCATATATCATCAATCATCTAACTCTGAAAAATCAAAATTTAGGTCAAAATTTACATCCGAATCTGATGATAATATCACGTCCATGTACTGGGAGTTCTCATGACGGTAGTGTGAATCGCAAGGTTTCTTGAACTTCTTCGAGTAGTTTGCACTACGCACAGTAAGGCTGCTTGGCGTTACAGTTGCGGTTCCTGCGCTTAGGTAGTTGAGACAGTCGGGAGCATACGGTCACTTTTCTTTGTTTCTTACGTCCATTACAAAGTGGCTCAGGAACACATCTAAATCATCAACGCAAAACTCTGCCAGATTGTCTGCCATGGGAATTTGTAGCTGCTTCCCCAAAACCTCTGTAACATTTCTCGCCTCGGCCCACTGATTCCACATGCGGACACTCCAGCTTGTGGTTCTTCTGGTGTTTTGCGGCACTCTTCCATGCACTTTTTCCTTAATAATATCGTCTTCAGACATGACATGGAAGCGATTACGTGCTGCAACCATCGTGGTCTTCAAATTAGATTTCTTTGGAGGCAAACCTTTGAGATGTTACTCGCTACACAATAAGGAGCTTGAATGAAAATCACGTGTTTATCTTGCGTTTTTCTAACACCCTTACTGTCGGCGACGCACATCCTAGCACTAATTTATATAATCTCAATTGATATTAGGTCGTGTGTATTATTTCAGGTCGTCTTTCCTATTAACACCTCTGTGGGAAATTTGTTTCAGTACTTCATCATTTATCACCCGCTTCCAAGTTTTCTTTCAGTAGTTAATCACTTATCACCCGCTCGCAAAAACTCAACCACACCTGATAAGTCGTCCTGAGCAACAATTTTAATCCTCAAACACATCAACTGCTGGGTAAACATTTTGACAGATTCAGGCTATAACAAGCTTTGTAAATCTCACGTAGCCTAGCTCTTCCCACAGTGAAAAACGCAGTGTCAGAATTTATTGATGCGAACATACCGTATATGGAGATCTAGGCACTCATCATTTAATTTTATTCCACTTGTTGAGTAGTTACTAGATAACTAAATACCACACAAAAAGAACACATGAGCAACACCAAATTAGAATTTGATGAGCTGAGGACATCAGCCGAGCCGGTGAAATATCATAATAAAGACTATATTGTTTCCTAATAATGTTTACATTGCGACGCATATTTTATCGATGTATTGTGATTGGGTTCTTTTAAACTATCAAGATATTGACTACCACTTGAAATTTCCCACACTCTCAGTTTACCTTCTGCGAACCGTTCAATATAGATTACCGGGCATATTTTGTCAGTGGATCCGATGTTATGGAAACTTCTGCTCCTAAGTTTTGATACTATGTCAAGGATGACTAAACTGCCTAATCAAAGCTGACTGGTATAACTTCCCTTGAACAGATGGGATCGAAGTTTACAATTTACCTTTTTCAACAAACATCGCATGAACTTTGGATTATGTGGGATTTTCGAGCAGATTAATTTGTCCACAAAGTTACGGATGAATTCTTTTTATTTCAGGAAACAAAAGGTTGAGGAAATGAACCCAGGCTAAATACTTTAGGGAGACCTCCGTAATGATTGTTTTATCGCCGAGTATTTTTGCTTTTTCCCCTCTGTACTTCACAGCCATATTTTAAGTCACATTTATCCATTGACAATATTCAAAAAAGTTCTATGTTCTCTCCTCTCAGATATCAAATGGTGCACTTTTAAGTGTAGACTGAGCCAAAAGCACAGATCATATCAAAAATTTTCAGACTGTATAGCATGCAGCTTTTTGATGTAAGAAAGAGAACATGTAAATTGTGAACATGCCTGCAGGGACACATTCAGATACTCTCAGATGCCTACTTTTGGGGTTTCTAAATGAATATCGAGATGAATTCTCTCAAATTCTTGATCACATCAAGTAAGGTTTTAAGCGTACAACTGATGCTATGTTAGTGACAGTTCTTTGGTAGAATTACACTTGTCCCCAGTGCTAGTCAAAGCAGTTGTAAGTACACTGCTTTGACATGCTTTGGAAATAATACATTCATGGCTATGAATATATCGCTTTGAAAATAAGACACTAAATGTCCACACTCGGGCATAAAATGGCCTCTTCCTTGTCAAATAACAAAGTGTCCCTCTCTACTTCCTCCATTTGAACTAGGATTGTGGAGTGGTATAGTTGTACCAATTGGGGTTATGCTGTTTGTTAGATTTCAGCTTTGTCAGTTTTCATTATAGCTTGCTCTGTACTGGCTACAGTTGGTATTTAATCACAGTGTTCTACAGATGAGACAAGGAAGCCTGTGTGAAACTGGAATTCAGGTTCCTAGATAAATTAATGCAATGAGGCAGACTTCGAACTGTGTATAGTGTTCGGCAGAGAAGAGTTTCATGCAATAGAACATAGATTTAGATTGGTATCTTTAGTGAGGTAGACTGATACAGATAATCAGAATGCCTCACTAGAGTCTGGAAAATGACTCCAGGATATCCTTGGAGACCTACAGTACAGCTGTTATAATGAACACGTGATATTTCACATAATCCATAAAATGTCATATGCTTCTCCCACACACAGTCATTCCCCACAATCCACAATGGTTAATTGCCCACGTTTGAAACGTCTTTCCCAAGTTTCCCGTTTCCAACAATTGTAGGAAGCCCACTGATGGTGGCACACACACACACGCACACACCTCCTCATCCTTCCATTGATTGCATACTCTGCCATTCAAATTGCCAACTTTTTTTTCATATTTCCCATCCCCCACTTGCCCAAGAAAAACCTTTATCAGCAGGATAGACAAGCAGAAGCTTACATTAGGATTGGTAAATTTGATGTCATGCACAAAATGACAGTAACAAGTACTCTGAGGAATTGTGATTGGTCATACCCATTACTTTTTATAGGATTCTCAAACAGCAAAAAGAAATGAAAATAAAACTCGAGTAGTTTGAGTGAAGAGCAGAGATGGGCTCTGTGCTAAATAAATTCAACGGCAAAAAATTAGAAAACGAGAAAGGCTGTAGCTGATGGCTTCTTTTGCCATAGTTGTGACAGTGTCTGGCAGCCAGGAAACCAATCACAGATATCAGATATTACATTGATAACAACAGCCTGATAAGCGTAGAATTGGCTTGACCTAGCTGACCTGATAGGGTATACTGATAATGTATCTGATGTCTGTGGTGAAGACAATACAGCTACAGCCAAGACATATACCTTGGAGGCTGTCTGAACAAAAAAACCTGCATGGTTGAACAATGAACACATGTTCTGGGACGGTAGAGCGTACCCGTAGGTTCAGACCACAGGGGGAAACGACTAATTTACAATAGAATGCAGACTAATTGTTACCAGTGCAATAACATACCAAACCTATTTCACAATAAATCATGTGGGAGTCGCAAGCAAGTGATTTCAATATTTTGAAATAGAACAGGGTGCCCCGGCTCTCTAAGTGCTGACAAGGAAATCCTATAATGAGCATCGTCTGGGGACAGTCTCAAAACACTTGACAATGCTTTCCTGGATCCAGAGTTATTCTGCTGAATTGCGACAAGTATATGCTGACTCTTGCCACTAAGGAGGGCTAATTTTAGCTGCTTGATGTGTTTTGATGGTCTTTTAATTCCACTTGACGTCTTGCTTACATAGCAGTAGCCACCTACTTAAGTCAAGGATCAGAGGTATATTTTCCAGGATTTACCAATATATATATTTTATAAACACTGCGAGATCCTGCTTCAGTCACGAAGGCGGAGGAAAGTTGGGCTAATCTGGGAGGCTGAGCACCGCAAATTTTATGGTCAGGTCATGTGTTGGTGAGAAACAATCTCGTAATCATTTTCCGTGCAGCCCTGGACTTCCTTCAGATAATCCCGGGGATGAATTCTCAGTAAAGGTCATATTTGTGGATGGATTTTGTGATAAAACTTTTGATAATGTTTCCATGGGTAAGTCAATCGACCACTGCCTTCCGGAAGCCACACTCTGCCAAGAAACAATATCTTTGGTATGCAGATCGAAATCCCTCTGACTGTGGGAAATTAATTGATTAAAGTCTAAATACATATCTCTCCCCCCCCCCCCACCTGGTATGAACAAAAAATGTGCAAGCACATGTGACATTTTTACAGCAGGAGTTATTTATTACACATTGTATAATTTAGCTGTATGGTCAAGGAGTTACGTGTAATCCGGTTAAGTTTTAATAATGATGAAGTTTCTGTCTTCTAACTTTTCTGACAATAAATGTAATTGAAATAGTCAGTTGCTAATATTGTAGTTGCTATATTCACATCAGCACGACTCTTTTCTTTGAGTCTCCAAAACTCATTTTACATACGCTGTCATCCATGCATATGGATGTGTCTCGCCATTTATAATAGGCAGCTTGTTATGTATGCATATTTTAATAGGATAGTTTAGAAATGATGTCACATTTCTACAGTTAATATGCCAAAAGATAAATATTAGTCTGAAAAGGTTTGACAAGGGTTTCCGGAAATTATGCCAGTGTACAGGGTTGACGTAAATGGCACCAGCTACCATCTGTGTTGTGATCAAAACCATAAGAATGGAAATTTTTAATGCAAATGAGTCCAATGACAAATAGTGTCACTATACACACATCCGCAGAACTGACAAACCGTATCCAACTTCAGCAGCAAAAGTCGTGTGGGTGATGCTATTTTTAGTAACAAACCTACGAGCACAATCATCTTTATTTGATTATTTTGTGTCCAATTGGGTGTCAGCGTAATTTATAAGTTCAAAGGGTAAGGATGCTCCAAAACCTATAGCTCAGTGCACTATACTGTTCATGACACCATCTAGGGCAAAGCTTGTAACAGATAACGTAACATCAAAACACGGCAAGTGCATTCCCCGACTGTTAAAGCAGTTAAAAAGTTCAACAAGTTTTATGATTAAATGGGTTGTTGAAGTACCCTGCTCCACAAACTAAAAAGACCAGTGGCAAACACTATTCGTCATTATACTCGGTGACTCCAGCACCCAGTCTTTATAAATGAGTAGAAAATTTTATTTCTATGGCTGAGCCTTGGTCACACAGACAGTGCGCAGTGATCCTGGACAGTTTTTTGTGTAAGAAAAACAAGAAGACACAGTACAATCAACAAAGGATCAAGTGTGTGTTTTGCTTCCTCTGTGTATAAACAAAGTGGATCAATTTCACTTGAAGAGGAGAGTGTTTTGGTAGAACACATAACTGAAGAAGGAGGTTGTTGTTAGGGCACTTAAAGTTGGAGTAGGGATTTCAAATCAAAACAACCGATTCTTTTCCCCAGTACTTCTTTGATCCTCCATAAGATTTAAATGGCAGTTCTCCAGTGTATGTTACAAGGATAGATTGCAATTGAACCAACAGAACCTGCTTTATCTGTTTGTATCACATGAATTTTCTAACCTGTACAGACCCGTGTCTGTAACCAGTGAGAGTTATTCCCTGAGCGAAAAGTTTCCGAATGTCGCGGGATCTGAAATCAGGCCAGGTTGCTACAAGTACGATGCACCCCACACCAGAGAATTGATCATCTTAATACCAGAAACACAATGGGCCTTTCTAAGAGGGTGTGCAATGCATGCAGGCTCGATCTGCTTGAGCTTGTTCCGTGCTCCCACCAACTGGTGTCTGCCCAAAAAACAAGGCACAAATTGGTGTTGTATTGCCAAGGCCCGCCACGGCGGTGAATTCAAGCAGCCCAGCCACCCACTGTCAAAACTGACAACACAGCTGCCGACTAACAAACACACTGGGCCTTCCTAAGACAGCTTGTGTTGCACTCCATGTACCGGTATTACATGTCTGGCGGCCCTTTGAACTGCAGTAGTTCCGCGGATAGTTTAGCTTTGCAGAAGAATGAAAACAAAATTAAAACCCCAATATCAGCTAACCCTTTTAAGTTTTAATGATATTTACAATGGTTAGCACTGATGCCAGAAATAATATTATTTAAGTCCGGAAAGGGAGCGTTGATTACTACTGGACTTCCTTCTGAGTGTATTACTTAATTGTCCTGAATTTCAATGTTTTTATATTGTCAAAATATGAAATCAGAATCCCCATGCATTCTTAATTATCATTTTACCTGTAGGACCGGTATTAACAACCATCGACTGTATGATGGTAGTCAAACTTATCGTATGTTGACGTGGACATTTTATAAGGAGTCGGTCTTGAGTCACTAATGGAACCATGGCATACTTTATATGCCTCTAAACACACTTTACAACTGGATTTGTCAATAATGTAATTCAATCAGATCTCATTTTCCTTCTATCGCTGCTTATGTGAAGTCTCATTTCTGCCTCTGCAGCTCTTCTTTGATTGGAGTTGACAGAGATAAGTGGATATAGACACATACAGTCCACCAGTCCAGCTGTGCTGTCCGTTTCATGGTCTAGTTTCATTTCTCATATGTAGTAATTTATTTCCAACAGTCAATACAACTGATACCACTTCTTCCAGAATTTCTCCCATGATTACCATATGACATAAGTTGGTACACGTATTAAAAAATTCAAATGTACTGTTTTTTCCATCAATGCAACATTCTTGTCTTCACAGCCTGTCAAGGTCACCTTGACCAAAATAAATTGACTGTAGTGTCATGACATGCCCAATCTGATTAAAGTCCGATGTAGAGATGGGTGGGTCTTTTACACTATGGTATTATGGTCTTTTCTCTTCAGTCTTCCCCTCAGTAGTGAATTTTAATCACATTGTGTCATGCCCCACTATTTCAGTGATAACTGTGACCCAAGTTCCTGTATACCACTATAATCCAATGAATAATTAATGTACAAGCCTGCATACAATCCTCTATTTCCTGTCACAACACCCAGCTTAGATTTTAGCAAAGTACCAGAAAAGGATGAACATTTGTATGTTTCGTCAATTTCACTCAAAGGTCATGGTGAACTTGACTTCAGTATTTCCAACGTGGCACTGGATGACTGTCACCTTTGTTTCACCTCCCCACATATTACACATATCACAACATCTTCCTCCATACCAACTTTGCTTGCTAAGACATGAATGTAAATTGATTAATATTCTATTCATGTCCCGGTATTTCAGATTCTAATTCTAATGATGAAGTGCTCTAATCTCATTACGCTGCCACTGCCAAACAGGTTGTAGATTAACTTTTTTCATTTACTGGGACTATATTCAACTTAATTCCATTATATTTAGATTAACTTTTAATTACTGCACACTTTCTATCAAGCAACTTGAGAATACTATCGGCATTACCAGTAGAACAAATTTCAATGGCTTTAATGTACAGAAGGTCTCAATGAATGACTTCAACTGTCAGTTGGTCACATCCATCATGAAAACTGGCTGTTTGTTGATAATATAGTTTTAATTTATAGGAAATTGTTCTGAAATTTTACACAAACTGTCAATGCCATATTTCTAGAAGGCAATTCAACATTGTTGTATATCAATATTTAATTGTAAGTATGTAAATGATCACCCCCCAACCCTGTTTGTTGTTTTCACTTTCAAAAATTGTTTGATAAACTTTCAGCAATGTTTAATTTTTCTGTAAATTTTGCAGCTGCATTTAATTACATCTGTATTTTAAATCTATTTGTTTTAAATCTCTGTAATGTACACATTGCTGACCTGGCGGACAATAATAAACCATGAACTCCCGCCAGATAATTCAGCAAGTATTTGTTGAATCAACACGTGCCAACAAGTAAGTTCAAGTTTTAAAGATTAACATCACAGCATTGTACTTGGTCAGTGAACCCTACAGTCCTTCAGCAATGTTGACAGAAAACCAGTGAGGTGATCAGATAAAAAACTGGCTGGCCGCAAGCAACTTGAGATCCGTGTTTGTGTATGTAGGCTGCACTTTCCGCTAGAAGACAAAACACCTAAATGTGAGAACTCTGTGACTTCTAGCCACTGTCTGTTTTGTGAAAACGTTCAACAAACCATCCCTGTGTTTATTCAGTTTCTTGTAAAGTGGTGGCAAAGTGTGAGTGTATATATATTACTGTACATCACCCAGCAGATTGTATCCCTTGCAGTCTTACCATAGTCCCGAAACTGTTCTGAACTGCTTTGTTTCAATGGTACATAGGCTGTTTTGGACTTGAAGGCAAATGGTGTGCAAGGGACAAGCCACATTATACCTGTCTTGAAAACCATGTTCTGGAAACTTGCCGTGATATTACACAGGATTCCTTCAGTACAAACCTGTATATATCTCATAGTTTGACAACTTGCGTTTCAAACCCAGTGAGCGCCTTTCATCCTGTGAAGTAGGGAACGTGTCTGTGTTCCATACCATTCTGCTTATGTCAGCTCGCTCTTCAACACTGCCCCAGACCTAGGGAGTTTACAAAGCGAAACAAAATCAAAATTTGTGTACATATTGGATCCTAGTGGAAAGTTAGAAATTATACCACAGTGGGACTTTATAGCGATCATTTTGCTTGATGGACAAATCACTTCATAAAGCGGTAATTCCAACAACATTGAAAGGAAATAAAATGATGTAGTCCATCGAATGCATACATTGTAGACAAATATGCCATGATCCATCATGGCAGTTAATATGGAATAGTGTTCATTACAGGACAAGGCCATATTGACTTGATGACTCAAGTCCAGTGAAAGACACAGTTATATTGGCAAATGCTCAGAACTTAATGACCCGTTCAAGACTCAGGAGGGGACTTGAGATTCCCTTGTTCTGAAGTTCTGTTTACTCTGCATTACCAGAATGTTGCAGGCCTGCTTCTTTCAACCCTTGCCAATTTAGAAGAGCAAATATTGTCGCAAGTGTTTGAGGTAATGACCTCACCAAGTGACCCGTGACTGGCCTTTTTTTTCCCATTTTCATTTCATCGCTGATGGTGGGCCGTCTCTGGCAGCAAAGTGTCTGTTCACAGTTTAATAATCTGTAATTACATGCTATATATTGGTGGATTTTCTTTTGACTGGCTGTACCAGTGGTGGCTAGAGTTTCAATGTGCGGAATCGGCAAAGCAAATGTTTGTGCTTGACCATCAAACCGATTTGCTGTGCATGATTTGCCTTCTTGCTGCCGCAAATACCAATTGGTAGAGGGCGCCAGACTGCAGGAAACGCAGTCTTGACTGCAAGCGCCTCAATCAATCCGTGGTTACCTTTTCTTCAAATCATTGATTTCTTGGAAAAAGGAAACTATGATTGACAGACAGGCGTGTGCACAGCTTAAATATACTCTTCACAGTAAATTTTTGAAGATTAAAGTACAGATGTTAATACTTCAAAGTAGTTTTGGATACCCAAAAATCAGGAAAGGAAGGCGTGTATCAACTGGCTTTCCTGTTTGCCAAGTCAGTACCATGGTGCAGGGTGGAACACATGGGAAATGCTGATCAAAGTTCGTAGCAGACCAAATGCCAACACTTCCTTTGTGACAAAATGATTGAAATGGTAGAGGAAGTGTCTGGAGTGACCATTTCCACTTTTTTGGACACTTAATCCAGGCTACCATTTGCCAAAGCCCTTCTATAAAGTATCAAAATAAGCCAAACACGTAACCTATACAGTGCTTAACCCTCAGCATGGTGAAACATGATAGAAGCATCTGTGTACTCCACTTTTAAGTACCATGTGCAGTGAACTCAATACCGCACATGAAAAACCCAGTAAATTCTGATTGTTTTGAGCAATGGAAGCAGGGTAAATATTGAAGTATTCAGCCATCAAAGTAGTACAACATGTACTAGTTGTAAACTTCTGAATCCAAAGTGGAGTTCAGGAACACCATTTTTCAGATGCATGCGAAAAACGTTGACATTTCTATCCTGTCGAGAAGGTTCGTTGTATACTTTGCATGCTGCGTAGAAGCACGTTCTGAAAAGTTGAGCAATATCTATTGGAGCAAGACGCCTTCACCTTTTGTGACTTTTATCCACTACACTGAGTGTTTATATGTATGTTTAGTGCACAACATGATACATCAATACAGAGACTATTGAACCATGTAGCTCAGCTCAGTTCATCATCACCTACTTAGCCCAGCAGTTGTCAAAACATACTTGACTATCCAAGCTTTCACTTTCTTGATATCTGTCTGGGCAGGGAAGAGAAACACGTAAACAGCAGGTTTTCTCCACCAGTTAATACTAATAGCAACAGAGAGAAGGTTGGATTCACATCCTAGCATGACTAACAAGAATTGTATTATTTTCAGCCACCCTGTATATGTGGGTGGCCAAAATAGATGAGATTGTTCAGCAATACCGCCAGCAAATACTTCAGAATCCACAGGTGCAGTGTTCAGGCACATCTGAACAAACAAAGTAATTGCACACAAGTGACAATAGGTGGCAGTATTGCTAAAATGCAAGTGTTCCAACTTTTGACACAGGCAATGAGGGTATAATAGTCTTTTCTCATCCTGTTTATTTTCAGGAATCATCTCCTACACACAGTATCTCTTCCTGTTATGTATTCTCACCAGTAAGTAATTTTGCAGACTTTTCTTAATTTTTTTCATTTAATGGAAGAAGAACATTTTTGGGGTTGTTGTGTTCGAGTAATTATGAAAGCTGTATAACCCCATCACTCCAAGTTCTAACTTGTTCAGAGGTTTGTGACAGGTATAGTTTCAAAGTCAATACTATTCAGAAAAATAATTCTTATTTATTTTATTTATTGACTTTTACCTATTTGTTGTTTGTTATACTTGCAAATCAATGCAGCACAATAACTACAGAGTAATAATAAGATTGTCTTAACTTTCACCCTATTTCCATGAGCAAAGGTCTAAGCATTCAATAAAAACAAAGGAATCCAACCAAACAGGGGCAAAGAAAAAGGTACAAAAAGTTGTTGATAGGGTCAGTAGCAGTAGAATGAAATACTACTTGAATATCTTGCAATTAATGCCTATCCTAAGCACTTATAATTTGTTGTTTCCCACAGCGGCGTGTGAAGGATGACATGCAGTTGTGATGTGGGTGCTTTCTAACTTTCAGCTTTTATATTCAACAAATACATTTGTCGAGTAGGTCAGGGTATCATTCATATTCTTATTCTGTTATTCTCCTGCAGAACCAAAGGCAGGGTTTCAGATTGCATTCAACATGTTTGACAGGGATGGAAACCAAAGAGTGGACAGAAAAGAATTCTTAGTGGTATGTTCTTGTCTTGGTTTGTCTATCACCATAATCTGCATTTAAAGGTATACTGTCACCTGTTCCAATTTTGCCACAGTTACCATGGAAAGAGAAAATCTAACCAATCACAGATTTTAAGCGGGTGGCGGCTTTTTAAAAACAGCGCCCTCACATGGGCATTTTGAATACCAAGGAACGTCCCTTTGACCATATATGGGCATATTCAGATTACAGGTGACTCTATACCTTTAAGGTAGAACGTTCCCTAGGGACAGATATTCAAATTCTCAAACTGTATTGTCTTTGCCCATATGCCTTATTGAATTTGCCACGCTATGGCACCAACTGTAATTAGTCACTTGGTATTTAAAGCTCCATAAGCTGTATCTTTTGGCTATTTTTTTCAGAACTTTTGTTTTGTGGTTTCCCTACACTTTCTGCAATGAATCCTTAAACTGTAATTTAATGCCAAGTATTTAGCATATCAACACAACCTATATGAGTATAATTTCCATTGTTATTGTTAGCTACTATAGACTATAGTCTATAGAAGCTATTGGGATGGGATTCCGTCCGGCGTCTGTATGTATGTATGCATGTCTGTATGTATGTATGTATGTATGTATGTATGTATGTATGTCCGTTTGTGAGGCGTCCGCCCACTCAAATATCTCGAGAACCGCAGTACTTACTGATTTGATATTTGTTGTGTAGATGAAAAATAGGATTTTGAGAAACCATTTTTTTGAATTTTTTGATATTGTTGAAAATATGCAAATTAGTGCCAAAAAAGGCATTTTTGGTAAAAAATCTTCTTCATAACCGCTGGTCAGATAGCTTTGTTATTTGGTATACAGTTCACTAGGGATAACCCAACTTAGATTTGTTCAAATTGTGATGAAATATGCAAATCTGTATTTTTAAGGAATTTTTTGGTCATTTTTGGTCAAAACTTTATTTCATCAAAACCGCTCGTCTGAAAGCTTTGCTATTTGGTATACAGGTTCCTACAGATGAACTTAATATGATATATTGAATATATGATGAAATCTGCAATTTTGTATTTTTGGTGCTTTTTTGCCATTTTTGGTCAAAAAATGTGTTTCTCAAAAACTACTTGTCTTGATGCCTTTCATATTTGGGATACAGGTTCCTCGGGGTTGTCTTAGTGTGATATATTGAAATTTGATGAAATCTTCAATTTTTGTATTTTTGGGTAAATTTTTGCCATTTTTGGTCCAAATATTTGTTTCTCAAAAGTTACTCATCTGATAGCTTTGATATTTAGTATACAGGTTCCTGGGCTTTATCTTAATGTAATATTGAAATAATGATGAAATCGTCAATTTTGTATTTTTGCAGCTAATTTTGCCTTTTTTGGTCAGGCCATCCTTAAATGAGCTATCAAAGATATCCACCTTCTTCATCAGTACATGTGTCACAAAAAGTTATTCTCTACATAACACAGTAGAGCTCTGTCAACTGTTGAGTCGCTTGTTTTTTCAAAACCGCTGGTCAGACAGCTTTAATATTTGGTTTACATGTCCCAAGGATGACCTTAGTGAGATAATTTCATACAGTCAGGAAATACTTAATTTTGTATCCATGTCTATAGTAGCTTCAGGGACTTTGGCCCTATGTTTTAAAATTGTACTCAAGTCCGGACTAGAATTCATTCGTAAACAATAAATAATGATCACTACACACATACAATATAAGCTGTGTTGACAAAAAGAATACTCGAAATTTCAGCATGAGAAACTGATTAGGGTCAGACACGGTAGTTGATATACAGAAGCAGAATACTGAAAAACTTGCCACAAGTTACAGCTTATGTCTGGCAGGAATGTACATCTCATGCATATCAATTAGATAAAGTGTTTTAACAAGATGAACTATTTCCAAAGCTGTCAGAAAGTTTTTTGAAGTGAATGCTAGCTTTGACAGGTAGCTAGTGTAGATAAACACTTTATGACGAGGTCGAATTTCTGAATCTTAGAGACAAGGCAAGCGGCTGCATTTTGAAGTGATTGTAGTTGTCCAAGCTTAATCTTCCCAGTACCATACAACAGACTGTAGCAATAATCCAGACTAGACATTATAAATATGTGAACCATATTGGGTAATAACAGATTTATCATATACGCATGCCCAGAACTGTAACAATGATAGGCAAAACGTTAAATCTTTAGGCTTTACTTAACACCAACTCATGTATTGCAGGTTTCGCTCATTTAGATTGTGCTGAGTCATTTAACGTAAAAGTCTGATTAAAAAAGAAAAAAATTAAAATAATGTTTAAACAGTATATTTGATTGACTTATTGGTAGATATACCCATGCTGCAATATATATTTATTCTTTTCCTGTAATAATCATCTAATCTAAATCGTCTTGTCTAAATATTACAAGAACTTTATTGCACTAACCACAGGATAACTTTATAAGATTCAATATATTATTCCAGTATTTATCTACCCAAACAATCCTTGTTCCTCAAAGCCCTTCAAACTTTTATGTCGGTAACATCGCGTCGTAGGCCAAGAGTGGCAGCCATTTTGTTTTTAAATTTGCTTTAAATTTTTCAAACTGCAAATATACTTGGGGAACATTCCAAAACTGATGAGGTTTATGGTGCATATCTCAATGTTTACTGTAAAATATCACAGCTAAAATTTTACTTTTAAGGTCACTAGGAAGAAGCGATATTGGCATGATTATATGATAAACAATGATATTGTTGACAAATGAATTCTTGCATGGACAAAAATTCACTGGTAAACACTAACACTGAACATTAAATACATAAAAGCTGTATTAATGAGTTGAACACACTAGACATTTTGACGTACCTTTTGGATTATGGTATATCAAAGCGTACGTTACTAACTGAAGAACGGAACTGTGAAATACACCTAAAGTTACAGCTAAGGGTTTTGAAATCTTGGCCCAAACCATTCAAAATTGCTTGAAAAAAAAAACGAATTGCATTTTCATATGTCAAACTTCTCACCATCCTTGTTTGCTCGTGGTTTCAGGTTGAAGAAATCTTTGGGAAGAAAACTGACGACGAATCTGGCGAAAGCGTGAGTTTAGTATCAAAATACCTGTCTCCCGACTCTGAAGAACCCGTATGTATTCTCACTGACGATTTTAAAGTGAGCACGTAAGCCTCCAACGTAGAAACCTCAGTGCAAACACCGTGGCTTATGCATTACACGCCATTCTCTCCTTCACACGCACAACAAGCCTTTTAGACGTACATGTTTGCCTAACTGGCCATAGTCTAATGTTAGGTTCTGGCAAAGCTTTGCATATATCTAAGCTGTCCTCTTTGTTTCTATAATCAGCTATTTCATTCTGTTTCAATGTAAGATTTTTTTTGCAACAGACAGTCATAATGCGTCTTTGCTGTGTGATGATCTCATAGGACTGGCTGTTTTTTTGTCTGTCTAAAACTGTGCGTGTTAAGTTTTTTTTTCTACAACATTCTGCTTGGTGTGATGTGGTTCTTTCCTATCGCCCTGATTTCCTTTACTGTTTTTATTTCTCAACTGTCTGACGGTGTTTGCTCTAAGCTTTGCTACCTTGGAGGAGTTTAAGTGCTCACTTGGTAAGATGTGCAAAATAGAAATTGTAAAACAAGTGATGTGTCTACTCAAAGCAGTAGAAATTTTGTCATTTTAGAACTAATGAAAACAATGTCTTCTCCCCTGTAAAAAGATATTATTGGATTTACATATCTTGGTGATTGTAAATCTATATGTGTGGTAGGTATATTGCGTCGGCTCTCTCCTGTTCTTTGAATTCTAGTTTTCAGTGCAATAGTACCATACTTCTTTATTTGCAATGCACTATGGGAAAAAGTGGAGATTAGCAGAGGCAGGTCAAAGTTTCCTATCAATGACTAGAACACTAGGGAGTCATTGGGGTTACAAATGGGGATGGAATACTGTAAAAGACGTAGTTTTTGATATTTTTCGCCATTTTTGTTTTGTGAGTCGATTTCAAGTTCTTGTTCTACTTCCCAATGCATGCAGAAAAACCTACTGCTTTAATTGCAGACACAACATCTATACATGTAAAGTGCACTGTCATTGCTTACATGTGAATTCTGGTCTGGACCAGAATTCACTTGCCAACAGTAGCAATGCAGTATATATGTACTGGCTGAGTTGACAAGCTTAATACCATGCGTCTCAACTTATATTGGGGAGTAGAACAAGGAAATATAGTTGAGATTCAAAACAAAATAGGAAAAAGTATCACAAGTTACAGTACTGGCCCGGTGAATATTTATTCACTTTTGATTTTTTATTTCAATATTGTCCCTGATAGTTGAACTCTGTCAAACTCACTCACAGTGAAAATCTGTCAATAAAGCTGGATTCTGTTGTTTCACAGACATATCAGTGAATTTAAATCCCAATGAAAATATCTCAAACATTGAAATGGAAATAAAACCCCAAGATTATTGATTTTTACAGCACGTAGCTAGATACCCTTCCAGGGAAACCCTGTTTCTGAGATCTGTATCCTCTGATCTTCACACGTGCTGCACCTGTCTCCCAAGCGCAGTTCAAATTGGTCAATTTTATCACATTCAAATATTGCTGTGCTTGCATCTCATGTATTTTCCACTCAGGCACTTTGCACAAGCTGTTTCACCGCAGTCATATACATAATTTGAACAGCAGTCAACTATGGTCTAGATAATTTGCTCTGGCAATCGCTGGTGGTGTGTTGTTGAAAAATCCTGTCAGATTCTGTGTGATTTTTTTTTGAAAATAACACTTAATTGTACAAAAACTTAAAAAACCCATGAACATTGTGTAGCATATAGTGTATGGGGACTATATTTTCCGAATCACTCATCACCAGTTCAAGAAAGCACATCAGTAAGATGATGCAAAAAATATCATGGCAACTCTCTCTTTCTGTGAAAATAGCCAGTGTATCACCCTATGTGTCACAGTGTGTGCTATACACACTGCTGTGTGTAGTGATAACAGTGCATTTTGTAATTGAAGTTCTGTGCGACAAATGTTGGCCAAAATTCAGAATGTCAAATTTTATTGCAAAATCATAAAAGGGACAGACCCCAGCACCCATTACACTGTATTGTATCTGATAAAAGTCATCCCACCATCTCTAGTGTGAATCACCATATGCACCGCTTGTCTGACCAGCATGTTAAAAACAGACTTCTCTGTAAGAATCATATTAACTGAAAAAGGTATCCAGTTATTATAGACATCCAAATCTGACTCTGCTATTATTTTAGCAGCTAATAACTACAGCTCAGTGTTTAAAAAGAATTAAGTGACAACAGTATTTAGGCTGAGATTCTTTCAAAAAAATGTTTTCTATATCTGTTGGTGAGTGTACCAAAGGCATATCATATATAGGTGCATCCTTGCACAAGAAAATTTGGCATTTTCCAGTATTGTATTGTGTTACCTGAATAAATTACATTATATGAAAAATTCAAGTTCTGAGGTAAGGGTACTGCCATCAAGGTGGTTTTGGGACACCCACCTCTTTTCATATAGGTTGAACGAAGCAAGTTGCAGGTCCCAATCGCACAGACCTCAGAATTCCATGAGTGAGAGGGAGAAATGAAAGTACGTTCCAAGTGTTACAGAAAGACATCGCTATTTTGTGATTGAGGGGGAATTTCTCTTCATCATCATGCACAGTTTGAATAATTTATGATTGAATCCAAGTGCATTTCATGTAATCATGCTTATCAACAGAAAACAAAAGCTGAGTGCAAGGTTTTTGCAAAAGCCATAGACTTATGTAGCAGGCAGTGAGACACACCGTCCAACCCACTCTCATTGCGTAGAAGTTGCATAGTTCTTACAAATATACTGACTCAATATCTTGTGTATTTTTGTCTCTACACCCAATCATCACAATATATACTTTGAAGGTACACTCTCTAATATGTATATGCATGCTTTTTTTAAAAACCACTTTTAATATGCTTGTTTTGTTTGTTTTCTATACATTTTCATTTTGTTCCACATGATCGATCGCACTTACTACTTCTGCCAAGGTCGGGTCTGATCTCCCTTTCGTAAATTTCAGTTCCAGAGACAGGTATCTATGACAACAATTATCTTTTGCTTGCGCTGGCATCTCTGACTGAGTAGAAAAAATAGTCGTATGTGGTGTGCATAGAAACACTTACTGTCCAGTGATATCGTGCGGTTGACATTTATTGTTTTAAGAATCATTCTCAGTATTTTTGTGTCTAAGACACTTAACATGTTCAACATGCTTTTCAGGGCTCGAAATTTATCAACTTTGTTTACCTAGTCAAATGTGCGCTTTATGGTACTCAAATATTTGACTTCAAACAAGAGAAATAGAAGAAAACAGATTGATGTACTGCAATGTGAAAAGATCACTTCTCTTTAAGCATTTCTGTATGTTTTCAAAAAATGGATGATCACATTGTTCCTGGCACAGCTGTTTTGCTTGCTTTTGAAAAATCTACCTATATATGCTTCTAGTTGACAAAGAAATGATTATGTACTGGTCAAACCAACTCTAAATAATTTCGAGCCCTGATCAATTTTATTTTCAGTATTCTATCGATAGTCTTTTCTGTACCGGTACATCTCTTTAGCTAACCCTCTCCTCAGCCGTGTTTCTGTCAAGTTCATAGAAGAATTTGCTTCAGTAAATGCTGATCTTTTAGCAAATAGCATTAATAGAATCTTTTTCACAGTGTTAAAATTACTGAAATCTTGTAAGGGCACTCCGATTTTCCCATCCCAGATTTTAATTTTCATCGGTACCTTGATGTTTGGCAACAAGAATCTGTCCAGGTTATATATGTTTGTGCTTACCATATCTTGTAAATATTGGTAATTGCCAGACAAATAGAAACACTTTTTAACAGATTAAACTTATTTTCAACAGATTATGTCCATTTATATCAAGTAGTTGCTTCTCAGCAGAAAACTGTTACTAATAACTGATGAAGCTGACATAAGAATTTGAAAATTCCAATCTTGGGAAATTACAAAGCAAAGTGCCAGCATATAAGATAAAAAGTACAGGAGTGTTCATTTATTCTCTTTGTTAAGATCATACTGCAAGTTGTCCTGTCTAATTCTGTTTTTCTTCTTTCGTTGTTACACACACTGTTTGTACCTTGTCACTGCCAATTAAAATAGATTTTTAAAAATTAGACTGATTTTCATTTTGAAGAAATATTCAATTGATAGCCATTCATGTTTATGGTCATTTCAGTGGTTTAAAAATAATCAGTGTGTGTTCATTCAGGTGAAAACTGTCATTGTAAAGACTCCTACAGACACTTGTGGTTTGATTTTTGCTCAGATCAGCTTGGCAGTGGAAAGGTATCAACAGGCTAGTGAGAATCTGTAACTCTTGCCTGCACTATGTTCTATGTGCATAAGTGTTAGAAAACCAGTAGAAGCTTCGTATGCTGCTTTCAGTCTTCTGCTAATGGCTGCATAAACACTGTATTCAGTCTTGGATGCCCTACACCATGTTAAACTGTGTGTGTGTGAAGCCACGCTAAGGTTTCTGTGATGCCAAAATGCACACATACAACACGCATCAGAAATCATCCACAATGGAACACACATCTGACATGGTCAAATGGGGCTATATAGTAACTTTCTGCCATACATTCCTCAACAGCTATCACTGTTAATACAAACTATTATGCCATTTAAATCATGACATGACATTACTACCCATAGACAGACATGATGTATCATCTATAGTCATACAAACAAAACATTAATGTAATATTTTCATTGCCATTGGTGATAATTAAGTTGTGTTCGTAAGATGTAGCAATTCATGACACATTTGAATTTGAAAATTCACTTTCAGTTCATTACTACCTTCACATTGTTCATTTCTGATCTCTTTCTCAAGAGTCGTTGCTCCTCACATTTCCATGTACTGACATTCTTATTCTGTTCAAGGTATTTTAGTGCTACACAAGATACCTATACTTAAAGATTTTGATGTTGATAGCATTCTCAATATTTATATGTAAAACTTCTGTATCAACTTTCTCATAAACTGTCTATAAGCTAATACCCATGCCGTAACAATTTCAACACACATCACAAAATACAAGCACATGCTATCTTTCAGGTTGTGATTAACTGTAATTACAGCTTGCTTTGTTCTTTCTTCAAGCACGTAATGTTTTTGTGTGTGGCGTGAGCTGTATCTGTTGACTGTTCAGATTTGAACCACTTGTTTCTTTCTTCTTGCTTTCCATAGTCTATTCAAGGACCACCCAAGACAACATTGATGATTCATCTCTTTGGGAGCAAGGGGACGGATTGCCTGGATTTCAAAACTTTCTTCAAGTAAGGCAACTCCACAGACTCAGTGCATTGCAATTACTGATTTATTTACCGCGCACAAATCAACCAGGGTATCAGTTTGCGTTTTGTTTATTATCAAAAACAGAGAAGGACATGATTGTCAGAAAGACAGGCCAGAATAAGACAAATATATTTACATCTCTTTCATTGTATCGTTTCATTCTGAAATACTGGAATACCTGAGATACCTGAGAGATAGTATGTTTCTTCAACTCATATATATATTTTTTTTTCCTACTTTCAGGTTCATGGACAATCTACAGGCAGAAGTTCTTGAACTTGAAATATCCTTTCATGAGTGAATGCCAATTTAAATCAAAATCATATCATTAATATTGTGATCATTGAAAACACAGCAAATGTAGGTCAAGGGTTCTGTCAACAATTATCGGTGTTCTAGAAGTATGCCATGCGTAGGCTGTATTTTCAGGTGACAGCTTGTACAATTATCTCTCTTTCAAATTGTTAGTATTGCCTACACAGATTGTTATTTATCACAGCTGTGAAATTTGATTACTGCCAAACAAGCATGACCCATTCTTCACTGAACATGCAAGGAACTGAAAAACGTGTACACACATGAGATACACAGCAGAACACAATTCAGCCAGCAATTTGTATTTTACACTTGTTAAGTTTAAGGTATTACATGTAAAAATTTTGCAAGAACAAAGGACGAACTCTGTGAATGGCATCCAGGAAAGACACATTAAATTTTGAGACTTCAGTAACTCTGATCTTTTTTCCAAAATACCACAAGAAAGACTTTGCAGATGTGTGCCCATGAATGAAACAAACAGTTCACCTTGTAATTTGCATTTGATCGGCCTACAGGAGAATTACTTAGCTGTCTCCACAACAGACGGTTTGTGTTGTAGAAGTCTACACATGCACAAGTACCAGTGTATTTCACTCACACGACAAATGCAATTCGAACATGTGTCAGTGTTACATGTCTGTAGTTTTTGAGGTTTTATCAGACTTGTGTGATACTTTATTAATTTCCTTGACTGACATCACTTCCTGCAGTATTCTAAGGGAATGCCGGTCATCAACGAGGAAGAATTTGCCGAGATACTGCTAAGATACACCAACGCTGCCACTGCAGACAAGGAAGAGTACCTGCAGAGACTTCGAAAGAGAATTAGCCACGGAGAGGTACTTGCTGAAAATGTAATGTATAAAACTTAACGATATCCTCCTCCTTGTTGGGATATCAGGTATAGACAACTGATGGACTCACCCACTCTAGCATGCTGGGATATCAGGTATATGCAGCCAATGGCACCATCCATTGTGGCATGCTGGGATATCAGTGTTGGCTGCCAGTGACATTCATAACAGCATGCCAGGCCGTCATGTCGGGCATCAAATGAGTACCGTGCACTGTTGCATGCTGGGAGATCTACTTCAGGGCAGCCAGTGGTATCATCTGCAGTGGCATGATGGGATATCAACCCCGCTAACATCACTGTAGTCACAGAAATTTTGCAGTTTTGTGTGTTTTTGAGGAATGTTGCTGTGCTTTTTTTGGTTGGCAAATCCATTCAAATGTCTGTGGACCCACTACAACCACAGTCAATCTGGTGTAAAATAGTAGGTACCACAAATCTGAAAGACCGAAACTTTAACCCCAGTTTTCCTCAGGAAACTTTAAACCATTCCCTTTCAAAATCAAGAATAAAAATCAGGGGTCACCGTGCACGTTTTGCTTGTAAAGAAACAAGTTACCTAACATTTACCGACATCATAAATTCAAAATGGCCACCACCCAGTGTTAACTCTATGTGGAAAAATTAAATTTAACCAAATTAAGCCAAATCTTCATTTCCTGCAAGAGCTTCAAGATGAATGCACACACGCATATAACTAAGGAGAGTATTGTAAATGATTTGAGAGTGTGAGTATCTGTCATTGAGGTGCATCCTATCTTAACATACAGACTGTTTGGCCTGATTGCATTCTTCATGATTGTAATAGAACTGGACTGTCAGAATGGCAAATACACAAGTCAGGGCCAAAAGGTACTGGTAGTTGTGGTCTGATACCTCTCACCACTGGGTTTGCTAATATTTGAGATCATCTAACACCAAACTGAAAAATCTGAAGAAAAAAACATACACCTGCACCACTCAGTAATACAAACACATAAATAGAAACTTTGTCTAAGCACATGTAAGTTTATCCTTAAATACATAAGTTGACTAACACAATGAAAGAATTTTTCCAAATCTTCTTGGAATGGCCTAGAATGCCAAGATATCAATGAAACTATTTTGAAAAGACACAGAACAGTGAGTAGTCTCCAAGTGCTTTGAAGACTATTCTATAGAATTGATCCTAAAATATATAAACAGGATTTATCTGACAAGTCCTCATATTTGGCAATATGTCAAAGAAGTGTATTGTTTACTTTTGATAAGTCAATGATTGAGCACCTTATATGTTATCCCTAGACATTCAGAATTTAGTCTCACTCACTGGGAAAGCTTTATCATATTCTAGTGTGTCAACAGTGATATCTGATTTTCAATTGTCTAATCTTAATAACCAGACAGAAAACACTTGACGATATGGACATACCTATAAACTGAACATGTTAGATTGATTGGTTTTAACAGATGTCCCCTCCTCTTGCAGGGCATCACATTTCAAGAGTATAAAGATTTCTGTCAATTTCTGAACACACTGGATGATTTCACCATAGCAATGAGGATGTACACCATTGCCAATCAACCAATATCACAAAGTGAGTCATACTCTCTTTCCATCCTGGTCTTGTCACGCAGTCTGCCTTACCATTCAGTCTGTCTGATCTTACCCTTCCACTCCTCCAGTCTGCTGTTCATTCCCTCCCATTCCAACCCCTCCAGTCCCTATGTTCATTCTCTCCCTTTCCAACCGCCACCTCTCAGCTTCATTCCCTTCCATTTCTTCCCCCTCCAGGCCACTGCACAGTATCATGCTCAAAGCCCTATACCCTCCCGTGCTATTATCATTCATTAATATGATGCTCACCAAACCTATCATCAGTGTTTAGTCTTATACTCTGTATATCAGTCCTACAAATCCCATACCCTCTCATTTTGAAATAACACAAGATTGGGAAGAACACAAGAGAATGTGAGTGTTAATTGTGGACACCGTACCGGGGCGATCATGAATCTCAAGGTTCACTTCCTAGACTTTAACAAATTTCACATATTTTTATTTCACAATCTTCATTTAAGGGTGTTGTCAGTCATTTATTAATAGCTGTAGAAGTACATATGTAGACATGTACAAGTGCGAATGTGTGTGTGTGTGTGCGTGTGTGTGTTTCTGTGTTAATGCACACAGTATAGACCATATACAATGTATATTGTCTTTGTCTGTGATGTTGCATTTCTCTTTGTTTAATGGGTTAAATCCTGAATTCAAATGGGCCACAGTACAAATAAATCCATGTCCACAAACGCACATAGAAATATGTGTATTTCCAAAAACATTCTTACACATGGGTTTGATTATGTCACCATCATGTGATCTTAATTGGGCGTACTTGGTCTGCAGAACACCTCGCATCCTTTTCATTCCAGTGTAGAACCATGTTTCCATTATATATCTAAGCTGTTTGCCCACTACTATATCTGCACATTTTTTGTCTGTAAATTGTTGATATCAATATTTGTTTTTGGTTTATGTATGATGTATGGTTTTTATTGATAAAATTCATGTGTTATTTTAACAAAACTTCTATGTATTTTCTTTCTTGTTCACAGCGGAATTCAAGAGAGCTGTGAAGATATCCACTGGACATGACATAGCGCCACATGTTGTAAATACAGTCTTTCAAATCTTTGATAAAGATGGTAGGTAACGTTGAGCAATATTGAATGAATTAAGATCATTGAAAAGGCTATGTTGACAATTAAAATTTATCTCCAAAACAAGCTTCACAATTTTTAAAAACATATACAATTTCATAGAAAGTTCGTGCCTTCAGTATATAGAATATGTACAGACATTGCATGTTAAATTTCAGCAGCAGTTGTAGGTAAGGTATTAGCTAGGGAGTCCTCCAGGTACGGTATTAGCTAGGGAGTCCTCCAGGTACAGTATTAGCTAGGGAGTCCTCCAGGTACTGTATTAGCCAGGGAGTCCTCCAGGTAAGGTATTAGCTAGGGAGTCCTTCAGGTAACATATTAGCTAGGGAGTCCTCCAGGTAACATATTAGCTAGGAGTCCTCCAGGTAAGGTATTAGCTAGGGAGTCCTTCAGGTAACATATTAGCTAGGGAGTCCTCCAGGTAAGGTATTAGCTAGTCCTCCACACCTACTGGGTGTGGCCATTGCAATGTTTGTCCTGCTGTTTATTGTGCTGATTAAAATTACTCTCCAAAGCTGGTCAATTTCCTCTGATGTTTACAAGAAAACAACTTCAAAGTACTGTGCGAACAAATAGTGCCGTGCATAGTTAAGTGTCTAGCAACACAAAAGAATGAATTCAAAGTCTGAAACTAGTCATGTAACATGACATAATTTTGCTTTAAAATATCATGTTCATAAATCCACATGCGGTGAATTACATGGTCAGGACAATGAGGGCAATTTCCTTTTGGTGTTGTGAATACCTAAGCGTATAAAGAACATTTCATGTGAGTTTGAAGAAACAGTCATGATTCAAGCATCAAGACTGGTATGTTTACATTTTATAAAATTGGCACCAAAATTATACTTTTCCGCTTTCTTAATCAAAAGATTTCTAGTAAATAGACTCAGATCTATTGTCGTTTCATTATAAATAATCTTGATCACACTTGAATGCAAGGACCTATATATAACTTTCAGTGTTCTTTTTTTGAACAGGTGATGGAAAATTGAGTCACAAAGAATTTATTGGAGTAATGAAAGACCGAGTACACAGGGGATGTAGGGTAAGCTGCTGACAATTTTCTCCAAAGTTTATGTCACATAGCTTGGGTAGTATTCTGTGACGCATATCCCACATTGTCTAGCGCCCTCACAGTCTGCAGTCACAGTTTCCCATTATATTGTATCCATCCTAAAGCACATTCTTCACAAGTCTCATACTGACACCGCTGTCACTCAACAAGTTTAATATCCCAAAGGCATGGCAAAATCTACATCAACACATGCAAATAGACAGGCA
This sequence comes from Ptychodera flava, assembly GCF_041260155.1. NCBI lineage: Eukaryota > Metazoa > Hemichordata > Enteropneusta > Ptychoderidae > Ptychodera > Ptychodera flava. The sequence goes on from NC_091931.1 coordinate 26,016,495, forward strand.
GAGCAAACATTCCATCTTGATCTCGCTGTGTCAGCGAGTCATTTATGTTTGAAGAAGGCAGAGGGCTTGCCACAGACCCTCAAGCACACAGTCTTACACCAGTTGATTACATAGTGCTGATAGTATTTCAGAAAAAGTAGTGGCACAAACAACTCATGTTATGAACAAAACCGTCAACAGAATTCTATGCACAACAGGTGTTTACCATATGGCATATCTTCCAAAATGCTTTCAAGCTCAGTTTATTCAATGGTCAGTTACAGTGTTGCTAAAATTTCTGTCATTGTGTCATAAAATGATTCTAAAACATCTTTGAACTTCCAAATATCAATGAACTTCACACAGAGATAATCTACTCTGTGTTATCAGTTTTCATTCTTGCTAGATGATAGTTGTTGTTGTATGTATGTATGTATGTATGTATGTATGTATGCATGTATCTATGTATCTATCTATCTATCTATCTATCTATCTATCTATCTATCTATCTATCTATCTATCTATCTATGTATGCATGCATGTATGTATATGTACCTATGTATCGATGTATGCATTTGTTTATTTATCCATCTATTTGTTTGTTTGTATCTTATTTATTTATTTATCAAGCTATTTTTTCATTTGTTTATTTCTTTGTATCTTATTTGTACATGCAATCAGGGTTGGATGGAACATATACAGTGATGTGACAACTTTATCAGAGCAGATATCAAAAATGACAGATTTGATTGTGATGATTGTAATATTGAATGACTCATATAATTTATCTGTTTATCACTTCACAGTACCATCTCATCAAGTATGAAGGTTTGGATGGATGGAAAGCATGCGTTAAACATGAGATGAAATCAGCATAAGTTAACTGTAGACATACAATTACTGACGATACAGCTTAGCCAGATACTGCTTGCAAATTCTGAAGTCACAAAATCTCATGCAGTTGATATCTATGTTTTTAATCCGTTGCTTACAGACCAATATTTGATAGCTCCTGCTAACCCCCCCCCCCCCCCCTCCGCCTCCCCAAATGATACATCCTGAGTTATCGTAAGTTTAATTGATATTTGTACCGTACATAGACTTTGTTTTGAGAGGTATCAGGGTGACTGTACACTATACAGTGTTTTTTATGATCTACCAGTGTTTGGTTCATTGTGTATTTTCATTTGTAAACTTAGACCCTACTCATATTAGAAAAAGAGTCTACGTTTACAATTTTGCAATAAATAAATTAATAAATAAAGGTTGATTTAAAGGAAACCTAAAGCTTTAAATTTCAAAAGAATGAATGTGAAGTTTTCCTCACGATTTTGAAATTGTTAAAATATTATTTCTATCACACTACTACCATTCTGCAAAAGAAGTCTGTATATATCTTTTTTGCATATTCTGTGTAATCTTTAAAAAAATCACTTACCTTGAATTTTTTGTAAGTTGTTTTCGGCTATTGTATAATAAATTATGCCCTGGTCTTCTTCTTCTTCTGGCTAGATTCTTGGATCATTCAGTCATTTTGAAATTTTGTCATCGGCTTTATTGCTTTGAGTACTGACAGAGGTATATGAAGAGACTTGTAGGATCTGTGTTACTAGTTGACCCAGTGTTTATGTATTTACAAAGGGATGGCTGGTCTTCACCTCTTTTGAGTCCATGAATAATATTTTGAGGAGTATTTTGAAATTTCCGTACCAAATAATTTATGTGTGTACATTAGCCGCCCCGTCTCAAATATGCTGTGTTATTCAGTTGGAGATAAAGTAAAGGCAAACTGTAAAAGAGTTGCACATGTGGAGTGCAACGCATAGGGACAGCATTACTTCATCCTGTCTGTTTAATTTGAAACATTGTACAACTGTTTGGAAGTGTAGACACGGTTAATGCACAGCACATGTTCTTTACACAGGATTACCAAAAGCTCCAAAAAGTTTTGATACATTTTCTGTTTACTGAAATTTGTGTCTATTAGTTACACTTTTTTGTTCCACTTCCAAAAATAGTATCAAAATGCATGGTATTCAGTTTTGTCAACACAGCTTGTATGTGTGTGATCGCCCATGTTGAGTGTTCTGGACTCAGATTCATTTGTCAACAGTGACATCACATACTGCAAACAACGTATTATGTTGTGTTGTCTAGGCTAAAACTTTGTATATCATTGCACATTATGACATAGTCCCACTGTAGGAACTGATTTGGGAGATGTACTGCCGGGAAATGTACATGTTGAATGGAACAAAAGTAATGAAAATATTATCAAAACTTACAGCTATTGTCCCTTAGTTAACACTGAAATATTCATATACTGTGAATATATATCTGATAAAAACAATATACCCCTTACCGCTGTGCAATGCATACCTGATAAATGAGATTCTACCAAATAGTAAATACACCTTGTTTTGAATATTGAGTCATATGTTTGCCAACTACGTCAAGCTTTCGTACTCCTACACACACACCAGTCTACATTCTAGCTTTCATTATATAGCTACAGAAGATCAGACATGTAAATATCTGTACATTGTTTTTATTTCTGTATTCTTTAGAAATTACAGTTCTGCAGATCACAATCAACGAAGCATCTGTGATGGAAAGTCAATATTGTCATTTAATAAAGGATTCAAACTATTGAAAAATGCTTTTGACAGCTCATTTTTTGTGTTTGTCTTTTGTTTGTTCCTGTACAGTATCTGGTTACTGCGTTAAAGAGATGTCAGTCCGGAATGACGTGTTTTTGAATATTTATGGCAAGGTTATTTCTCACGTTACCGTTATTTTGACAGTGTTTCGAAGTATTTGGTTGAAAAGTCAAAACATTCTGGAAGTACACAGGATTGTGTACAATATTGACTTCTGCGATCAAGAGTCTTGAATGTATTTTGATACGTGCTGCTCCCAAATCGTATACATTTGTGATTTTGAAATGCCCGTTCTTGATCTGGAGCGCTCTTAACGGGAAGCGCCCTCAACGCCGATAAGGAAAAATTCACACAATTGCTGTCCACGCAAGAATTTACGTGGTTGTCAAAAAGTTATTATTAACCTGCAGATAACAGTTTCACAACTTGTTTTGGTTTATGAATTAACCAGTAAATTTTCAGGGGTGGCCGCCATGTTGACATGAAATTTGTTTACATTGCAAAATTTTATATTTTCTGATTTTTTTCATAGCATGGGTAACCCCATCCAAATGTCTGTATATACACAAATCTTTGGGGAATTTTTGATCACTTGATTCTTCTTTCATGTATGACCACCCCTTACAAGATCTAATGGTCAACCCTTCCATGGAAAAGTATGCATTGACAACTGCCTATTAGAAAGTAATGAGTACGCAACACTAAGTTGCACTGTCCACCGTGTGAGGGCACCTTAAATTTCACGGTGCGAACATTCGTGGTTGTGTCTGTGTAGAACTTAGCCAGTAAACTGCTTACGGAACAATTAATTTTGCTCCCCTCTCTGTAAATTCACACTTAACAGCATTTTATGATGCTTGTCGCAATAACATTTCTCTATTTCTGTAGTATATTTATGATCTTTTCACCTCGATTATGACGCTATAGATAGTTCGTGTGTTCATAACTTCCATAGTCACTGACAGACTATAGGCGTTTGAAAATTGCAAGAAGAAAATTGCATTACCAGGTTTCCAAAGCTCCACTTTCTCAAAGATAACTTCAATTATTCCAAATATTACCAGTCAACAACTATTACGCTTCTATTCTCTACGTATGGGTGAGTTTTGGGATTATTTCCTGAATGTTTTCTCTGTTCGGCACTGGCAATCCCAGGCCTGAGCCTGAGGTCTACGCATCACTGAGCACCTCAACGGGGAAGGGGTACAGCTCGGGGACTCGCTGTGGCTCAACCGGCCGAAGAAGGAACCGGGTGCCGCCTTGTCTCAACTTCGCCCGCGATCCGCTTTTGGTGATGCCGTTCTTCTGGAAGGATATGTACCATGACTTTCTCCGTTGACGTCTGCGAGTCTTTCTCGGATACCTCTTGGACTTGAAGGCATATAACCACTCCTTGATGTGTTCCATTTCAAAGTAACTCTCTTTTGACTTTTTCCTCTGTCGGAAGAATACAAAGTAGAGGAATTATTTCTTTCAACAATCTCTTCATTTTGAAATAGTGTCAATCTCTTGCATGCATTAATCACTTTTACCGACGTCAAATTTCGTTGAACATAATTTGTGCAAATGAAATCTCTAATAAAGCCATAAACCCTGGTCTCGCTCAAGGATCATGATAAAACGAATATTGAAAATGTTGCGCAGTACACTATTGAGGTACGCATGCGTAGCAGAGATGATGATTTACCAAGTTGGAGTGGACTTACGCCAAATTTAGTTTGATTTCATGGAATCATATGAGAACACTTTTAATGAAATTCAGCGAGGTAACGTTGATTATAGGGAACAAAGTAATGAAAGAAATGCGAATCACCGTTTGCAAAGTACAGATGCCCAATAACTATCTAATTAATAAAGTTAAAATAAATTTGAGCTTTCTTTGAATCACTAAATCAATTTACAGTTATTACAAGTGAACGGTATAAATATACACATCCTGTCTAGCATTTTCATCCCAACCTTTATATGGAACATTGGACCCCGTTGTCGCAACTTACTCTCGTGGAGTACATGTTATTGGTAGTGCTTCACATGCCAAAAGTGCTGGGTATGGTATAAGATACATAGTAAATGAACTAATGAATATCTTCTTTCCTCCTTCTACACAGACATCAGAATGGCTGAAGATGACGTGGATAGAGTTAGGATGAGACAATAGAGTAGGATGGCACAATAAGAGGGAGTAAGGTGAAAATCGGGATCCTTCTTTTCAATCATTTCCCTCTAAGTCCCATGCCCTAACTCTTACTCCCCAAATAATTTATCGCCCCTTTTATAACGTAACAACGCACACCTGCGACGTCACCACTGAGTAGCTATACCACTTGTAAAATGTTGCTGACTTTGATAATAAATGTAAATTAAAGTGGGATTTTAGAAATTTTCAACAACAATCCCACCCTTCATTTTGTCATGTCACTTGTAAGCTCGGTCCGATATGTAATCTGTAATCGCAGTTGACTTTCGTCTCATGAGCTTTTAACAGCGCCCTCTGTACTGAAGGTGATGGATTCATTGTCGTACAGTCTGTTCTCTGTGCACCTTTCTTTTGAACAATCACTTTAACACATTACTAAGATCCCTTGCTGAACAATCATCGGGAAGGTTGCCGACACCAATCTTCTTATTATACTAATAGCAAGTTTCCCAGTCGGTACGTTGGTTACATATGAGAGTGATCCTGACGTAGTTGTTTAATTGGCAATCATGACTACTTCAATCTTTCCATTCAAGTAGTGATTGTAACAACTACATACATATTATAAAATTCACCATGTTAAAACAAAGCTTCCATCGAGCTCTCTTGATAAAATATCTGTACGCTGTACCTTTTCTCATAAAGATCCTAGCACTGCACCACAGACGCTCCTACTAGTACGATGTACACATATAACAAAATATGTCTTTCCCCGAGACTCACCTGGCCGTAAAGCTCCCCTCGTCTGTTCATCGCTAGGTAAAGACCCGTTTTCACTCCCCGAAACGTCACCACATCATCGCTTTCATGGACCACTTGCAAAATACCTGAAAAGAAAAACGAAAGTAAAAGTGTAACTGAACAGAGGAGGGCCACCTCTCGAGGAGAAGTTTGTTCCTCTCACTCATTGTGAAGAGACTCTCTGAGCCGAACGCGATGTAGACGGCATTTCTTCATCCTTCCTTCTAAATTTGTTGTATGTTATTTGTAACTGACTTCTCCATCTATTGATGCACTCGCAACTTATACCCAATGAGCGGAAACGCACGAGTTGAAAATATATTTCGCCGTTTGAAACGAAATGAGTTTTCATACAGCACGACAATACATACTGCTATTTGCTGTTCTCTTCTTCAGAACGATTTCAAAGTCTATCATGAGTAGACTAAAAATATGAGACCAGCGATCATTTTTTTTCGAAATCTTTCACGCGAAGAAAGGCACTGCAGAAAAGCTATATCTGTTCTCTCCGTTACTTCTACCACAGGGGGCTCGTACTTGTTTATTTGTATCTGTGTTTGTTTGTGTGTATGTGTTTGTGTTTGTTTATTGGTTATTTTTAATAAAATAACAGCGAAAAGCTGTTTTGTTAATATTTGTCAATGAAGAGCAGTTTATTTATTTATTTGTTTGTTTGTTTATTAATTTGTTTGTTTGTTTGTTTGTTTGTTTGTTTGTTGATACGTATTTCCGATGGTTAGGGTTAGGGATAGGCTTAAGTTAGGGTTAGGGTTAGGGTTAGGGTTAGGGTTAGGGTTAAGCTTAAGTTAGGGTTAGGGTAAGACTTATTCACTCCCTCTAAAAATCTAAAAAAATATAAAAAATAAACAAACACAAACACACAAACAAACACATACACAAATAAACAACAAATACGAGTCCCCTGTGCTTCTACCAGGGTACTGGAAAAAAATAGTGCACAGATTTTATCAAGGATACCGTGATGTTTAGTTTTTTTTGGGGGGGGGGGGAAGCACCGTATGTTGTCTTGTAGATTAAAGCCTTAATCTTGCAAAGTAGACAGCGCGAGTTGGGTGGAACATCTGAAAACTCAAACGATCGCACTGTGTCAGGAGGGAGCACGCTACAATACAAAGTACATCATGTTCATTTAAAACTGCGTCACAGTGTATGCGCGCGCAATTTCGCGTTCACACATCGAAATTCAAGTGCAACGAAATCTTACCGACGATATTAGTTCAAAGCCATGACAAGAAGACACCATGTTATCCCATCTGATCTATCTCAAGAGGTCCCTTTTGATTAAACCGAGAATAGCTGTCTCAATAAATCACCCCGAACTGTCTAAGTGGAGGTTTTCGGCGCTGTGGAGGATTTTCTTCAATCAATCATTTTCCGGTGCGATATTTACAGATCTCCCGTTGTTTGCGGAGAATTAGCACGCTAGTCTCCACTTTAATTTGTCAAAGACCTTAAGTTTCTGGCATAACGCTAGAGCTCGGACGTATCCAACCTTTAAAAGCCTACGTTCCCTTTGGCTGCACGCCGGACTGTGTGCCAACACAAGTCACCTAAAATCCCCGCATCAATAACACCTGTACAAAAGTTTAAGTCCACTGATATCGTTCCTCAAACAACGGTCTTATCTATTTCTTGTGTAGTATTGCATTAAGAGGAATTTTATAAAATTGACAAGGACTCAACTTTCCGATTTTGAAAAAATTCCAAGTTAGCCGAACGCTCCAGCGAAAATACACACAACCCACATGTCACTGCAGTGGAATTGTAAACCCTGCTAGTTGTAAAGAGAACTGCGCACTGTCGTGTTGCGTTAATCTGCTGCTGTAAAACTCTGGTTGTGACTAAGTTCTATACATATATAGGGTGATACATGAAAGTCTTTATAATATATATATATATATATATATTATATATATATATATATATATATATATATATATATATATATATATATATATTTATACTGTTTTCATCGAGCGCTGTAATTTCCCACGAGCATGACATCTGTACAGATATGTATGTGTGTGTATACACACACAGACAAACACAGACACATACAGACACACACGCATATATATATATATATATATATATATATATATATATATATATATATATATATATATGTAGATAGATAGATAGATAGATAGATAGATAGATAGATAGATAGATAGATAGATAGATAGATAGATAGATAGATAGATAGATAGATAGATAGATAGATAGATAGATAGATAGATAGATAGATAGATAGATAGATAGATAGATAGATAGATAGATGTCATGATCGTGGAAAATTACAGTGCTCGATGAAAACAGTTTTATAAAAGTTACTCTGCGTATGGTACATCAAAGTCCTAGCCTTTAACAAGTAAAATATATTATTACTTTTTACTTGAACACATTTTAGGTGGTGCTGAACTGTATTTCCTCCTCTGAGGAATTCTGGATGAGGAAACGAAGTAGAGTAACTTAGTTTATTATAGAACGTTTCCTGAAGATGGCGATTAAATATCTTATTTTTGAAAGCTGTTTCCTCGTGTGCAACAGACTACCTGGTCAAACAATTTGTATTCTCATGTGTATAGATCCTGCGCTGTTATTATAAATGCGGGTTGTTGATGATTCAACCCATTGTCAACTGTAGAGGGTCAGGAAATTCCATTTTGTTTGAAACGATGGCGCGACTGGTAAAATGTTAACACAACATTTTATTTGCTTCTTTCCTTGATATCGTTATTACCATCGTGGGTAGGATGTTAGTTTACAAACTTTTCGATAAGAAAGATAGAGTTTTTTTATGAGTTTATTCATACCTCATACCTCGGTTTATATATCACCGGTATATTCTCTATGTTAGGGCCCTGTCACATCTCGGCGATTTAGCCAGGGTATGCCGACGTACCAAAAATTCTCTAAAACGCTAGATTGCTGAACTAACTATGTATTTTTCGATTATGGGCTTATACATGGCAGATTCATAGCGTATTCATAGGTTAAAAACACGCTTCGGGTACGCTAGACAATCATCTCGACGCATTTCGACTTATGAGTAACTTACAAGTAACGCGTGTGAACGTGTGTCAACGAGCGCATAACCTACCTACAACATATGGCCCGCGTGTGCGGGACGTATGAGCCATACGCTGGCATGCGTCGAAAAGTTTTGTGCATGCACAAAAGTTTTTGACGACCTCGCCGTACTACGGCGTATACCAGCGTATTTCAGCGTGCTTTTAACTTATACAAAACTTACCCATAACGTATTCGACGTACTCTAGCGTATTTGCCAAAATTTTTCATACGTTGGCATACGCTGGCTAAATCGTTAAGGTGTGACAGGGCCTTGCAGTACTGGCTCAGGATTTCTATGGATGTTACAAGGTACACGGTTTACTAAAGAATTTCATGTCTCTTGTGGTAGGACTTTCCAAACGAATGCTGTCAAGGGGCGCATGGCAACAGAGGAAAGATTTGTCAAGTTTCGGAAAACTCTAGCGAGACATCATTTACATTTCAACAGCTTCCGAAAACCATCTCAGGAAACCACACTGTTTCCTCTGTCAACTTGCCCCTTCTTATTATTTTCTACGTTTTCGTATCACCTGAAAAAACTTGATGTCAATCTTCACATGGTCATTCTTACGTGACTATGTTGGACTTTGTTGACAAGCAAGGTATTGTAGAGGGATATTTGCTGTGTCAATTTCATAAGTAGGAGTTATATCGCAGAGTAGCTTAATAGCCCGGTCAAACCTTGGCGATTTAGCCAGCGTATGCCGTTGTATGAAAAATTTGGCGAATCATTGGTGTACGTCGAATACGTTATGAGTAAGTTTTGTAGGGCACGCTGAAGCACACTGGTATGCATCGTATTACGGCGAGGTCGTCGCAAACTTTTGTGCATGCACAAAGCTTTTCGACGCATGCCAGCGTATGGCTCATACGTCCTGCATAAGCCGTAAGTTATAGGGTATGCGCTCGTTGACACACGTTCACACGCGTTACTTGTAAGTTACTCATAAGTCGAAATGCGTCGAGATTATTGTCTAGCGTACCCAAAACATATTTTAACTTATGAGTACGTTATGAATACGCCATGTATAAGTCCAAAATTGACAAAATGCATCGTTAGTTCAGCAAGCCAGAGTTTTAGAGAAATTTTGATACGTCGGCATACGCTGGCTAAGGTGTGACAAGGCCCTAACCAACAGCCTGAAATTGCTAAATATGAAGCGTACTGTATATTTATTCCTGTTCAATCTAAGTAGTAATCTTGTAAACTTTGTTCAATACTGTGAATAATTCTGTTTATTCCGTTGCTGTGGCAATATAATTGCAGATTACCAATTGGCGGTGAGCAAGAACAGAAGCATGTCCTGATCACCTTATTTGCACCGGTAAACCGGTGTCCTGTGAGCCAAAGCCCACCAAGACAAGTATATTTGAACATGACGTCATTGTCAGCAGACAATATCATTGGACGGATTCGATCCACTGTTTACTCGGTGCTTGCTTGAAGCGTATGTCTCCCATATGTCTTATAAAGTGAACAATTGTCGTTGCCAGGTTCATGATCGCAAATTCAATTCTGTCGCGGGGGAGAGGGATACGAAGGATTCAAAAACAGACAAGGTGGTTGCTAGAGTCAACGACATTCCAGACCTATGCATGCCTCTACACGTGTTCACTCATGCCGCGCCATGCTGTGTCTTGTCTTCAGCTTCTTGCACTTTGAGGAGAAGCTATTTTCTGTTTGTGGCATTTATATCCATTTGTCAAACCATCAAATAAATATTACCAAATTACCACTGAGGTTGAACAAAATGATTTTAATTGGAAATTAGTAAACCGTCTTCTCACTTTAAGCATTTGAAATTGCCGGTGTGAAAGTAGGCACGCGATACGAAAGATTAAACATCTCGTAGTGAACAATCCCTTCCACATGGTTCAATTCTTGTGCAAACAAGAAAGTAAGCCACAACTTCCACAGTTTTCCAAAAACAACTGTTCGATGTGATGACTGTAAGTCTTAATACGGTATGGGGTCACACCGTTTACTTCGTGCTACTTATTTCTTATGACTGTTCATAACATGTCTCCAGCAAGTTTTGGTAAGTGGCGGCATGCCTTTGACATTATATAATCATATACATCTAACAAAAAAAATGCTGTTGAGGCATTTTATGACGTGTACAATATGATACGATGTTGAAAAGTATGAACTGATATACCGCGAAGATGTCGAAATGGCATTCATGTTTTCGACGGGTATGATTACGCCCTCCTGAAAGAAAACTGAACTTATTTCGTGAACTTTATCTGAGCGTTGTGCGATACGATAATGTACGGCGTCATTGCTTACATTGTAGTACAGTTGCTATATTACCGTATCGTCGAGTTTGAGGAAGCTTTTCAGTCAGCCGGTGTTGTCTGGCAAGCTGGAAATGGATGCTGTAGTTTGGCGAGGTTATAAAAGTTTATGGTGTTTTAACGCTTTGAGCTCTGTAATTTTCTCCAGCCAAAATTTTAGTGCAAAATTTTACCAATTTTTATGATTTTTTTCTGTAATTGTTTGATAATTTTGGACCAAATGGACATCACATTTCATTAGCTACAGTTTCTTCTCAAAATTTTGGCAAAAATCTGAGAAAAATTAACAGGGGTTTATTTTATGTAGGTAAAAATAAAGACTTTGGCGCTCAAAGGGTTTTACATGCAGTATTCTGTGGACTAATGTTGGTGTACTATACTTACACTGTGCATGTATAATTGTAATGGCACTGTCTCGCTCTGCAAAGACGGTTGTAAAGTCACTTCATACGACTTTAATTGATGCTTTCTTTGGTTGCACGTGTTTAATTTGAATTACAAAAGTGTGCACCATTACCCAAGTAACCAAACGTTACATGATTTTATGATTCTATGAGGTTATTACGAATATACCGCAAAGAATGCACGAGGACATTGGCGCAGCGTATCGTCCGACACGAAGCGGAGGGCGCGCGATGCGCGGCGCCAATGTCCGAGTGCATCCTTTGCGGTATTTTCGTAATAACCTTATTATTATACATCTTATATTCGTGAATGGGGCATCAAATTGTCAGAGCAATGACCGTTTTCGTGCAATTTCGACAATTTTTCTTCCGATTTACAGCGCAAGTGTGCGCTATCTCGCACGCGCTTCTGCAAGATCTGGATAGTGATAGTGTGTGTGTGTGTGTGCACTATACACGTACGTACAGAGCGCGCGCGAGACATGTTCTGGCACTCGGCCGGTCAATGAGTCCCTTGAAACCGTTCAATAGTGAATGGGGCGCCTTGAAACCGTACGTGTTACGGAACGGGCGTTCCGTACGGCTTTTTTAGTGCACGCTAAATACTATTGTTCTCGATGGTAGATGTATAATAATATATAGGATTTACGTCGCTAGAACGTCGGCAATGAAACTTAACCACATTAAAGAGACAAAGTTCGCCATTTTTCATGAATTTTGTTTGATACGATATACTACTTACATTGTTTGACGTGTTGAATGATACTTAATGAATGGCTGACCATGCATATATTTGACCCCGGTTTTAGACACGATACATGAAACCATCGCGAAAATAAATTAATGGTTATGACCATTAATTCATTTTTGCGATGGTTTCATTTAATTTGTGTAAAAACGGGGTCGAATATATGCATGGTCACCCATTTATTCAGTATCTTTAAATTTCAACATGCCAAACAATATAAGTAGTATCTCGTATCAAACAAAATTCGTGAAAAATGGCCGATTTGTCCCTTTAATCGCAAGAGAAATCAAATTGTCTCTGAGTCCCCTGGACGGAAAGTAAAGTTACTTACCGTAAATGTCGTGGTCGGCTCTGGTGCCCTTGACGATACCACTCGGCAAAATCTGCAGGTAGAACCCACTGGCTGAACGCAGTTGCCGAAACATTAAGAAATCGTCGATTGTCAACTGTCTTTCCTCGGCGCTGTTTCTGCTGCGGTCCTTTCGCTGCAGCTTTCGTTTGGAGCCACGCTGAACAACATGGTTGAGAACTTCCCAGTCTTGGAAGCTCGAGTCGTTGATTTGCTCCTGGGCCTTCAATAAAGGGAAGAATGCAGAAAAAACGAGGCAAAGGTGGAAAAATCTTCGTGCCAGCATTTTAGACACTGTCGTAGGAATAGGCAAAACTTTTTGGAACTTTATTGTTCTGACGTCGAGAAGTGGTGGTAACTATCGGGTCGGACGTCACCGCGTGTCTTATATACCATTCGGTTGCTGGCACATTTTGTAGGTGAGAATCCCTAAAGGCAAAAGTAAACTGGAGAAGACTGGAGGATTAAAGATTTTTCGTAGTGTTAAGGGGTACTGTAAAGCTGTTTTGATTGATTAGCAGTTTGGTTGCCAAACCGCTGAAACGCGGTTGATAAACCGCCAACTCCAAGTTATTAGCAGTTGGGCTTTTGTGCACTCTTTGTCGACGACGCCGAACAAAATCGATAAACAACAACAACAAAAAATACACCTGGGAAATATATTTTCCCGGCAAGCCTTGTATCGGAAGGCTTTAAAAATATTAATTCCCAAAGAGTCGTCCGGGTCAACAGCACTGCACAATTTAGATTAACCGTACTGTAGCCGATGTCCGAGGGCAAATAGATTTCATTACATATTTATACAAGTTGCGATCGTCCTGTCCTTTAAAGTACAATATAGACATCGCTATATCCCAACTCTCAAATGACCTATATTTTGAGGATCAGTCGAAGTCTGTCATGAGTGTTTCGTCTCACATATCAGCTTTGATTCTTTTCCTGACAGCCAAAGAACTTACTTCGTCTATTAAACTGCAATTATAACCACAACGCAATACAATTTACAAGTGTAATTTACTCCCTACTGCTGTCGAAGAAACTCAAGTCTGAACTCAAAAATGTTTGCTTTTGTAGCTTATTGATATAAATGGGGACGCTTACGAACTGTATCAAACGTTTAAGCAGTGCAAATAAACCTTCAAGCCAAAAAAATACTATTAAAAATCTGCCAGAGGTACAGTATATATTTTGTCAATCCATCCAATACACGTCATACGTTTACAATTATAGTAAGACTTGGCCTCAAGTGACAGTTTAGTGTTGGACCCACCTGTGGTCTGATGTTTATGATCTCATGCACGGGAAATTTAACAAACTCTGTACACTGACAGGGCGGGATTGCAATATCGTGTTCAATAAAATCTCAACAAATACAGTACTGTATGTATTTGGTCAGAGTATGATCTTCAGGAAATGGCGAAGGGTGAAGGTCCGGTCATAACTTCTTCTACAGTTTAAAGTTCCATGTTGTTAACTATATTTTGTTTGTTTGGTTGGGTTTTTTTTTAATTTTTCTGCTACTTCGGTATAACCCTCGGAGCTCTACTTCGGTATAACACTCTTGATCTCATAATTCTGCCGCTCTGTTTTGGTAATTTCATGTGAACTAATCAAACACTCGAGGATTTTCTTCCATTTTAAGACGTTCGCTCCAATGGCAAAACTAGCTTTACACAGTCTAAAACCACACCAATAGCAAAAGCTTAGTAATCATGTGCATCAAGAATTGAGGCAAGAGTGCAGCCTATACAGTGTACGTCGACATATAGTCAGTCTCTATCTCCGTCTGTCTTTCTGTCTGTCTCGCTTTCTGTCTATCTATCTCTCTGTTTGTCTATCTGTCTCCCCAGTCTCTCGTCGAGATAGACTGTATCTCTGTCTACCTCTTCCTCTGTCGGCTTATATCTCTACCTGACTGTTCCCTCCCTCCCTTTCTCCCACACATACCCCCCTCTCTCTCTCCTCTCTCTCTCTCTCTCCCTCACTCTCTCTCTCTCTCTCTCTCTCTCTCTCTCTCTCTCTCTCTCTCTCTCTCTCTCTCTGTCAACATCAGACTTCCCACCACTGATAAGCTATGTTTTCGATCTGTGCGCACTGCCTACACATATCTTATTTGCGTTGTTTGTGTAAAGTCGAACACCTGTCTGGTTCAACGCGGAGATCAAAACTCTCTAAAAAAGCATCGTTTACAAAGAACCTAATACAAGGCCACCGAAGGAGACACGGTTTTGAACGAACACATCACATGTGAACTTTATTGAACTTCAACTTAAACATGTGTAGGTAGAATTTATACCTTCAAAACTAGTCTTTAAATCGTCAAACAGGTAAACATCATCCTTTTTTACTTCCTTCATTTCCCTTAACTGACACACAACCTTGCCATACAGGAAATAGACACAGGCCCCAGGGTCAACAACAAATTTAGGTATAGTAACTGGTCAAAGGTGGTACTGGTCAAAGCGTGCAACTTTACTCGTGGTAGCATTCAATGGTCTCCCATCAGTAAATCTGAACTGCTGGTTTTATTCATATGAATAAACTGAAGGGTTACAACAAAGAGGAAATGAACGAATGAAAACAAAGCACAGCATTATTCTCGATCGCTTTCTACGAGATTTGGGAGAACTCTTTACGATAGAATGGCAGTAATTTGCACGGGAGATGTTACGAATCATCGGCTCAATGGTCTGCTAGATGAAAACCAAATTAAATACCGCAACGTTACCGCACTTCGTGTCCCCTAAACGATCACTTCTCACTCATCACTCTTTAAACACTCCTTAAAAGCCATCATTTTAAGATAAAACGTCATTACTTTAAGTCGTGACTTCAGTGCGAGCAACTTGCGTTACTCTTGTTCAAAGTACGTGTGCTCGGACAAGTATGTCCGTCTGTCGTACCATTCCTCTTGATTGCTGTTTGCGGAAAACCATAAAATTGAAGGGCCATTTATACGTGACGCATGCGTGGTTTTTTTATCGTTCGTTCATCACTTAACTTTTTCCTCTGGCATGGCACTTTAATTTTTCGGTTCTGCTTTTCGTTTTGCTTGTATGCCGCCAAAAAGACGATCAAATTTGAACTAGCCGAATTGCAATGGTCTCTCGAAATTCCAACATTTTGTCGATCAACAGATGGCAGCGAGCTGAACTCCCAACTCCCAGTCATTCCTCCGTAGAAAGAGCCGTTATCATCACACATGCATGTCACACAAGGTTGGCACATGTTACCCAAAATACATGGATTATCAGATCTCCGGCCACGTCAAGTTGAAGGTGTCCAAACCTCAATATTAAAAATTATATGCATGCCATATTTATATCAGTGTTAGGATAGCGATGAAATTACATAGTCGTCTTGACAATAAACGTGTTGTGAATGTACCACGAGCTTTTTTCCATCTCTGCTCTCCGGGTACTAGATTCTAATTCCATGCAATGAAGAAACTTCATTTACGGCATGCAGACTAAATATGAACCTTTGCGGTAGCGCTTGATTACATAGCTACCGTGGTATTATCGTCACAAATATTTGATTCATTCTGTATTAGCAGGCTTTAAGCTGGATTAAGCTCGCGTCCTTCTAACCAAGATGATCGAGTTTCATCTGGGGAAATAAGTGGTGTACTCTCGTACGGAGCAACACTGCGATATTTTGTGTAATGAAGATCATATGTTAATGACACGGCAACGAAATGCTTACTTTTCAGTCGGGTACGATACACCGTTATTTTCATGCCTTTTCGCCCCCAACAACATATTCTGACACGATTTCTTCTGACAAATTCTGAATATCATAACTGCAGGCTGTCGGCTTGAAAGCTGTGAAAAATAAAAGCAAGATATTAAGTGTCATACGTGATAATGTTCATTGGGCATAGTATCGACCTAAATGGGAGATCTAACTTGCAAGTAACTTGTAAGTCTATATACAACAGTTTTAAACTTCGAAATAGAATTTTCTATATAGGATAGGATCTCCTATGCACATTGAACGTCGCCATGTAAAGTCAAATACGTCACCATGTAAAGTCAAATACGTCGCCATGGCCAAGTTTGTCAAATTTGGACCATAGGGGCAGAACTTTGAATCACACCAAGTAATTTTTATCAACACAGGTAAAACAAGCTACCTTAACTTGGTGACATTTTAAATCTGTTTTGTCGTGAAACATAATTAAGTTTAGACTGTCGCAGTAGATTTTAAGACAGATAAGTCGCTTGACATCGTGTTCCACTTTTGAATACGGCAGATACTGCCCGTTTGCTCTTGTCTTCAGCACCCTGACCTCTTTACCTGTTTTCAAATGAATGCGGCTGCATTGTTGAGTGACAGCTTTCATTCCGTACAATCCGTTGAGACACGAAGCGGTAGCATAATATTACGTTTTCAATCGAATCTTGTTTGCTATTTCACTTTTGCCCCTTATGAACAAACACAAAGACACACCTTCCAGGTGTAGTAATCCGGGAGAACTTGTCCCATTTATGCATTGCAAGTGTGAAGCTTTCACCACCCAACTTACAGAAAGTGATCAGTCCATTTAGGAGGGTGGTTCAAGGTAGCATACGCCTCGAAAATGAGAGACTTCGACCTTTACTCAAACTTTCCTTAGGGAATCTTTAAATAATTCTCTTCCGAAATCAAGGATAAAAGTCAGAGGTCGACTCGATCACAAATTTTTATATTATGGAAACAAATTGCCGTAATTTTACCAATATTTGAAAGTCAAAATGGGCGCCATCCCTGTGTTAACTCCATGGGAAAAATCAAAATTTTCGATTTTCACAAAAATAGCAGGCGAAAACTTTATTTACTCCTTGAGCTTGAAAATGAGCCTCGCAAGTTGTAGAGCAAAAACGTATTGTAAAAGTGTGAGAGTCCGAATATCTGTCCTTTGATTAGAATGTTTCAGTGAGCATACTGTAGTAGTTTGATGCACAATTCTTCGCTTAA
Source organism: Ptychodera flava (assembly GCF_041260155.1). Taxonomy (NCBI): domain Eukaryota; kingdom Metazoa; phylum Hemichordata; class Enteropneusta; family Ptychoderidae; genus Ptychodera; species Ptychodera flava. Next base: position 26,033,926 of record NC_091931.1, read on the forward strand.
AATGCAGTTAAATCTTTCAGCTCCAGTCTTTGCCATCTCAAAGCACCGTGCTCTAACTATAATGTCGAATTCACAATTCCCATTCTAATATACGTCGTCGTCGGAACTGCGTTCAAAGGTCGTATGGGACCTATACGACCAACACTGTATCCAAGTTACGTTGGCGGTTGATGAAATTTTAAAACACGTTTGTTATAATGTACATCGTAAAAATCAAATGCTGCAGCATAGACAGTACAGAAGAAAGGTCTTCCCCCCTCTACTACCTATATATAGTTGCAGCATAGACCCTCGAGAATCGAGGGTCTGCGGTTGCAGCTATATTGACTCAATGCACCTAGATATCGTCGATGAAATACATTGTTTGAAAACACGAAAGCCGCACAGGCGCAGTTCCGACCGCCTCTCTCAAATTGGAGTTCTTGGGGAAGTTTGACTCAAAGAATATAACATAAAAGGGGTCCATGAAATGGTCCCACACGCGAACGTCATGATCGCTCCTGTGGCCTCTGGACGCTAAATGTTCTTTTTACCCGTATTTTATTGCGCGTCTTAGCTTGATAATAGACGGATGAAAGGGTGAAGTTCACTATTCCTAAAAGTTTTGACGAGTCGACTTTTCCTTTCTGAAGATTCCCCGATAGCGTATACATATAAAGTACTTAGACACTTCCCAAGATTGCAACAATATATCGGTGTCACCTTTATGTTGCACGCATTTACACTGAATGATGTACCGATGATTTTGGACACCAACGAAGAAAGGGTAGCAAATTCTTGGTATTTGTGGAACAAAGCGGAGTTGGTTATGATCTTGCACCGTGAATTTTATCTTGAATTTAGAGGGTCTAGGTTAGGGTGAGAATCAAGGATCAAATATAGAAACCCCCAGGGCAATATTCATTCCATGGGTTAATGTTGAAATAACCGTACGAAGTTTCTGATAGAATTGTTGTTCGGGGGCAACGATTCCGTGTGTGGTATGGCTTTAATCACTGCAAACTTCAAGACTCCTACCGATATCACAGCGTGAAGTCTTATTGATGACTGTATGTGTGTCGCACATATATGCGTTGGTAGGACACGTATTTTGCTGATACAGTACATCTTCACCAGATCTACTATGTGACTACTTCTACCTTCGTAAAAAAGTAGCGTGACACTGTTCTCCCAGTTTGTCAGAACTTACGTAATGAGCCATGGAGGTAAGAGACGACCATGGATGAGCTAAGTATGAAATAATCTTTGTTCCAATTACCCACAAAATTATACACCCGCAAATATCAGCATAGTTTCAAAAAACTGAATGTATTTACCAGTCTCTAGAAACTAAAACAATCGACAGCTTTAGACATTAGTGTCGGTGAAGATTTTTCCACTGAAAATAAAGGAAAATCCTTAAGTATAGAAATATCTGAATTTCATTACAAAGTGGGTATCCATATAAACAAAAAAACCCCCAAAGTTGAAATCTTTTCGACAAGAGAAGATAGAAGTGTCACATTTGAGATAAGAATGTTGATGAGAAGGGATATCTGAAATTTACATATGAAATTTTATGCTAATATGCATAGCCTGAATTAAAGCAAAACTAAATCAATATTAGAACCAGACATCAAAGATCAGCCCATTGTGAGACTGCATGCTAAAAACACTATTGAGCACTGCGTAGCAGACGATGGATGCCGCAAATCAGTCACCAATCTGAGGGTCAATGCTGTAAACAGGTGAGCTAATCATGAACATGATTTCTATGGTCATCACAAAGGTGAAATGTACACTTGACTTGTGTTCATTACATGCTTGCACAGCGACGTATTGTTGAAATGAATGAACCAGATGTGGACAACTTTCTTCTGGATTCAAAATAACATGGTATACTCTTTTGATATGTAGTTACACATACGACGAACGCTGCCATTTCTGTAGTATTGGGAAAAAAACGCCGGTGTAAGTAGTTCTACAAAACACTATTGATAACGCAAAATCTTGTTTACTTTTCCATGTCGCATTTGTTCTAACTCCCATGTTTAATTTGTCTAAACACATATACAGTAGGTTTATTGTCATCTCTTCTGTGCCTTTGTTTCATATTGTAAAGTTTATTAAGTGCCACAAATAGTTTCACAACAATACACATCTAGCTATCAAGGTGTCGATTAAATTCAAACTGATGCAATTAGATATTCTGCTCATATACAGAGACAAAATCGACCCTGTCAAGGGTATTTAAATGACCGGTTACGATTGGCACCTTTTGTTCAAGATTGAGATACGAAACACCGCTTCGATGCAATACAATTCTTACCCAATAATTAGTTTATTGAAGCAACACCTTTTTATGGGATCACCGCTGTTAGCATCATACAAACGTGTGTGTTCCATGCAGACAGTGTGTTTAGGGCATTGATATAAGCTACAATGGGTTTCGTAACCCCACATAGACACTGTGGTAAGGAGAAAAATACACACAAGAAAATTAATTTTTGTCTACAGACAATAGTCTGTGTGCATGAGTTACAATGATACACGTATTTTTGCTTCTCATGTATACAAATATCGTGTAGATAGGAAAAATAAAATGCCTGAACAAGACAGTTGCACAAGGAGTACAACGTCTGTTATGCATTGTAATATTATCCCTTTCGTAATTGGATACGGTATGTTGATCGTAAACTGTCATTTACAACCCTTTGCACGTTTGTACATATTAGTTCCTTTGCCATGTAATATATTTCCAGAAAAAAAGATCTCTCGGTGTCATGATTTTTGACGAGTCATCAATCATAAAAGCTGACACACTAGAAACGTAATTCCTTATTTTTGGTGTCAATATCCTCCTTAATGCGAAATTGCTTTCAGGAAAACCGTAACACTATTGTTTATTAGGTATGGGGAATATACCAACCTGCCTTTCAAGGACACGTCCAAAAACGTACACATGGATAAGGATAACAAAATTTACGTTTACACTTTTTTAATGTTTCAAATAGTCTATATTCTTCTGTCACGGTTCAAATTATTTTTTTATGCTGTTGTAATCTGTGTCCCATATTTTCACATTTAGTTGGGTCCACACGTTTAAATCCACCGTTAATTTTTGGCTTTCCTCTCGGCCGCGCCCATAAATAAACCTAAGTTAATGCCTATAATGGTCAGGGCTGAATCTGTCATTTCCATTATATTATCAACAAACCCAAGAAAACCGTCAAAATTTTACGAAAATTTCCCACGCGAAAGACAACAGGGCCCCAGGAATTGTCAGTGAGCGCGATGCACTGTCACGCGCGCTGTAAATAATTTGAAAGTCCAGAGATTTTTAGGAAAAAAGTGTCTAAACTTGGCCAAGAAGTGCTCCATTTTATTTTGTGATTGATTATGATCTTTGTGCAAGTCACGATTTATGTTTTAGCTATAACGATATGGTGTTTACGATATTATTCATATTCATGGGCATGTAAACAAACCATTACTGTGAACCTGTGGTCAGTCACGTGGTTCAACCCGACCAATTAAAATGCGACTGACAGGGCATGGTAATATAATGAGAAACAACGTTTCTAGTGCGTCATCTTTTCTGATCGACGGCCCCTTACGCCATTACGACAAATTGGTGCGATTACTTTTGACAACAACATTATTTACGCTGTTCTTCTACTGTGTCCAATTTCAGTAAAATTGCTATTATCCAGCACCAGTACTTGTACGGAAAAGAATTAGTAACTGATAAATAATGGATCAAATTTTTAGAGGGACACATTATCACCCATTAAGGTACCCTTTAAACATTTAGAGCAACAGGATTATGTCCTGTAAAATATATATACCCTCAATGTAAATTTTGCATTGCAGTACATGCACATTCTTTGAAAACATAAAAGTAACAAACTCATTTTAAAAAATATTGCCTTCCTCTGCAATAAAAATGGTAAGACATTATCCACAGTGTGACGATCCGTTATGTGAATGGCTTTCATTGTGATCTAATTAATAGCCACTCTATTGCAATCTTTGTAGATGTCTACCGTGTAATAATTTCAGGCTGCATTGCAAAATAACAGTGCTGGTACTTGCTATTTTGTGAACCCTTCACACATTGATTTGTCATTTCTGGTCCAGTTCGATCGTAGAGGCCTCACACGAAATTTACAAACTACAGTTATGTTATACACCCACTCAATATCATGATGCAATGATGCAACATAATTACAAAAAGAACTGAAAACACGATTGGAACTAATTTGAGATAATTGGATGCTGAAGTAATGTCTTTAAAATCTGCAAATGTAAGCTCATCTGCTTTTCTTTGTACGTTACACACTTGTTTTTATGAGTAATTTGTAATATTGAGACATTCAGCTATGGGGCACCTAACACTTTTGAGAAATTTGAAAATATGAATTAAGGTCCAATTATCCCAAATTAGTTCCAATCGTGTTTGAAACAAGGTATTTTTCTTAAGTATCTTTCTGGTCGAGCATGTTCACATAAAAATAGTTTGTAATAGAAACACCTTCATCCTTGAACAATCTTATTAATGCTCGATGTATTTACTCCTAGTCTGTGTTGATTCCGTACACAGCTCTAAACAATGCTGGGCTTCTTCCTGCTTGCACTCAGCAGGGACTATAGTATTCGCTGTTACGTCCTAGTCTGGCAGAGACCCTGCGATTCGCGTTCTTCCCTGTTGGAACACGCGCGCGCCCTTCAGAGACGCGACGCGAATCCCAGGGTCTGGACGTTCTTGCAAGCGACCGGTCGGATTTCTGCCTGATCCGGGTACTTTATAGAACTCCACGCATCCGTTAATCAAAACAAAAATGACAAGTACCATAGCCAAATAAAATTAAAAATGAAAAATAAAAACATACAGCGTATATAGGTCTACCAGCTACTAGTATATATTCTCTCCGCCCAGTTAGATAGGTGTTTCTTTTGACGTCACTACCCTTATGAATATTCATATCCTTGCAAGAACTGACAGTCGCTGTGTCTGGCAGCGCGTGCTCACAGCTGCACAGCCTTCGAATGCAGACCCATCGCGGCGCGCACAAAACAAGGCACAGCGACTGTGGAGAGTCTAGTTACGTCCATGCATAGATCCTTAGGGTCTATGGTCCATGTTATGACCAAACGATGCAGTGTCACAGAAAATATTTGTATAAAAAGATTTAGAGCAATGTTTTACGCCGCGTAAAATTGGTATATTATTTTACGTCGATCCAGTGCCATCATCACGTTCATTTTCGGGGTACTAGACTGCGGCAGATAATCGGAAAATTATTGCGTTTTTGCTTTTTCGTGCGTTTTCAAAATTGTTCCTGTCGTAAGCACTTGATCATTATCGACGTCTTACATTAAAACGTTACTTTTAGATTAGACGATACGAACTTATCGGTCTGAATAACTATGCCGAGTGCAGTTTCGGTCATATGAAAACACAGACCACAACATTTCCAGAAAAATGTATCATACATATAAAAGGAAAAACAAACATAAAAGACATCCTCGTTCAAGCAAAAATAAAATGTCAAGTAACGAACGCGTGATTTTACGGTTTTTTTCTTTCTTTTTATTACTTCTGTGTTTACCTCGCTCTAAAAGTTTAGGGTCGGCAGGTAAAAAGTAGGGTAGATCGGGTTGAACAGCACATTTTTTTTGTTCGGCCTAACCATAGTTTCTGATTTGTGTAATATTCTTCAATTACAGTCCGTCAATATGTGATGGAATGACTGTGCGTCGGTCAAACACAGATTAGGCAAACAAGGTTAAACGTATGATGGAGGGGCTGCCATGGAATCAAGACTCTAAAATTGTCCATTTTGAGGGATACTGCCTTTTTACTCAGAGACAGTGGCGAAACAAACCTTGATTTCAATAGACTTATATGAACGATGACGACAGCTATGTGTCCCTTCCTTGGTTAATTATGAACCACAGTCCAGAGGGACTGTGTATGAACGTATAAACATTAACGACACTCCTTTTTCAACCTCTCGATCCTTCGCCAACCACTTCACTGTTTACGTTTATGGTCAAACGATGGGTTGCTTTTTTCACAGGCGTTATGTGAACTGGGTAATTTTAATAGAGATAGTAGAGTTTATGCTGTGAGTTCATGCTACGTTCGGCCGTTCTGATACGAAGCTAGAGATAAGCTTAGTCTACATATCAGAACGTCGGTAGCATAAACTTACACTATTAAAACTATCCAGTTCATGTAACGCCTGTGGATTTTTTACCTCAATGGTCAACGCAGTGGAGGGGATTAGACTCTTCAGTGCACCACTACTTCACAAAGTTCGTTCATCTTACAGAAGCGATGTCTAGCATTTGCTCGCTCAGTTCTGCGTGTAGATCTTTGTGGTGTTACCGCCGCTTGTAGGCCTTCTATAACACTTACAGGGCTCGAAATTAACTTTTTTCCCTGGTAGTCCACTTGGGCTACCATTTTCTGAAATTGGTAGTCCAGTGACAATGGTTGGTAGTCGATGCATATTTAAGTTTAGGAATTTTTTTCATTAACAAGAGAAGAAAAAGCTATTTTTCAAGATTCTGCCCGTAAAGTGAATTTGTTAGACATTTGATGTGAATTCTTGCACACCTTTATTACCCAAAGGAAACGGTATAATTGACGACAGTGACACTAAAACGTTTGGTGACCTAACATTGTATTGACAACCCGTTCCATTCTCAGAGTTGCGTGCCATTTGGATAGTCTTCATGTCAATGACTACCACCTTCTCAGCAGGGCAAAAACAGACCATGGGCTTTCTGTAGTAGGGACGAGTTTGTGATTGATACCTTTTGATCAAAATGCAATGAGAATACGTTTTCATTGGCTATCATTTTCTGTGCCTGTCATCCAAGTAGATCGGTGGAGATATTGAAACTTTGTTATAAGTTCCATCGCAAGGTCGTCTTTGTAATTTGCAAAACAAAGTCATAATCTGGCCTTACTGTGTCCAGCTGGGTTTGACTGCATTTAGCTCGTCCAAAAGTGAAAGACCGGACATGGCACGCCAAGTACTGACTGAATTTCATGTCCCAGGCTTTGGTAGTCCATGTGGGCTACCATTTCATGGACTTTGGTAGCCCCAGGGAAAAGTTGGTAGTCTGTGGACGCGGGACTACCGCTAATTTCGAGCCCTGACTTAGGTACATTAGAAGCGACATGACAACAATAGCAACAGGCACGCAGTCAGACCTGCACGTCGAGTGCACGCTGCAAACCGTACTATAAAAAGTTTTTACATCAAATATATTCTTTGCCGACTGAGGTCTTCTGGGTTCGATTTAATTGTCTCAATGTAACTGACAGAGGTAAAAATGAATAACACACAAGCTAAAAATCTTCTATGTATCAGCTGCTTTTTACGGTGAAATACGTTGCAGACTCAATGAGAATCAAATGAGGTTTAAACTCAGACAAACTGAATCAGAATCAGCACAACGCCCTCTGTACATAACAATGGAGAAACGTTTGTTTATTCGATAACGACAGAAAAAAACTGTCGCACTGCCTCGTGCAGACCCGGTAAAAGGTTCCCTAGGTAGCCTTCAGAAATTACAGTAGGATGGGCCTCGGGGAGGGGGGGTTTACAATTTAGAAAAATCCCTGGAGGAGGGTCGCTTTTTATAAATCCGTCTTTGGGAGGGTCACTTTTTACAGAAGCTAATTTAAATTTACAAATATACCTAAAATCATCTGTGTGATATTTCCTGAATATGGAAAACACCAGCAAAGCACAAAGACTCTGTGGAATGCGTGTACTCGATTCACAAGCTGAAGGTGATAGTGCGTATCTTTCATTGTAAGGTTATAGGATAATTTATTTTCACTGTAAAAATAATAATAATGGAAAGCATGTGGCTGCAATGGGACAACTATTAGACGAGTTTATATAGCAGAAATCCAGTTTATTATTACAAAACCACAGTGCAGTAAATTACCCACAATTCAGTTTGATTTGTACCATTGAAGGGTCGTCTTTCTGATATTTATTTTGCACTACATATGCCATACTTTTGGGAAGCAAGTTCAATGTCAACAGGGTAATTTCCTGAGAGAAGGTAGCATGTAAATTTCATTTGTCTTTTCTATTGGAAAAAATAAAAATCCCTTTGTTTCATAAAACAGGTACAACAAGTCTCCCTTACCATTACATTATATAATGTATGGCCAAGGACAAAATCACTGGAAGATTTTACTCGCTCAATGAAACATAATTTTGAAAAATTATTCAAAATGGGAAATGAAAAGAATGGTATACCCAAAAGTACATTTTCAAAATTTATAAAACTTGTCTGTGAATTTGTCTACATATAGGAGACATGTTAGACTTCACTGAGGATTCTCCTATGGTACAAATCATAATGAATCAAAGGATATCTCCAGTACTTTGTAACAGCTAAGCTAATGTAAATTGACATGACGACTGTAAGTTTCTGTAATAAAGTTTGTAATCTCTCTATCATGACAAAGTGGGGATATTTTTGTCACCATGTTAAAACATTTCATGCTGTAGCTAATCTTATTTTCATATTTAATACTTTGTCATTTAAGCCTTCTCTTGTAAAAATCATGCAGTACATATCATAAATAAATAAATAAAAATATAAACAACCTTTTAGATAGCTTGATATATCAAAATGTAATTTTGTTGTTCAGAAAATAAAACATTTCAGAGTTGATTTTTTGGTCCTTGTAATTAAAACACAATAATGATGATGATGATGATATTATTCTGGATGTACAGTACTGACTGCATAACTGAGAGTGACATAAAGTGTAGTAATACCTTCAGCAATAACAGGCGTCTCCAGTACATGGGTACAAATCTATATAATATGGACTCAAAATAATTCACTTTGCTTAATTATGCCTCCATGAAGAAGGCATCATCAATGAACACGATGACAATTGAACTCTAATCTTTGACCTGTCCATTACAACTACTTGACACCACATAAACTCTTCAATGGTGATAATCACATACAGTGAATGAATATTGCTGGTCTATGGGTTAAAAACTCAGATAAACAAAATTAGTGTGACAAATTGACTTGAGCTGTCTCATTTACTTTCTCGGGTCACATACTTGTTTTAACCCGTATGCTGTACATCTGTGAAATGTTGCGTGATGATTACATTATTCAGTACAAGATATCTAAAGTGTACATTTCGTAATTGGTTTAATTTTTGTGACATTTTCATTTGTACTTTGGTGACATTGTTGTAACAGCTATCATAAGAACTACATGCAACTCCATTGTCTTGAAGCATTACACCAATAAGTTAATTCTGTGTTCCATTTCTGCCTTGCCCCTTGCAAACATAAACATTCTGTAAACAAAGAGAAATAAAGACAGAAAAGCTTTTTCGGAGTAGAAAGTTATTTTATCAAAATTGAGATTGGCCTAGAAATACGCAAATTTCTTCATTTGATGCAAATCAAATATTCACCTATTCATTAAAACCTACACAATGCGGTAAATCCGAAAGGTGCAAGACAAACGCTTTCAGAGATATTTTTTGATCTAAAATGAGCAATTTAGCCTATGGATTTTATTGGATTGTATTTTATGAATTTACGAAACTCATTTTATCATCAGCCTATCACAAATAGTTAGGTCATCCCATGGTATCTACATCTACACTGACAAAGCTAAAGGGCGAGAAAGTTACTTTTGTGGAAAACTTTCTCTCTTCTTATGATTGGAATATTAGTGCTGTAAATTTACATGAGTACATTTCATCATCATCATTTTGAAAACTCTGCATCAATTTGTTTTGAAAGCTTCCTTAAGTAAAAATGCTTTCTACTGATCATGGGGATATTAGCCATATCACATGCCCAAAATTGATGCCAAACTGAACATTCTGGTGAGACTCCAATTGAAACTCATTTTACTGTAAATATCTCCTGATCAGAGCATCTCTCTTTGAGAACATCAACAAGGATAGTTTTTTTTATGAACAAGTATTATGCACAACCACTCGAAACATTTTGGAATACAAAGAATGACCTCATACAAAAAGCAGCTTTCAGCAAAAATATCCACTTACCTGCATGTACTTACCCTCTCATTTGTTGGAACTATGTATAAACATTTGTTACAGAGAAATGATGAAAACATGCAACCGTGAACAAAAACCACTAGAAAGAATTACATCCTCAGCAAGCACTCATTTGTATGTGTGAATTATATTTGGTAATGCTAGTGAGAAAGATGATAATGTGCACAATGTGTGGACTACAAAACCCATTCACTGAAAGCACTCATCTGTATTGTGTATGAGTCAATATTGGCAGTGCTTGTAAGGAAGAAAAAAATGTTTATATACAGTATGCAGACTAGAATCATGTGACTATCTAAAGGATATGTGAAATGCAATTGAAAGGTTTTTACACTGAAGTGAGTGGTATGAGGTTCAGTTGTGACTGATGCAGGATGATGTTGGTTAGTAACAAAGCTGTTTGTGCAATGAAAACTGGCATTAATAGTGCTAGTATGGCAAAAAGAGTTATTTGCTAGTACAGAGACTATTCTGGTGAGACATATACAGTGCACAATATGCAAAAACTACATTGTGTGCGATACGTCAACATGATAAGATGTGCTGTATAAAATGTATGTGAACTACATTGTGTGCGATGTCCCGATGTGGTTGGATGTGCGGTATGAAATGTATATACGGTATATATAGCTGATACTACAGCCATTGAACGGTATTCTCTTTTCATATTTTGGGGTTGGGGCCATTTTTTATTGAATATTTTGGTTCAGTTAATCTCTTTTTTCTCTTTTCCATGCAGTCATTTGTGCATGACTTCTTTCTTTTTTTTTCATCTTTTTTTTTCGCAAAAAGTTTTCACTGAACCAAATAAATGTGCCATTGGGCACTTTATCTTTTTTTCTTTCAATTTTCATTTTTACAATTCATAAGATTTCAACTACAACTGCTTGAAATTCAAATTCAAGATACACAAAAAAAAAATACACTACAGTTCTTCTGTAAAATTTCTCACATGTGCTCTAAAAGAGATTTTTTGATTCAGTTGTTTGGTCTCAGCTAACCCTTTTTTGTCGTATCCGCAGGTGAGCTTCCATATTAAGTAGTCACACCTACGATATGCATATTTTGCACAAAGAATGTGCCTCAAAATTTTGAAACTTGGAAAACATACCACAGACAACAAGTAGAGCAAATCTTTTGTGTCTACTAAGAGTTGCACACAGCTTTATGAGACAAACATGGCTGAACCATCAAAATTTCTCAAAGAGAACACAAGGTGAGAGAAAATATATCAACATATAAGAGCACACTTTCTCCTTAGAGGCCAACACAGAAATATTTAGGTCGAATGCAAGATATGTCAACTCTCATGGCATTAATCAACATTGTGTATTGCAAGGTAACCTCATCTTTCATTGACAACACAGGATATACTGTGCAAGGGTCTTCAACAATACCACCCAGTCTTGGTTATATATATCAACTGATGATCCTCTCACTTAAAGCACAGAAGCTTTTCTGTGACATGCTTCAACCTGCCATTTGGACATTCAGATAACAAACATTTCAAATTCATGTTTTCCCTTGTTAAGTGTGCTGTCACTTGCTAAATTCTTTTAATGTAGAACTGGCCAAATACTCCCTCAAAAATCAGGATTTCCACCCTAGGTCAGTTTTGACCTTTGACCTTGGTGAATGTTTCGTTTCATCATTGTGCAAGGTCAGCTTGTAAGACTTTCTCGGAGTAGACAATTGCTAAGCTTATAAAGCGAAGACAGAGTTAATGGCATTGATAAATGTTAATTTTTAACGGGATGTAAAGAGTTAGAGTCTACTCTGTACTTGATTTCAATTACACATCCAGCACAGACAGATGTAAAATCAGATTTTTAGAATTCCAGAATTATATCAAGACAAAGCAGAATGACCCCTGGTTTACCCAAATGACTGAAAAAAGAGTCAGGTGGAACTATATTGACTGGCAGTGTGTATCTTCTAACATAATATCAGCGATGGGAATGAGAATTTTACCCATAAAGTTGACATAGAAAATCCCAGTGCACAAACCAAGATCTCTTTCACATGGACCATAGCAGTTGAGCATATTATAAGCTTCGATTAGTTTTTTGCAGCTTCTTTTTATGTCTGAAGTTCAATGTTGGTTTTGTCAACAGAGCCCCCTTATGTATTTTTGGTACTTTTAAAGAGAAATCCGATCCTGACTGAAATTTGGTATGCTTTTAGTACAGTACACACTGCGCTTACAGCACAAAATTCATGGTAATCTTTTCATCATTTCCCTCCTGTACAGAAGTCTTGCCAAAGAGAACAGAACGACACCAAAACTCCATGGCATGCAAAGGTTATGAAGCATCCAAGTTATGTTGCAGTTTTACAAACAGGTAAGAAATTGCCAAAGATTGCGACTGCTGTCCATAAAACCGAGCTTTTTCAAAATCAGGTATCTCGGTGTGCTGGTGTGATATTACTGTTCAAAACATGTAACTGCTCATGAAATTTGCTAAAGTTATGGAGTATCAGAGCCACTTATCCAAGGAAAGCTTCTGATTGAAATCACTGAATAGACTGAAAGGAATGTGCGACATGCAGTTGTCAAGCTCACACGCCATGAACAAACAAATTTATGGCACATTCACTCATGGAGTATGGTTTGTGGAAATGCTGTTACAGTCGTAAATTCCGATTGAAAAGGACATCATAGAATGCTGAAATTTCAACATTTATCCAAGACTGTCTGAATAAAGGTTACTGTTTGCTTATGCTGTTTAAAACTTTTCTCATGTCCCCAATATTTTATGCACAAATTCAAATGTTTGTTTTCACCACAGAGTGATACCTGATGACACTGAAATGAATAGAGAGGATTCCAATAAAAACCCATACTGTGTTGACCAATTCATAGCGTGTTAAAACTGGTGACATATCCAAAGTTAAGAAAGGACAAAAATAATAAACCTGTCTGCTGAAAAACCTATCTGTACAAATTTTTTCTCTCTCAAAAAGAAATGACATGCATATTTAAAATTTCATATCACTGTAAACTCTCTGTTTGGAACCAGGGTCAGTTTGGTGAGAGAGGTCACCGTCTCCATGACCTGGCCTCAGATTCATCATCTTCATCCTCATCGTCGATAGCAAGCAACAAATCTTCATCAATTTCCTCCGTGGTCTGTAGAATGGATAACAAGGATATGGTAAGGACTTAGAGTTAAGAATATTGCAGCTTTTTGGTATAACATCCATGGCTGCTTTTGCCCACTTTAAAAAGAAACTGCATCCTAACGAACAATATAGCCATGACCATAGGTCTGTATGATCTGATACCCTGACTGTTGAGCACACACAAAATGAAACCTCATCAGATGCTGTACAAAGATGACCTTGAACTTAAACAGGTTGAATCATATAGTTAATTTTTTTTCATCCCTGTATCTCTGTCCACAGATCAAACCACACAATTGAATTGAAAGAAAGGTTACATCCATTGCACTGGTATCCAAACTACGATTAATGTTGGATTTTCAAATGACCACTGCGAAACAATGATTCAGTGAACTCCAAGAACTTTTCTCTCTTAACCGTTTCAACACAATAGTTTCACCAAACAAATTGTTTTCAATGGTGATTATGGACCTGTACAGGGAATTGGGGTGAACAGGTGAAAGAGCTCTGCAATACATTCCATTCCAGTGAAATCTGGAAAACACACACGTTAGGCTTACACTGTCATGCTGTATCTATATAACTGAAGTAAAATTCACATCACTTGGAACAAAGAAGGCACTCTGAATTGCCTGTTACACGAAGGTACAGTTAATAACCGGCGTTTTAGTGACTGCGTTGAAAGAATTGGCGAGAACAGTTTTTTAGCAGTTCTGTACTTCTAATACTTACATCATCTTCGACATCTTCTGTGTCTTCCAATGCTAACGCTTCCTCTGTTGGAGTTGATGGTGGCTTGTACCAGCTCAGTGTCAGGGTCTTGTCGTTGAACTTGGCACCTGCTACTGCTGCCTGTGATGTCAAGAAACACATGTCATCACCTGAAGTGTCTCTACAACCCAAGGCTTTTCTAATGGTTCAACAATGACGTGTTTCTTGTAATGATTTCAGTGTTAGCCAGTACATATTAGGTAGAATCAACTCAGAGTCTGTATTTCAGATGCTAAAAATTTTAACAGTATCTTTTACTTTGGCTGCTTGTGTGGACCTATTTCACAGCCTAGTCAATACAGTTTTCACAATCTAGTTCTGTGAAAGTTTAAACCACATTTTTTCCCCACAGGTTAAATACAGGCTACTTTGAATTTCAGATATCAATATATTTCAGGAAATGTTTCTGTAGTCTTAAGACTGCACAGTGACCACTGATTTTCATTCTTGATCATGAAATGGCCAGTAATAGTTTGAAGTTTCCTTCAGCAAATATTAAAACTTTCAGTTTCAAGGGGCCGAGTGCAATGACAGGAAAATCAAATTAATTTGTTCAGCTCTTATTGCAGTTTTTAAAAACCAATTTGTGAGAAGTGACAGTAAAAACTGAGGAGTTGTTCCCTCTTAAAGATTTATGACAAACACATATCGCTACTCCACCAATACAAAAAGTTGCATTTCACTTTTCTGATGTGTTCCGGTACAAAATTTGGTCATCTCTTTTGTATTCATGAACTGTTGAAGCTATATCATAGCATCTAGCATACTTATGATAAAGTTTATCTTCTGATAAAGAAAAGATGATGATGTCTTGGTTAGAAGTCCTAGTGTGAATAACAGAAGCAGCGATGCTGTCCCTACCTCTGCGTCCAGTCTGGTTTTAAAGCTTATGATAGTCGTCAACTGATCACCAGTATGTTCTATCGTCTCAACTTCACTGAAATTCTACCAAAAAAAAAGCAAACATCATGTGTTACCACAGCTTGGTTTTTTCAAATGTGAATATGTATGATTGAATTGGGTATTCTAACCAGCACGTGGCGTAAAAGACTGCACATTATATTTCAATACTGTACACAATAACATCTCAACTTTTCTCCATCTCTTTCAAATAGAACCGGTGCACTTTAATGAAGAGTACAAAGAAATCTGAATATGTCACTAGACAGTCCATATCCATCTTTAACCCTGAGATGACACTTGCACATGTTTTTGATGTTCAATATTACTAAGATTATTAGATATTACGATTAAAAGTGGACAAGGTACAGTGTATGAAAATTAATTTTTCCAACAATGATAACACCATTCTGAAAATTCACCACATTTTCAATTTTTTTAAACATATTTAGGAACTATTGCCGTGTTTTAAATTCACACAATCGATAGAATTACACAAGTACAGGAATAAACTCAGTCGATACAGACAAAATTCAACTCACCGAAAAGTGCCCCAGGAGGTCATCCTTCTCTTCTTTGCTGTAGCCTGTCACGGTAAGTTTCTTTGGCCTTTTGTCTAGGACTGTACCAACCCTAGGTTTACCCCGACCCCTGGGTGCAAAACCTCTCCCTCTACCCCTGCTTCCTCTACCCCTGGTCCAAAAACCCCGACCTCTTCCGCTGCCCCTCCCTGAGTCCAAGAGACCCAATGCATGTGCCTGCGGAAGAAGATAAAGACAATGTTATAATCATGACTTGTATTTCACAGTAATGAAGTAAATTTATATGATGATGTATTTTTGAAGGCTGAAATGTAAATTGTGATCAATACAAAATAACTTGCATGGTCACAAGTAAACATTTGTCGTGGAAATATAATAATTTTACACACTGTACAAAGTCAGATTTTTCTATTTATCTTACAAAGGTTTTGACAAAGAATACAACAACAGCATTCAATTGAAGTTCTTTAGCATGCATTGTCTCAAGATTATATATCCACTAACCACTGTCAATTTTCAGCAAATATCAAAAGGCAATGGCTACAAATACTTGCCTCCTGTCTGAGTTCAAACACCCTTCGTTTCAGTTCAGAGGTGTCACCTCCTACCCCTTCTTGAGTTATCAGTTCCAACTCGGTATCAAGCAGCTCTTTTTCAGCCTAGGCATTGATGAAGGAAGCAAAACAGAGATCTGTCATGAATATGTCTGGCAGTATCTTTGACACCAATATGTGTAGGCACATGCAGAGAATTTACACAATCAAAGTCTCACACTGACTCACAAGGTAGCTTGTAGTTCATACTTAATGAGACCATGGGCACAAAAAGTCTAAATTGGCCAATCTTTTTTACTTTTTCACGTCACCTTCATTGCCTAAGTTTTACTGCCTTCCCCATATTAGATAAATTCTCAAGTCTTGAATGAAGTTTATTACATGTGAGATACAGCTGTTGGAGCTTTTGTTGAAGGATTCTAGGGTGGTAGAGATCCATGCATTCCCCAGCCACATAGTCAAGTTCCTATTTGTTAAATTGCATAAAAATTGTACAAGTGACAGCATAAATTTAAAAAAACACTGCATACATATCACCTCATCAAAACTGCTATCTTTTGGTGACGATTTCACGATGGCAATCGTTTGCTTTTTCTGGTTTTTGCAAAAACTTGTTCACTCACCTCCTGTTTTGTTTTAGTTGCATGTGGAGCACTCTTCTTCTGTACAATATCCTTGTTTATATTCATGATACTGTCAGACACGGCTTTCAGGGACTTCATGATTGAGGCCTTGTCTTCAGCGCTCATGTTTTTCTTTTCCAACTTGGCAAGCAACAGCTATAATTTGAGACAAATTTAAAGACAAACTAGTAACTCACAGATGAATTTGCATTTTATCAGGACCATTGTATGTTCTTTCTGATATGACCGTATACAGACTACAGCAACTCAATGCTAAATACGTATACAGTCTCTTTTAAAATGCATGAAAAGGCAAAACTAAACAAACGGGTGTTAAAATTTACCCGTGTTTTATCGAACAACTAGTTGTAAGTCAAAGTCTTATCTGCTGTGTTAATCATCCTTCACTTCAACATAAAATAATATCCCCCATTTGTTTCTTATGGCTTTTGCTACGTTGCAAAAGTTCTACTGATGAATTTGAATATCTAAATTATCAGGATAAGCATGATTTTTATCGCAAACAATATTTTTTAAAAATATCATCTCAAATTGTTTTCCTCCTGAAATAATGTTATTTCAATAATACTTTTAAAGTTTGACGTTTTATAAAACAAACAGAACTTCTACTACCTCAACTCTTGCCATAAGAGAATTTCCACTGCAGTTTCGTAGCATTGATTGATGAATGAAAGGTCCTGAATACAAACCTTTTGATCCTGTATCTGTTTATTCAATAACTCTTGCTTCTGTTTCTGTATGTCCAGTTTTTTCTTCAGAGCGTCCTTCCTCATCTCGCCCCTCTTCAACTCATCCCTCCTCTTCTCCTCCAGTTTCTTCTTCAGAGCATCCTGGGCGGCAGCAATCTGCGACGACGTGGCTACTTGCTTGCTTGCCTTCATGGCAGAGGGATTGTACACTGTCTTCGAAATGCCAGATGAGTGTAGGGTGATCTAGGAGTATGGAAAGAGATGGAGATTAATTATTATCATAAAGCTCTCCAGTGAGCCAACATCACATCTTTCCCCTATGTCACACATCTTCGCTGAAACACTGCAAATGGGTTTCAATGTACACCCAATGTACACCCAACTGAAGAGACAACTGGATACAACAGAAATAAGAGTCTGCTTCAGAGGGCTTCCGAGATACCAACTTCATTCATACACTGAAAATTGAGTACTCTACAGAGGTATGAACTGGCAAGCACTCTATTCAATAAACACTCAAGTCATGCCACGTGTAGTGTTGAATTTACATGACAATGTAGAGTCTTACACTGGGTAATACAATGATTTCAATATCTATCTTAACCCTTTCACCCCCAGTTCCCTGTATACAGGTCCAACTTTACCATAGAAAACAATAGATTTGAGACAAACCATATTGGTGAAAGGGTTAATTAAACACTACTTCAAAAATTTCCCATGGGCTGTAATAGAAGGGACTGTTTACAGTGTTTCACATCTGCAGTACACAAATCATTGTTGATATAAAGTGCTCTGATATTGTAGTTGGTCCAGTTGCCTTCAACATCATCTCATTATACATGAGTTGTTTAATTACCAAAACCATGACACATCATCATGCATTCATTGAAATTTAGCTCCATGCAGTTGCACACACCAGCATACATAAGAACATTAAATCACGACATAAATAACATTCAAATCAAAATTTTAATCACTACTGATTACACATCACAGGTACACATTTATCTAGAAGAATGCTCTAGCAAAACTACACACGATATCACAGATAACACATTACGAGAGACATAAACTGAAAGAACACGCTTTCTAATTTATATGACCCTATCACTAGAATGGTTTGGTCCAAATCCACCATTTTTAAATGGTTTTGTCTTGCTCTGAGTACAGTGAAAATCAGGTGGAAAGTTTAATCAGGGACCGGCTCGGGGATAGCATGACAAAGGGATTTACCTTGTCTGATTCACTAGTGCTTTGACTGGCTGTGATCACTTGTCTACTGACAGGAAATCCAAGCCTTTCTCTCACTGATAATCTTGGGCTTGTTGATTTGGCGCCCTCCTGTGGGGGAATGGCAACCGTAAACAAACATGTCAACAGCAGCCAGCTAAATAAGAACTCGTTTTGTATTTTGTATAACATTTTGGAGCAAAGTGCATCAATGTCTTGACAAAAATTCAGGATGAAACCGAAAAAATGAGCAATTGCGCACAACCTAATAGCTAAGTTTTTTTCAAAATGTGTGAACAGATCAAGATTACAGACACAGAAACAGCACACAGTACAAGGCGGATGTATGGAAGTTGCTGGTTATTCTCACTGTTTAAAGTAGTGGCTTCACTGTCAGTGCATACATGTACATAAAACATGAACATACACATGGAATTAATGCACCACATACACATACACACAGGTATGTAAAACGTACAGGTGCATCTCACATTCATGAAGATAATATCTATGATGAATAGCCTCAGGCAATTGATATCAACAGCTTTTTAATTGCTCAGAGAAAAGCAAGGTAGCATGTTAACATTTATCCAGGCAGGCAGAAACCGCTACATCACTGATTATTATGCCCATTGGACAACAATGATTTTGGGAAACCCTGGTAAAATATTTGTGAGTGATGACTGTCCTCTTATGAGACTGTATTGATACGCTACGATAAAACCTTGACTCTTACACTGCTTGTCATTATAATGTCACTCTTCAAATTAACCTTTTTGCAATATCCTTATGTAAGAATGTGAATACTGATATTAGGAAACTCAGCGATTCCAACTTGATATCATGTATCCATTAACTTTTCAACCGAAAAATTTATGTTAAACTTCCACAGAGGGAAGTAGAAACATTCAGTTTGTTACACGCCTCATCTAAAATCCGTGATGGTGGTGATTTGTTAAGAATGGTCACACTGGGAGCATAGCATTTTGGCACTGATATAGCTAAAGAGTCAGCTACCAGTTAAGAGTTTCAAGAACTGTTATTATAGACTCATGAACGGTTTGGACAACTGCTGACTCAGTAAATTTGAAAGCAGTATCAATGCATGCACACATTCTGAAACGCGTAATAGGACATGGTAAAGTTGTCTGCGACTGAGACGAGTAACGATAGCGGAATTTCTGGACGTTCCCGTAAGAAAATTTTTAAGGGGCGTTAAAAAAGACATTCTGAAATGCCATATTCAGGTAACAGCAAGTGTTTGTTTGCTCATAGGCCCAATAGATGCCCAAAACGTTGTGTTTCCAAGTGAATACTGCTCTAATAACAGATTGTTCTTGGGAAGACTTTCAGGTTTTGGCAAATGTATGTATGCTTTTATTACCCCTGTGGCCTGTAACTATGTTTATACTGTTTCCTTGATTATTGTTGTTGCAAAAAGTTTTAAATTTTAAGTAAGATAAGTATTTTTGCAATGATATACTTAAGTTTACCGATTTATAAGATGTTATTCTTAAGTTCACAAGTCATTTGTGAAACTTTTGTTACGGGCTGAGCAATGCAAACCCATTATTTACCGCAACCAAATGAAATTTAAAAGACAGCATGTGAGCATTGTGTATATAAAGAGACAGTAGCTGTAACTTTCAATTTTTTCCTATTTTTGATTTTTAATGATAACTACATTTTCTTGTTATACTCCTAAAAGCATGTTACGATGTACACACTATTCAGCTTATCAACTCCTACATACACTTGTAAACAAGCTAAATTGTGTTGACACGAGCTAAATATTCAATGTTTCAACCTGCTTTACAGTTGAAATACAAAACAAAAATAGTGACGAAATAATCGACATTATAGCTATTGTCCCTTTAATTCTGAATGATGACTCTACTAAATGCAAGTGAAATGATCTAAGAGTTGGGGTTTACCCATCTCCCATTCCACTGATTTTGGATGGAGATGTAACAGCCGATGTCGCATGGTTAGAGTTTGCACTGTTTTCCAAGGCTTGACAGACCTACATACTGTTCAGCAATGTAAGTCTGTTGATTCAAGGAAATACTTTTTTTCTTTAGCATTCTGGCAAGACCGCTGATCAATTGCTGGACAGCTGATCAGAGATGGTATAGAATGCAGAATGCATGGATGGAATGAGTGCCTCTCTGCAATCTAACCAAGCGTTGGATGATGCTGAACGTTTGGCCAACGCGCCCCTTGCAACAGGGGAGGCTGCATGACAATGATCAAGCTTCCAGTAAAACTCTCCTTTGCATAGCCTGTTACAAGCACCACACCTTCACCTTGACTAAAATCAATGCTCAGTGAAATGTACTAAAATATGTGGCGGCAACGCATGAAACATGCACACTTGTCTCCCCTTGCCAAGTTATGTACCATACATTTGCATGCTTTTGAACCTAAGTTCCACTTCAATGCATGCTTTTACGGTGTGTACCCACATAAATGTACATCACAACTGAGAAGACCCCAAAATAAGAATGAAGTAGGAATGAATACAAAGAATGGGCCGCACAAAACCTTGTACAACCTAACCACAAGCAATCCTATGAAACAGCAAGCGACTGACTTGATTGATGTTAATTACAATTTGCCTGAAAGTCTTTTTATTTTGCAAAGCTAATGAGATTATTTTCTGGTACTTCATGTTTTTGGGCAAGCAAACTTGAAAATCTGTGATGCCAGAACAATTGCAAAACCATTTTGCATGTGGGTTGTATGAATACCTGCTAAAACCATTCAAAGAAAGTAACAGTTACCTTAAACTAGGCACTGATCATATCATTCTGATACTGAAGGTGGAAAAATGTATGAGTACACTGAGGCACATTTAGGCAAACAATGATGGAAAGAGTACCTTCTGGTGGAGTCTGTCAGATCACCTTCATAAAACCCATGTAATCGTAGGGTTGTACTCTTTGGCAATGCTCTTTCTCTCAAACCACTAAACATACCTTATCAGCATCTGGTGTCTTTACCAGTGTCAACTGGTCTCTGGATGGTATACCCAGTCTCTCTTTGATGGATGCTTTCTGTGCAGGTCCTGTTTGTGCTGCATGTGCTGGTTGCCCTGTGGTAACTGCTTGTGGTGGTGTTGTTGTTGTTGCTGATGTCTAAGATATGGGTGGGGAGAAATTTGATTTGCCATACTATTACTTGCAAGTATTAACCCTTTCACCCCAAGTTCCCTGTACACAGGTCCAACTTAACCATAGAAAACAATGGATTTGGGACAAACCATGGTGGTGAAAGGGTTAAAACAGTGCAATATGTCCTGTCAGGGCATTTAATGACCTCAGGTAGGCCAATCAATGCCAGCTCAATCTGAGCAATCAACTATAGTATTAGCCTTATCATCTGCAATTTTATTTTCCTGCAAAACTTATGAATATTTAGGCTCATACCAAGGCCGTGAAAGGCGCCCTCAAAACAAAAATTTCAACGGTAAGGAGGATCTGGGCCAGTATTCCACATGTGTGCATTTTTTGCTTCGCACAGTACAATCACACATCTTCAAAACAAGATGACAATATGAGGGTTTTCCACAGAAGGATTTTAAGGGTTGGTCTTCCCTTGAGCAATCTATTAATTGTTTATCACCATAGACTGACAACTTTGTGATTTGACACTTTTTGACATTTCAATTAACAGTGTGACCTTGTTTTATTGCTTATTTTTGATATTCAGAAAATGTAATCAACCAAATTCCTACAACTGGACCAGAGAAAAAGCATGAAAATATGGCCAAGCACTCTTGAGTCTTAGTATTCTAGGATACAGAAACATTTATACAGTGCATGCGATGGACTTCTTAAGGGATGAAATTACTCTGACAGTTCTTTGAGTTAGTCAGCTGGTAGTGTGATTGTAGTGGAATTTGTGTCTGATCTCTCAGACTCACAATGGGGGCCACACCAGCACTGGGGTTTTTCTCACCTGCTCTCTTGGTCTATGCCAGAAGACCTTGATGAATCTGTTGTTGAAGACAGCGGCTTCACAATTGTGAGCTGCTTTGGCTTCATCATGCAAGGCAAACTGTACCAGGGCAGCCTCAGGGTCACCCTCATATGCAACCTGTGAGAAATTAATAAAAGGTTTACCCTTGACATTGGCACATAGAATGTGTAATATGAACAACAGCTGCCAAGACTCAACTAGAACCTTCTGATTTGTCCATTGGGATTGGTAATTACAGAAGGAAAGAAGGAAACTGGAATGCTGGGAACACTGCAACGAGCAACTACATTATCATTCCATGTGATTTTTCTCATTTGATCACTGAGGTCCTAAATCACAAGCACAAAGGTGACACATTTTCAGAAGAATCATGTTGGCAAGCCTGCTCACACTGTTTGCGTTATTCATCTCATTATGATAAAACATTATCTTTAGACATCACATCATCTATGGATGGCAAAATGCATCATTCAAACAGTCGTTCCAATCTAAAACACAAAATTACAACCTCCAACTTAAAACAATTACAACCCTCACGGTGAAATGACAACAAGATGACTGTGTACGACACCACCTACCTGTAAATTTACTATGGTACCAAACTTTGAAAAGTGCTCATTCAACTTAGTAATGGTATTGAGATCTCTGGGTATCTTCTTGATTTCTAACTTAGTGTTCTCATTGTCAAATCTGGGCTTCTTGGTAAAGTTACCGTAACCCCGTGTGTTTCTATGCCAGCCACCCTGCTGGTGCTGGTGCTGGTGATGATGAGGAGGAAGATGATGATGATGATGCATATGATGTTGCTGCTGTTCTGGCTGACCGCCGTGTTGTGTAGGTCCGTACGATGACATTTGGTTGTACGGCCTTTTCCTGTTGTCTATCCCTCCGCTGATGACCTTCCTGGTATCTACCACTGTTCTATTTGCACTCGGCAAAGCCTGAGAAGTCGGCGGAAACTCTTCCGACTGATTTTTTTCACCAAACTCACGTGCTGGCGCTGTCACTGGCTTTGTACTCTGAGATTCAGTCACTTTGGTGTCTTCACTTGACACTGTAAAGGTGTCAAACAGAAACTTCATGGTCTTTTCTATGTGGCTACACCGGTAATTAAGCATTACACTATTTCTTAGTCAATCTCTGATCTATATTCGAAACAATCACAATCTATATGTATGCTTGTATTGAATGACATAACATAGAAAATTCAAACATGATATACGGATATGAACATTGTAACCCTGTGCTACTAAGAGAACACTACATACAATGTTCTCTCTATTTGTAGGCTATTGGTATAATTTTGTAAACACTGCATGAGAAGGACTGAATACAACACAACACTACTGATTGATTTTAACTTTCACACAGGGAAGACAATACGGTGAACCCACCTGCTGTGCTAGAAGGTATTGGAACAAGTTCCCTGGATCGGACTGCTTGAGGTTTGCCAGGCCTAGGGCCGCCACCCCAGTATGGTCTGTTTGGCATGCCACCATCTATACCAGGATGCTCAGGGTTGTAACCATCTGACTGAAATGGTTCTGTTCAGAGGAAAAATTATTTCAAGGGAGAGAAAGGAAGGAAAAGCCCACCTGTTTGAAACACTGATATCCATTAACTTCTTTCTGTAACACACCTTATCCTGAATCTCCATTGATGGTCACACAACCATTTTCAGCACTGACACATGCAAGAAAGAGCCACTTACTTGTAGTACACACTTTCTACACCGTATCTAGGCAAGTTTCAGTATGCTACCTATGCATGCGCCTACTCTGAAAACTTTAGAGTAAACCAAATATGCTGGTGTTGTCTGTGATCAAAAACTGTGATAGAGGGGAGATTTTCTATTTTTTCAGTGAGGAAAATGGAATAAAGTGAGGTACAAAACACAGACTGACTGGTCTTATTTGAGTAACACCATTCGTTTGTTTTCTTCTGGCCTGCGAGTCACTGAGAACAGTCTGTTTCTGTCGGCCTTTGACCTTGTGAAGTTGACTGCTTGAGAAGGTCTTGTCATGGAGTTTAAACCATTTTACCACTGATTAGAAGTTTACATGTATATTAACATGCACAATTTTCATAATTTTACTCACATATGTTTCGACGAAAAGTGACATTATGAGAGGAAGAAAATAATCACCTTGTTGTGATATGGGTGGTTGGTACCTTTGAGTTGGTATGGCATTGCTGGATATCTCCCCTGGTAATGGCAATGGCTGTGTTGGTACGGTGCCAGGAGGAGGTGGGGTGCCCCTCCTGCCAACTCCTGGCCCTGGTCCATGACCACGAACCAAACCTGGGCGTGGTCCCATGAGCCCAATGGGTGGAGGAGGTGGCGGGCCACCTATGAAAAAAAAATTACTGACTCAGTTTCCTGTAAAATTACTACGTACTCATGGATTTTGATGCAGCTGAGCAATGGCTCTGAGTACATGTACACACCTTACCAAATGTTCTGGCTGTAACAGTATGAATTCACACTTCATAGTGATTGTCAGGTTATTTAAAGGGGAAGTTCACCAAGGATGATTTTTACATATGTGCTAGCTTTGTGGTCACTTACCCCGGAAAAGCTATTTTCGCCATTTATAACGCCCACAATTTTTTACAAAAACCGATAGAAATAGTACAGGAAGTTGCCCATGTAATTTGAATCATGGGAAAAAGCGCCAAGCTTGGAGCTTGCATAATGTGATATGGAAGGGACCATCTTCCCATGGGTATGGCATTGTCCACTCACCCATGCTTAAACCAAGCTGTGCGTTACATATTTACATAACTTTTTGTTTATACTGAGTATCCCTGCATAAACGATGAATCACTTATAATAAACTGTTTACTGTCAGAATTTGTGTTGCTGTTTACTACTGTGTTACTGTGAGTGGACAATGTGGGGGCCATACCCGTCCGAAGATGGTCCCTTCCATATCACATGATAAAAGCTCCAAGCTTGGAGCTTTTTTCCCATGATTCAAATTACATGGGAAACTTCCTGTACTATTTTTATCGGTTTTTGTAAAAATTGCGCAAGTTATAAATGGTGAAAATAGTTTTTCCTGGGTAAATGACCAAGTAAAAATCATCCTTGGTGAACTCTCCCTTTAAAGAGCAGTTTGGAGCAAAAGTTATCAATATGATACAGCTGTATTGGCTGTATATTAAGCAACTATTAAATTACTTTTGTTACTTTGTTCCTAAATTTACCCTAGTAGTTGTAAGCATCACTGAATTGGAAGCAATATCTTACAGTCTGGAAACAAAGTGCCATGCTCATGCATAATTGGTAGTAGTTAGTCTCACTGATGATATAACACTCACACAGACAATAAAACAGAAAAGCTACATGATCAATCAGTAAATGAAAATCCGTTGAGGTGTGACCAAGGATTGTTCAGCTTTATCTAAACAGCCATTTGTTCATAGAAATAGGCCAATGTAGTGGTATATGGTTGCTTCTCTTGTCATGGTTTGTCCCAAATCCATTGTTTTCTATGGTAAAGTTGGACCTGTATACAGGGAACTGGGGGTGAAAGGGTTAATCTCAGTCTATGTATACTCCAGTGAAACTGATACCTACTGACAGGACAATACTTTACAATATAATAAATTCAGTCTAATTGATTTCAAGACATCTTGCTATTTTTGTAGTCTTTTTAGACCGTAAGATGTTGCTGCAAAGTCAGTAATGTTTATGACTGATAGGTAAATTTCGGAACAAAATGCTGAACATAATCTAGTAATTAGCCAATTTAAAGCTGTATCTCATCATCAGATTTTGTCCTAACCACTCTTTAAATTTTGTTTCCTGCCAGCTTTATAGCTTCATCACATGCATACTGTAATGAAAGATCAACTTACCAGAATGAGGTGGCGGTGGTGGCGGCGGCGGCGGCTGAGGTGGTGGATGGGGCGGTAACGGAGGATGTGACATCCTAGGACCATGCATGCCACGAGGCACTGGTGGCGGGTGCGAAGGGGGTGGTGGCGGTGGTGGTGGAGGTGGTCGTCTTGGTGGTGCAGGTGGGCCAGAAAATGCCAATACATTGGGCAAGTTGATATCCTCCACCACTACTGGATCACTGCCATGGTCAAATGGGCAAAGTTCTCCACGCATACAAAATCCCTTCTCTGTTGAAACAAATGACCATACAAAGTGAAAGTCAACATTCAATTATGCCAATGAATGTGGTAACACTACTCATTTTTCAAGACCAAGATTTATGAACCTGGTCAACCTGTTGAATACAGAGACTACTCTGTGATATGTAGTACAGTATTGAATTGCTCATCAACTGCCATGCGGCAAACAATGGACAAAGTCAAACAGCAAACATTGCGAATCAAATACCATATCGAAGTGATTTTGAGTCTTGACATTCAAAACAGTTAAATCAGCAGGGTGTTAATCACTAGGATTACTACTACATTACCACACTGGAAAAAACAACTGTGAAGGGAGAGTAATATGGAATAGATGACAAGCAATCTAACATGCCTTCATAATCTCTGCATCTTGGCTTCTTGATTGGGTCTTTTTCCTTCTGGCCTTCTTGACCCTTGGACCTGTTCTGGAAGGCGCCGTTGTCTGACTGTCTCCAGTCCAGATTCCCGGGTCTCGAAACAACTTTCACTGTGCTTATGACAGATGTCCCAGAGGTCGCTGGACCGGAAGTGGATGAGGGCAGTGAGAATGGGTCTCGCTCATCGATATCACCGTGCCTCTCATCTATATCTCCATGGCTGGTTCTGTTTTCCCTGCGATTGTCATCCTTTCCTCTCACTGCACATAAAATAAGTGAAGCACAATAATTTGGTCAGAACAGGACAGCATAACAAACTTTTTATGTTATTTTATTTACTTTTATCAGCATCAGTACTAAAACAATAAATCTGATGCTGTTGTGACTGAGAGGAAGTATCTTCACTGCAATCCATTCGCAAATAAAAATGTCTTGATAGTTAGTCATTTCAGGTGAAATAAAGACTTTTACAGTCAACCTAAAATCCCTGCACCGAATAACAAATGCATCCCTAATTTACAGAAACCATCAGACGGCTTACAAACTCTAGTAAGACAAGTAAATTTTGGTCACTTCAACAAAGGATTGAAAAAGGTACAAGAGACTGAAAAAAGGATAGAAAAAAAAAGTTTCATGAGTTCAAAAGCAGTTTATTCAATTGATGAAGAAGATTTTCCACTTTCTTGTCTGGTGGACCAAGACACCTTAATATACTGGAGGGGGAATAATTATGGAAGAATAACTATACTACCTCTATTATCTTTCTCACGATATGATCTATCATATCTGTCTCGTCTCCCTCTATCCTCCTCTGGACGCCGTTTGTTTCTGTCATCTCTATGTCTATAAAGATTGAAATCTAATGTTATTGTCAACAACTGAGGATCCTTGTAACAGATACGTGACTAGTTCAATATCATTCTTTTTCTTTATTCATTGTTTTAAAGAAATCCTTTGCCAGCTTTCACTGTTATGGATTGAGATGCTGACAGAGAGTAAACTGAGAGTCTGAATTCAAACCTGATTCACGTATAGACTTTCAGGATTTAACAATAAGAAATATTTCATATGTAAATGCGATGAATAAAATGTCTGCGATAGTGAAAAGAAATTCATCACTAAACATTATTGATTTCCTTATAGCTGTAGACACATGCACTTGCATACATTTAAGTGAACTGTGGAATAAAATAGTTTGTAAAATTCGATGGATGCAATGGTATTAGGAAACACACTTTCAAAATCATAGGCAACGACAATAATGCATCTGGTGAAACGATGACACTATACACATTAATGTTCATCAAAAGGAACCCATACACTCAATATTAATACCAGGATCTATGCATCTTCAGACAAAAGAAGTCACAGCTAACATAACATTTTGTCAGTATGCCAGGCAAACACTATGCACAACTACATACGTAGCTTTTATTTCTTGTCTCACCTGTCTGACCTCAAAGGACTGCGACTCCTGCTCCTGCTTCTACTGTCATTTGAACTGTGACCATGGCTACCCATTCTCCTTTTACGACGGAAATCTCTATCATCGTCATCAACTACGACCTGATAAAGTGTGAAATGCATTCACGTAAACTGTGAGTTACTATGCTTCATGCATCTTGCAGCATGGCAGCTACAACAAAAGGATATTATTTTGCTTGATTTTAAAAAGATATGACAATTGCATGTAATGATTTGAATTAATGTTCATTGATATGGACCAACATACTTTAACTCTCGTCATGATGCAAAAACGAGAATAAAATGTATTTATGGCCATTTGGCTTTCATTCTCTGTATCTATTAACATACATTGTATGATGCAGCCTCCACCTGGGCTTGGGTAAACATGATCCGATATTCCTTGCAAGAGCTCACGCATGGAGTATTACTTTCGCACTGAACAATATACATGTATAGTTTACTCACATCATCTGTTTTTGTCTTCTGAATATCTATCTTAGTACTTGGCTCTGAGATGTGACTTGTTGAAGTGGTTAGAGTGCTGATTGGTTGCGTTGATACTGATGTTGGCTGTGGTACATATGTTTTGGAGTGCAATGTTTCAAATAGGGTGTCTACAAAATTGGCAGTATCTGAAATTGAAAGGTAACATTATAAATGACATTGTAATTATAATAAATTGGCAAGTTTTAACATTTTTGTTAAACACAACTGTCTGATAAATGCTACTAGTTTTAGGGTTCTAGGGTACTGTATATCAAACCAATCACAAAGGGGAACAGCAAAATGTGAGCATAGTTCCCAAACAATTTACTTTTCTATGACATGACTTTCCCAAATGAAAAACATCATATTTCAGATTCATGAAAATATTTAGTTTTAGATTTCAGCTTCAGGAGAACTGAAAAAAGATAAACCATATTTAACCCTTGAGTGCTGAGGTCAATTTTTGTTGCCTTCATACAATAAAATGCCAACAATTTCTTTCAGATCTGGACAACTTTTTTTGATTTCACCAAAATTTTGGTCAAAAAATGTAGCCCATGAAAATTTATGTCCACTTGATCCAAAATCTTTGAAAAATTACAGAAAAAGTCATAAAAATTAGTAAAATGTTGCCCTGATATTTTTGGGGAAAAATTACAGAGCTCAAAGGGATAAGTTGTGGTACTTTTGTCTTTTGGGACAATGGGCATGACCTCGCTTTTTCCTAAGGTGATCATATTTTACATCCTATGGTAGTACTGGTAATATTTAGTTCAATGTCTGTCCATTAACATTCAGAAATTGCAACTACCCTGAAAGATACTGTGTTATAATATCCCCTCTCTATTGATTGTATTGGCTGTTTTTGAAACAGTCACTGTAAAAAAAACTTGAAGTTCTAGTATAATGGTCTATTTTCAAAGATGCACAGAAAGGCAATCCTTCAACAATCCTTCAACAGGCCAGAAAAAGCTATAAACCAATCTTGTCATATGAATGTTGCTTTAAAATTTCACAAAGGTCACTGGTGTTATCATATCAAATCCAAATTTTGCAGTCTGATCTCACTGTTATTGACTGGCACCTGTGCATGTACTTGTTACCAGGGTGGTCCATTTCTCATGCATGTGTGAATAAAATGGTTTGGCATTTCCTTTTGCGCAATGTCATCATGAACTCCAGAGGGACTTGCCTTTACCAAAATCCACAGTGAAATCCATGAAAATTCAAACCCCATACAGGAAGTCACAGAATTTCCTATATATTTATTGTACAGTTATCATTTCATTGTTTATTCTCACAGCGGTCACATTACCAGTTTATCATTCATGGCCTATGGAATAGACATGAGACATGCAAAATGTTCATCATGATGTTAAAATGAAACAAGTTACCTTTTTGTAAAAAAACATCCAACTGATCTACACATATTGCTTTAAGCTCACTTTCTGGTTTATCTTTTTTGACAAGTGCTACGACATATTTTGCAAGGGCTGCTGGATCCGCATCACATCTGAAAATAATAAGTTGATAAATACAAACATGCATTATTGTCTATCATGTGTCCACTTCCAGTAACTAGTTTTTCAGCTTTCCTAATTGTAATTTGATAGAAATATAAATACTCCATGTTGATTTAATTGGCAAAAAGCCACAACTCTTTGTGTTCCGTATTTAAGCAAGTGAATCGCTGCCTCGTAATAATGGCCCTGTTGGCTCACTACTGGTAAATAGAATATTGTGGTAACACTTGTGGATATTGTTGGTGAATACTGTGCAAATGCTTTGTGACAAGACTTCAGCAAATACATCTATTAAAACAGGAATAGCATAGAGATATTTGTATGAGTACTACTACTACTAGGTATAATACACACTCTCTGTAACACAGTGGAAGTTTTGGTATAATTAGCTGTTGGGGAATTTCTGTCTCATGCTTACCTCGAGTTTATACGAGATGTAAAACAGAAATACCCAAACTCCAGACACTCCATCTAAGCTGATTGAGTGTGAAATAGGGATTCTATCATCTCTATGAAGTTTTCATTCATTTATAACTTAGTATTAATAACAATTTGAGGGTGTATAAATTGTTCAAAAAACCATGTCAGCCAGTCTACAGTATGTTCCCATTTTAAAAGAACCCACATGCATGTGTGATTTGTATTGGGAAATTCTGACTATTGAATGCATTTGAAGATATTTTCCTGCAAAAATTAGGGAATAAAAAAATAAACAATAATAAAATTCGAAAACATCATTTGAAACACGTGTGACCAACATCATCTCAGGAACTTACTAACTGTATTTGAAGCTAAGCTTACTTGTCACATGATTTCACTTCAGGGATATTTTACACAAATTGAGAACATATTGCCCATAAATAAAAATGCACACTGTAATATCAATTTTGTTATCATTGGGAGAAAAAGTCACCAAAGTTATCCCTAGAAACACAATTCACGTGAAAGGCATTAGACATGAAGCTTCTCCTGGGCAGAAAATTTTTGAAAAGAAACATGGAAAACATCTTTAATTTCCACACACAGTGGTTTACGCTACTTTAACATATGCGGTGACAGTTTGAAATTCCTACACATACTGTATGTTTGCAGCAAATGGGAGCCATATGACAACCATTATTATATTGGAGGCAAGGTGTTCATGAAAACGCAAGGTATATTTTCACCAGTTAGTTTTGTGTCATGTGCAATGCAGATGTTTCAAGAGTTGTGCGAAAATACACTGAGATAACACTTCTACTGATCAACCATGGAGCTCAAAAAGAGACCCGACAACTGCACGAGCTATAGTTTATACATGGTACCATGATGGTCCACCTTTATATACATGTACTGTAGTACTAGAGATGGTTGTGTTCATGTAATTGCAGGCTCCAAGATGAAGACACAAGTGACAATCAAGCTGACAGGTGATGATCGGCTATGCTTTTACAAACTGTTATGTGTACTAACTGTGATGAAAAATCTGTGATCAGACTTGCAGCCCCTGTTACACAGTTGGTGTGTATGTTTGCTAGTGGCCCAGTTTTGCATTCTGCTGATGGTGCTGCAGTGTTGTTCCCTTGATCAGCGCTGACATCATCAAAATCCATACTATACACTCCTTGAGGAAATACAGGCGATACTTGAGCTTGTCGTTATGTGACAGATATTCTCTCATTCGAATTAGGCGCCCTGTCCCTTCTAGGTTGTACAAATGAGCGTGCTGAGGCGAGCGTATTTCGAATCGAAGACTGAGGCACAGTCCCGCTGGACGCGACGGCCTGCTCAAATGTTACACGTGCGCGCAACAAACACTCCACACAGGAAATGTTTATCGAGACAGATCAAAATAAATACGAGTTAATACTCACATTGGTTCCAGCTTCCTTGTCAACCAGGCCTTTAAAGCCTCAATATTTTGAATGGCGGGCATTTTCTGCCCTCTTAACTGTAAATTTTGACTGGACAGATTCCACGACTGGCTTTGAGCTTCAGAAGAACTGGGGAACTGGTGTGGGTTATCAACGCGACGTGGTTTTCCCGGTGTCAACTTGATGAGTTCATGGGGAAAATAAGCCTTGTGTTTGCAATATTTTCTAAAAATATTGCATAAAGTAGTCTTAAAGAAAATACGGAGATGTTTGTTACACTGTAAAATCAGAAAAGTGGAAAGGTCTTCGGAAAATGTGAATATATTTCGAGCGATTTGCCGCTGCAGCGCAGCCGAGAGATGACTGCCCTGAAAATGGCGGAATCTCGCGAGAGTTGGATGAATGAATGTTACTTATTTTTCATTTCTAAAAAACCGATAATTTGTCATTTTAAGGTAAATCATAGAAAACAAATCGTAAAAGTTAATAATTGCATCAATTGGTGTCCTTCTTGGACTAAAATGTACACCTTGTCAGTTGTGAATCTGTAAAATAATCTTTAGGTCAGAGTTTGGAGGTTAGAGGTCAAACTGATGCGCGCCAGTTTTGTTGTACATACACACTAGTGCTGAGTCTGCTCTTCAATAACGAGACGAAGTATAAATGAATGCGCTCGTACTTTGTCTCTTCTCATGTCGCTCACGCCACCAGAATGTTATCAAGTGACGAGGTAGGGGTACATGATGCAAATAATATCGACAGTGTTGGGCAAGACATGGACATTCCTGAACAGGCAATATCGGCCTCTGCGGGCAGAGGCAGAACAAGTGAATGTGAAGATCGCGATACCGAAATGACTGCACCACACGTAACGTTCCCAACGGCGCCCGGTTGCAATTGGGAAACTAAACACACGAAGAGACTGGGCTTCAAATTCGTTAAAATGTTTAAGTCAACCCCAGCTTGGATGATTGACAATAACCTACCTTCTACCGTGATTGCCTGGACGGACATCATCATCCACAACGTTATTTGCAAATGGCTATCTTCAAGTGTTGGAGACTTGACGGACATGTTGAGTTGTCTTGACGGGGAGACTTTCAAAGAAATATTTTTGACACCCGGGTTTACAGAAGCGGCTATTGGAAAGGGAATCATACCCTCATTAGTGTCACACAAGATTCCCCGTGAGTACTACATATGTCAATGTTGAATGGTACAGTATTTTGTAAAATAACTGTATTTCATTATCATCTTGTCATACTCTCTGAGAACTCGCAAAATTTTTCCGATTGCTCTGTCTCTACCTGGAAGGTACACTTATGTTTCTAAGGAATCTTAGTCCCTATGTATTAAGCGGTTTCATGTTAACGGGCAGTCCTTTGTGCCCAGTTTGTGCATTAGCCATTACTCATGATAATTATTGTCGATATATGAATATTTATATGAGATATCCGTTGTTTCCGTTTTCCAATGAAATATTCAACAAACTAATTTTTCTTTAGATTTGATTCTCAGAACACTTGTACAGGACAATCCTTGCTTTTGTAGTAAATGTAGACCTATGTAAATTTTGTTGTTTTTTAAAATGTTTTTCATTGTTTTTGAATTTAAATTGTATATTTTACGTCAGATTTTCCTTTTGACTTGTGTGTAGTGTGTTAAGGGGACTGATTTTGTATGGATGTTTCGCCTGTTTTGGTCACCCAATCGTATGTAGACCTTTTCTTTAGTTTACGTTGGATAAATACAATAAATACATAAATAAATTCATGAACAAATAAATAAATGTACCTAAACAACTTGTACCTCTAAGGCATCTTTTGTATATCAGCTTTGTCCAAAAACTAATTAGGCCAAAGTAATTAATTTCTTTGTTTTGCTTCCACTCTAAATGGGAAAAGGCAGGGTCTAAGCGGCTGGAAAAACACACACAAGAAAATTAACACAATGTAATTTGATTGCAGCAAATAAAAAATTGTAACAGAGTTTTAGTTCAGAAAAGCTAAGCGGTCATGTCCTAAAATTTCGTATTCAAATACATTGTGTGTGTTTTTCATGAAAACCTTAAAAACCTATGCGGGTTGGGACGCAAAACAAAGAATTTAATTACTTTGGCCTTATTTATTATCTCAATAAAATAATTGTCAAAGAAATACAAAGGATTATCACCATAGAAGCAATACTAGAACAAGGGATTTGGGACTGTGGCTTCAGATTCTTTGACTTTTAAACCCTATTTGTATTCACATCAGTTACACCCTTTGCCTTGCAGAGTAGCAGGGGAGTGCTTGGTTTGAGTGTCTATTGAATACATGGAATATAAGGTCAACAATAGGACTTGACCTTTAATACTCAAGACTATAAGCAGCTATTATGCAAGTAGCAGGCTGCAAAAAATAAATTCAAATTTGAAAGAAAGTTTACAGGTGTTTGCAACATTCTGAGGTGAAACATACCTGAAGTTCAGATTTTTCAACCTCTGTCAATTATAAAAGTTTTTAGTACACCGCAAATTTCTGTATGCATAGCTCGCCCAGCATCTCTGAAAAGCATCATGGGAAAGCATCGTCACTGCCTGTGTCTAACATAAAGTTTTGTGAAGTCAGCTTTTGTTTCCAGTTATTACTACATGTATGTTGTTGC
The DNA here is from genome assembly GCF_041260155.1 of Ptychodera flava. Lineage (NCBI taxonomy): Eukaryota > Metazoa > Hemichordata > Enteropneusta > Ptychoderidae > Ptychodera > Ptychodera flava. The sequence continues at coordinate 26,068,942 of NC_091931.1, forward strand.
AGTCTTGTTGATTTCCACTGAAACTGTCACATACTTCATCCAACCTTTCTACAAATCAGACGAAACCTTCCCAGCTTCTGATGAAGAGACTATGATCAGTCCTTTTGAACATTGTTCCCATCCCCAGGATATGACCCTCTCACCTGCACATTTTCTGAACATTGAACATTTTGGGACTTTAAAGTTTTTCCCATATATTTTTTTAACAGTTACACTGGGGAGAGACGTTGATGGATTTCTCAGTTTGGTTGAGCAGTACTGTTCACAATTCAACCTGAAAAAAGATGACTCAAAAGTTCTCATGGATGGCATTTATGTAAGTAATTTTAACAAGAATTTAAACTTGGAGTTTATCCTGTAAGGCCGTTCATTAATATCATTTTTCTGATACAATATAAGTAACATAATTTTTCTCATAGATTGAATGTTTCTCTACCATCTATGGTTTACTGCACTTACAACTCAGTTTATTCTTGAAGAGGCATTACAACATAAAATTATGATCTTTTATTTTCATTCTGTGAAATAACCACATTTTCTTTTTTCCTTTGACAGGCCCTAGAGTATGTTGAAAAACAAAGTATAAACTTACAAATGTAATACCTTGTATACACCATGCAATGATAGTATTAATAAATTAACTCAGTCCTAACTCAAATTCACCTGTATCATTGGCGACTAACATACAGGCTGTGTCACCAAGTTTGACCATTGGGCCTTTTGACCAGATTTTAGACATAGAAAAAGAAACTTATAATCAGAACAATGTAGTCACTCGTGAAATTCACCAAATGTTATTTACCTAGCTACAGGTATTCCCTGTACACAGATCCACAATCGCAGTTTAAAACAGTAGGTTTGGTCAAATCCATGGTGTTGATAGTCTAGGACCTCTCCTCAGTTTCGATTTAACCAAGGCCAAGGAGAGGTCCTAGACTATAGTAGTGAACGATGACTTTGTCTTATGGTCCAGCCATTCCTTTCCTTGGTTGTGTTTTTGCCGATAGTTAGGAATTTTACCCTGAATACAGAAAAAAGAGGAAACTTGAAAGAGCACCTGGCTTTTAGGAGAAAATAACTGACTTGAAATACTGGTACAAAAGCCTCTCTCCCATATGTCTGCTATTCATGTGGCAGTATGGTGCTTAATACATAACATGCAAATACCTGTACTGGTCACTTTTGCAAGCAACAAAAAAATTCTTCATCCCTTGTAGTACTTACAAGACAAACTTCAGAAGTTCAATAATTTGTTTCCCTGTTTCACATTTTGTACCAGTATCTAAAGATGGCGAGCAGGTAAAATGGTAGCACTGACTCTGGTATAGAGTGCTGTGTCATTATTACATGCCTCGATGCGAGTGCAAATCAGTGCATTGATTTGAATAGGAATATCTAGGAAGTTATTGGGCTGGGGCCATATGAACGATGTACTGACCTGTTCCATAGTTACCGGTTCAGTGAAACCCTTCAACACTAAGGTAGACGCTTAACACTAGATGTAAAATATCCATGCGCTCACCATTATTTTGACTTTTGTTAAAATCTGTTTGATGCAAGTTGATAATGGTACAATTGTTTGAGAAAGCCCTGCATGTAACTATGTCATATGATATGTTGTACAGCGTCAATTGTGAAGAAGCATGTGATAAAATTAATACTGCCTGAATACATGGGTTTATGTGCTCTAACAGCAGGAACAATTTGCCCTCCTGGTGCCCACCAAATTGTCACCTGCTCTCCAGCACATAAAGCCATGTATTCGGGTAACAATATATAATGTACACTTTTAATTACCAATAACATTGAATGCTGGTAAAATAACTTTTTCAAATGGGTATTTCAGAATCTGAATTATATGGTGACTAGGCAGCATTTTGTTGTTCTGTTTTGGAAAATTATATTCAGTATTAAGTTAACTAAACTTTAACTTTATGGTGCAGTTAGTTTGTGCACTGTTAACTAATTGCTATTACTGCTTTAGCTTGTTTGCACTGCAGTGCAACACATTCATTTGTTTTTCTTATTCTATTTTTCAAGAATTTCAAGAAATCCAAGTCGCAAACAAATGTTCACCTCAGCGCAGTTTGTTCATGGGTTGATGCCTGTAAAGGACATGCGGAGGGTAAACTTAGTGAAACACTGTTAGATGACTTTCTGGTAGGAGTAATCCATTCTGCAGCACATGAAAGTGGATGTGTGGTGGTAGTTAAGTATGTATACATTTGTATTTGATACATGGAGCCACTAACTACGCCTCTTATTTAACAGGCTGAGTGTTTTCTCATACTTGTGACCACTTAAAAAATAACAATTTTTGTATAGTAAATGACACACTGCATTTGCGTGTTTGCAACAAGTGAAGTAGACTGCCCTCTTTGATCCTCTCAGCACATGAGATTTTAGTAATGGTAATCTAATGGTACCTGGAAAAAGTAAATGTTACTAAATGGGCATTCAATACGGCTTTTTAGGCACGCTAAATGCTGTTGTTCTCAATTGGAGATGTATTATAATAGTTATTACCCAAGGAGGTGAAGAGTTCGAAAAATATCTGCACAATGGACAATATGATGACTAAACATAGGAATAAACTTGTCTGTGTTTTTTGTAGACAGACTGATCCTTAGAGTAACATCCGTCTTTTGTGTAAGGAGAAACACGTAGGTGGGATTCTCATTTTGAAAGATACCCAACGTCCACTTTCTTACTATTATGAACCATACCTGACAACTAGGCAGGCAGCAGATCATGACAAGATGAGGCCTGGTTAGCTTTTTGTACAAGTAGACCCTGGTTTTGAGTCGCCCAAATATAGTCATTTTGCAGTGACCTTTGACCTCAACCACATGAGCTAATTTTGACAAGAAAATTTGCTTCTGCTTATCTTTCTTTTTCTTTTGCTTGTATTACACTTGTATTTAAACATAACTTGTTTGGTCCCAAGGAATGATTCAAAATCTCTGTTATTTCTACTTGAAGAGTGAATGGGGAAATCTTTTCCAATTGACAGCATGGTCAACAGATAAACTGGTAGATCAAAGGTTAAATTAGGCTTTCGCTGAAAATTGCAGATTTCAGACTTTTTGATACAGTCAATTATGGCATACTGTCCCATGATTGTGGCTAGAAGAGTAAGATGTGGATCGATTTTGAGTGCTCAGAAAGACCTGCCCTGGCCAAAGCATTTACACAAAATTTGGCTACATATTTTCATGTCAATTTAGATGGAAATATCTATTTCTCAAAAAAAAATACTGGTCCAGTTCCTGTGTTGTTTAGTGTTCAGGTTTCCACATATATTCTACCAATAGTTAAATTATTGTCTTATAAATTGTATACTGAACTTTTTGTTTCAGAAGCCTTGAAAGTTGAAGTTGTCTGGTATATTGATTACACTGTAATTTGAGGTCACTTGAACACACCAGACCATCAGACCAGATTGTTCAGACTTGTGCGTATCAGTTCTAATAAAATGGGACCACAGTATTCTTGGTGCCAATTTCCTTCATAGTAACTCTGTTGTTGGAAACTATTATTTATATTACATACATACAGGTATTACAGAAATGCAGATCATTAAGCTAATTTCACTGATGAACTCATTGAAAGGATGAAACAGCAATTTCATATACACAATACCCTATTGCCTCTTTCCATTTCAGAGTGAGAGAGTCAACAGCATGTGAAATAAATATTTGTGGACAAATCATAAAGGTGGAGAGTGACATTGAAGTGAGAAGTTTCAATAAAGGGCTGCTGCAGGTCATAGCTTCTGCAGAAGTAAGTATCAAATGTCAAGATTGTAAAGCAACAGCATGTAGCAGGGATAAAATCATGTATGTCTCTTTTGTTGTGTTATTTCAATGTATGGTTTGTCTATGGACCTCAGCCTGGTAGAAAGGGGAATTTATTTTGGTGAGCATGTTTGGTGCGCCCTCTATGGTCACAGTTGCAGAAAGGCGGCAAAGTTACCTTTTGTGAGGAGTAGTGGCAGTTATCAAAGTTGTTTGTACGGATGAGCTGCTGAGCATTGTCACTCCTCTGATTGATGTCTGATCTAAGTGTCAAAACCGACATTCCACTGACAAAGTGATAGATACAAACGTCAATCATACAATCATTAAATAAAGTGATCTCTGTTAAGATAGAAACACATGTGCAGTGTGTTCTTAGTTGGTTGACGGGTCTCATCGGCACATCTGATAAGGTAATAGTAAACACTAACGGTGAAGCTGACAAAAAAATTTAGCCATTGTATTAAATGTACATCCTCAGATGGTAAACTTGAAACTTCTTCCAATGATATTTTGTTGCCATGCCTGAGTAATACGTCCTAACTTCAATATGGATTAAGCAAAAATACAAACAACAGGCAACGGATTCAAAACTTGACTCTAGCACTATTGCACACCTATTTTGCAGAAAAGCAAGTTCTTCCACACTGTAGTAGAGGGGTGACCCCTATAACAAAAGCAGATTTCTTCAGACAGATTCCATTATCAATTGCTGTAAAATGACCTTCCAAGCCGTGAAAAAGTAATCAAAAACTTCCATTACACATTATGTGCGTTTTTTTCCCCAAACAACTTATGTCATGCCGATTCCTCTCATCAGCTGTTGTTTTGCTTAAACGTTGGTAAACTGATTTCATTGATAATTATCATTTTCTGTTGTGATGGATAAATTTTGAATAGTAAAATAGTCTCTAGATACATTAGAACTTTGAGTTTAGAGAGAGGGATGTCCATGCAAAAAAGATTGCATCTGCAAATTTCTGTATTTGGCAGGTGTACAAGAAAAACTTTATTTTGTAATGAAGATAGTCATAACATTGTCACAAAACATATACTAATACATATTCATTAATTTAACAAAAGGACCTTTCCTTTGCTTGAATTTGCCCCATGTGTAAACAAGTTGTTCTAAGTCAGTTTTTGCAGTGAAGCGATATCAACAAAACTTTCAGTTAGTAACCTGAATTTGGTTTTGTTTGAACAATATTGCACAAAAACCAATCTATTATGATATTCATGAGCACATCACTGTGATTTGAAATGCACTTTACTATGACAGCTCTCACATTGAAAGCCATCACTCACTCCAACATGCCTGAACTGATTTCTCTCAAATGCACATCTCCATGATGTTTTCTGTCTGTTTATCCAGCAGGGATTATAGTAATGATAAGGATTTGCAGTGTTTTTCTATTAGTAGGTTGAATAATGAGCAATTTTTAGAGATTTTTGTTCATTTCGTTGCAGAGTCTGCCACTGTCTGGACGAGTGCAGAACAATACAGAAACCCCAAGATTCATATCTCAGCTAGCAAGTAAGGCATTGGCTATTGGACCAAGAAGTCCATTCGGTAACAGCGAATATAAAACAGCTTACCAGTTATCAATTCGTGCATTGTGTTCGCCAAGTATGGATGATAGTGACAATGAAGTTGAAATCATACTTGTCAGATCACATATATCATGTGAAACCCTGCGCTGTATGTCAAAGTGTCCCCATGAAAACCAACTCAGACCATCTTTCATAATTTATGAGAAAATACCATGTGATAACATATACAATCCAGTCACAGTATCAACTATATATCGTGCCATTAAGGCTGTGTTTTTCCTGTTTGAAAATACTTGGTAGTGTATTCAGTATTTTGACACAGTAATGAAGATGGTCCAACTGACACTTGAGGAGTGGGTGGATGTGGGAGGGCAGCACTTGTCCACTGTCGTGACAACACTCTTTGACTGAAGACATTCTTGTGTCATAGTTTGATGACCTCTCAGACATGTCTGTGAAATCTGCGTTATTTTGGAAAAGTCTGTACATTTCCTGGCTATGATTCCACCGTGTTTGCAACCTACCAATTAATTAACACAAACCCAAGAGCACTAAATCTTTGGAGATGGTGTAACGGAACTGTATTGCCCTACAGGCTTACATGTATTTTATGATCAAACTAACGCTAATAGTTTATCTCATAATGCAATTCATGTAATGCACCTTTACATTTGAATAGGTAAAGAAGCTCATGTGATTTTATTCAGATTTCAGCTAGTATGTGCCTAGAAAGTGAAAGACTTAAACGTTTGCTCAAACTTTCCTAAATGAAACTGTCAACCATTCTCTTTGGCAAATCAAGAAAAAAATCAGGGGTCACTAAACAAAATTTGGTTCTAGAGAGACAAATTACTCCAAGATTTCCTGATATTTGAAATTCAAAATGGCTACCATCCTTGTGTTAACTCTATGGGGAAGAATAAAACTTCAAATTTTCGAAAAACTAAGACGGCAAAAATTTTTCTTACGCAAAGAGCTTTAAAATGAGCCCAACAAGTGGTATAGACCCGAAAATTATTGATTTGAGAGCCTGAATATCTCCCCTGAGGTGTGTTCTACCTTACTAAAACTGGAAGACTATATTATTGAGTTTTTTGTTCTGACTGTATTTATCAAAAAAAGATGGAGCTCAAATTCCTTAAGCCTTCCACTTTCATGGTTCAGCCAGACCAATGGTAATCCATAGTGATCATAGACATGTTTACAGGGAAATAGGGTGAACTGGCCAAGTTATAGCAGGTACGAGAACAGAGCTTTCAAAGTGGCCTGACAATGTGCTTGGAATTGATGGATTGAATTAAGAGTGGAGATTTTTGTTTCATGCTTTATGAAAGGTGTAATGACAAAAGAACTGTTGCTTGGTTATACTAAAACACTATTCCTCTCTCGATACCATGTTGTTTGTTAGTGCACTCAGTCATTTATTATGCTTTCTTAATGGATAGCATGGAAATTTCTGATTCCATTTGTAATCAGTGATACCAAATTCGTCATTTTTGATTTTCGCTCCCTTTTGTCAATTTTTATGGTGTTTTTGGTGATCTTTCATTTCAAGCAGATAGCTTTTCCATGCTCATAGATGAACTCTTCTAAGAAGGATTGGTTATCTGGAAAATGCAAAACATTCACTTGTGCCAGTGGAAATGCATGTTCTCTTGCTGTATGGCCAGTAACTGCAGACTCGGATACATCTTCAAGATCTGCACAATGGGTACAGTTAAGCCAAGAATTCAAAACAAGGGTGATATAATCAAAATAACAAGCACACACATGCATACAAATACATGTATTTCCATACAGGTGTGTAGACCTGGTGTTGCTTTGTAACATCATAGCATGATCTCTTGGGCTTTGAGTTTGTTGAATATTGTGTGTGTCCTTTATATTCTGGAGCAGAACCATTGACAGAGTTAAGGTAGAATGCACCTCAGGGACAGATATTTGGACCCTCAAGCTTTTACAATTATTTTGCGATCCACCACTTGTGGGGGCTCAGTTTAAAGCTCTTGGAGTAAGAAAAAGTTTTTCTGTCTTAGTTATTCAAATATATTTTACACAGGAATGTTGGCTATTTTGAATTATAAATATTAGTAAATGTTAAGTAATTTGTTTCTCTAGTTCCAAATATTTGCATGGTGACCCATGATTTCAATCATTCCTGATTTGGTAAGAGAATTGTCGTCAAAGTATCATTTAGGTATAAAGTCTGAGCAAAAGTTTAAGTCTAAGACGTTCACATTTGAGGCGCATACGACCTTAAAGGGACAAAGTTGGCCATTTTTCATGAATTTTATTTGATCCGAGATACTACTTATATTGTTTGACGTGTTGAAAGATATCGAATGAATGGGTGACCATGCATATGTTCGAACCCGGTTTTAGACACGATACATGAAACCATAGCAAAAATGAATTAATGGTCATTAATGGTCATGACCATTAATTCATTTTTGCCAGTGTCATTTGTCTACAACCTGGTTCGAATATATGCATGGTCACCCATTTATTCAGTATCTTTCAACATGTCAAACAATGTAAGTAGTATCTTGCATCAAAAAAAATTCATGAAAAATGGCCGACTTTTTCCCTTTAAAGCAGTAAACGCTCAGAGTCCTAATCAAAGCGATCTACCTTCAGCAAGATGCAAGTCTAGCAGAATTCATGAAAAGTATATTGTTTACTCATGGTCACACCCAACTTTTACCTTACCATAGGGACATATTACAATCAACTGGTTTGACAATTTCAGGCCAATTCATCTACTCATGGCATGTAACCATGAGTTCTTCTGTCAAGGTCACAGGAATGTGCAATTTTTCAAGGCTTGATTCAAAACAGTACATGTAATCCCCTTAAAGTAGTATGCACCTTGAAAGTGATAGACTAACTTTTGTTCAAACTTTCCTCACGGATTCTTTTAACCATACTCTTTCAAAATCAAAATCAAAAACAAAAATCTGGGATCACCACACAAAGTTTGGTTCTAGAGACACAAATAACTTGAGATTTACTGATATTTGAAATTAAAAATGGCCGCCAACTCTATGTCAACTCTATGGAGAAAAATAAAATTTTCGATATTCAAAAAACTAAGATGGTGAAAGTCTTTCTTTCTCCCAGGGCTTCAAGTGGTACATCAGAAAAGAATTTGGAAAAATTCCCCCGAGATGCACTCTACTTTGATAAAAGTATGTCACTGATTAAAAACCCAAACGTCATATAAAATGATTTTGTTCTTACAGCCAAAAGTGCTGGCATGAAAAGGATAGTTGAAGCTTGAAATAACTATAACTGCACTCAGCTAAAAATAGTATCTTTATCATCATCACATAATAGAGTATCACATACAAATTACTGTTTTAAGTCAAGATTAAGATTTGTGCTCTCACATAATTTTTAATGCTGTCTGCATACAAGCACTGGATCAAATGACAATTGAAGAGTCCAGCTTTTATTTTTCATACTGTCAAAATCAAGAGGGACTGCTATCATCGCAATTTTGTATCAAACCATTGTATGGTGCTTCTGTCAAGTTCGTGCGACTTTTAGGTAGAATTTTGAATTATGATCAATGACCATGATGAAAATTGCAAGACCAGAGCAGTTGCAGAGACAACAGAAATCAATCACCAACGATAGGGTTGGGACAAATGTGAATTTGAAGATCTTTACCTTTATTGCCTCCTCCTTTCTATCTATCCAGCCAAGACAGCTCATTCGGTTGACAGCCTTGCAGTAATTGATCCACTTTTTTATAAATTTACCCTTTGACCCAGTCATGTGTAAATATTGTCAACTTATGGTATCTGAAAACAAGTCTTTATTACATCGACTAGCAGATAAATAAATTTTCATTTTTAGAAAATGGGGAAAAAACATTTGCTAATACAGTTACTCGGCACTTATTTACTTTTTGTGAAACTACAAGCAGTGTTGCAGCCAGGAATTTAAAATCAGGGGACACTGCGTCCCACCATTGTTTATTTTTGGGGACATTTTGCACATTTTGGGAACCATATGCATCAGTTTTCAATAAAATTTTGTATTATTTTATTATAAATTTTATTCAATCACAGCTTCGAAAGTATGTAAATATAAGGCTAAATAATCATGCAAACAAAGGCTATCGTCAGTAACACATAATACTTGCAGACTACACCCATTGATCTCAGTCAACTCATGAGTGCACCCAAGGTGACCTGCTGAGTGTGAGAATGCGGGACAACCAGCTCCGGGACATAGTTGCAAGGATGAGTCCTGGCTGCAACACAGTACAAGGTTTTCATCACAAACGCGGGGGATAGGATCAATTTTTCAGAGAAATGAGTTTTGATCTTTGGACATCAAAGCACAATTACTCAATGGCTGAATACACTTCCTTACATGTGTATTCTGATGGAGTACTGATAGTTCTTCTTTATATATGTCCACAGTACTGCATTCTTTGTAGATACTTCTACTTGTCCACATAGCTTTGTTCATAGATGTAGATACAAGCAGAAGAATCAACGAAGAAAAGCAGACGTATAACTGCTATTTCTGTCCCCATTATCTCTTTTTTCATACATACTTCTACTCGGGTTCACTTTTTTTTCTTCATAGATACTACTACTTGTGTTGACATGATTGCTTTCTTCATAGATACTTCTTGTGTCCACATTGCTTTGTTCATTGATGTGGAAACAAGTACGGCAGAAGTATCTATGAAGGAAGCAATAATTTTTTTAAAACTATGCTCAAAGATCATACATTATACCATACATATGCATGTAGATTGGTTTTATGATATGATAAGATATGGCTGCCAGGTGGCAATTTTCTTGTTATTTCATGTCCAGAGCCATTACTAAGACATGCTTAGACAAACTTGGCACAAGTATACTATAATACACTATGACTTACATCAGCATGTCAAATGTCTTCTTGATACAATACATATAGTCACCAGGCAGCCATTTTGTTCTGATTTTTTCATGTCACTCTAATTACATTATGTGTTAAGGTCGTATGCACCTCGAGAGTGAAACTTTTGCTCAAACTTTCCTCCCGGACTCTTTCAATATTCTCTTTCAAAATGAAGAATAGAATTCAGGGTCAGCGTGCAAATTTTGTTTCTAGAGAAACAATTAACCCAAGATTTATCAATATTTGAAATTCAAAATGGCCGCTATCCCCTGTGTTAATTCTTTAGAGAAAAAATACAATTTTCGATTTTAAAAAAACTGAAAGAGAGTGGAAAGTTTTCTTAATCCAAGAGCTTTAAAATGCACCCTCAGAAGTGGTAGATCAGAAAGAAAAGTTTGAGGGACCCAATACCTGTCCCCAAGGTGCATTCTACCTTAACTGACATCTAGCATTTTTCATCACAACAGAACTCTGTGCTGTTGATCATGTGTTTCAATATATTGTACAAACACATGTAGTTTATTGAAATGCATCTTTTGTACCTTTACATACTTGTACTTTTCATTACGGCAATGGGTGCTTTTATCTTGATTTCTATCCAAGAAGCATTTTACTGCAATTCAATCTTCCTCTACAAAACCTGGGGAACCTGTCAACATTATTCACTTTTGAGCATTGAACAGGCACATTCAAGTCAACCCCAGCCAGTTCACTCAGTACACATTGCCAGCTACTCGTGCAAGAGCACCTGGTACATCCACTTTACTTGGAAAATGTCCGCCACTACTTGCAAGATATTTGCCTCAATTGCCATCTTCTATAAAACCTGACCTTGCCAAAACAATTCTCTTGCTGGCATGCCAAAGGCACATTCAAGTCTTCCAAATTCAATTCACTTCAAACATAATCAAGTAGTCAATATAGATTGTATGTGATAGCACCCTCTATAGCCATTTGTGCATTTTCCACGTTTTGATCCTATTTGTCCAAATGAACACAAGGCAGCTTCAGTATATGTCACCACTTCTGTTTAAAGAGAAAAGGCAACCATTCTTTTGCCTGTTTGGCACTTCTGGACTTGGAAACTGCAGTTACTATCACATTTGTACATTTTAACTGTTGCACATTTACAAGTCTCTAGTTCGCGGGACTATGTCATTGACAATGACTTGTTCTTAGGTCCGCATTATTGCTTTCTTCATAGATACTCCACATGGTCACTTTGTTCATAGGTACTTCGAATGACAAGTCTCTAGTTCATGGGACTATTTCATTAGCAATGACTTGTTCTTGGGTCCACATTATTGCTTTCTTCATAGATACTCCACATGGTCGCTCTGTTCATAGGTATTTCTATTTAGGTCAACATTATTCCTTGGTTCGTAGATACATCTGCCATACTTGTTTCCACATTGTTGCTTTGTTCATACTGATCTGCAATAAGAAAATAATAAGTTGAGGGATTATATTTTTATCACAAATAATACTAATTAAACAATGATTATCATAAGGGATTGTCATGTCACACAGCTGATATGTTTTATGTGGGACATATGAGCCATATACTGGCATACGTCGAAAAGTTTTGTGCATGCACAAAATACCAGTGTGCTTTGAGCGCTCGTAACTTTAGTACAAAACTTGCCTAATGTATTCAACATACACCCAGCGTATTCGCCAAATTTTTCATCGGCATACGCTGGCTAAATCATCATGGTGTGACAGGGTCATCAAGTAAAATTAAATTATTCTTTCAACCTCAACAATGGCATGCCATTTAACCTTCTGACTGACTCAAATTTCATGCTACTACCGGTAGATAATTTTGTCATAATTTAAATTTCCATAATTAAAATTTTGCAAAAACTTTCGATATCTGTCAGTAAAAAAACAATGACTTTGCCATGGAATTATTTGCAGTTACCTCTAAGTCTGGCTAAAAGTTTCCTCCTGAAGGCTCTCTTAACAGACTTCTTTCAACGTCAGTGTCAAGGTCACCCTGTACTCAGTCAGCCTTGTTTTCACTCATTTCTAAACAGTAGTAGTAGTAGTAGTAGTAGTATCTTTGTCAGTGCGTGCTCTTGACTGCCCACTCTGCTTCTTGTTCATCTTTGTGAATGCATGCTCTGACTGGCCACCCTGCATTCTGGTACATCTTTGTCAAAGCGTACACTGACTGCCAACTCTGCTTTCTTGTACATCTTTGTCAGAGCGTACTCCAACTGTCCACTCTGCTTTCTTGTGTATCTTTGTGAACGTGTGCTCTGAGTGCACAATCTGCGTTCTTGTACATCTTTGTCAGTGTCGGCTGAGACTGCCCACTCTGCCCTCTCTTATATCTTTTTCAGCATGTGTTCCGACTGCCCAGTTTGCTTTTTTGTAGATCTCTGTCAGTGCATCCTCTGACTGCCCTCATGCCTTTCTTTGACATCTTTGTCAATGAGTGCTCCGACTACCCACTATTCTTTCTTGTAGATCTTTCGCAGTGTGTGGTCCGACTGCCAACATGCCTTTCTTGTACATCTTTGTTACTGCATGCTCTGACAGCCCAGATTGCGTTCTTCTCCATCTTCGTCAGTATATACCCCGCCCGCTCTGCTTTCTTGTACATCTCTCGGAGCTTAATATGACTACCCACTCTGCTTTCTTGTACATATTTGTCAGCGTCAGCTGCAACTGCCCTCTTTGCTTTCTTGGAGATCCCTGTCAGTGTATACTCTGTCTGCCCACTCTGCTTTCTTGGACATTTTTGTCAGTGCATGCTCCGTCTGCCAATGTTACTTTGTTGTACATTTTTATCAGTGTGTGCTCAGACTACCCACTCTTGTTTTACATCTTTGTCAGCCGGTACTCCGACTGGCTACACTGCTTTCTTGTACATCTTTGTCAACGGTGCTCCGACTGCTAACATTGCTTATTTGTACAGCTTTGTCAATGCGTGGTCTGACTGCCTACTCTGCTTTCTTGTCATCTTTTTCAGCATGTGCTCTGTCTGCCCACTCTGCTTTTTTATACATCTTTCTCAGTGTGTACATGCTCTGACTGCCCACTCTGTTTCTTGTACACCTTTGTCATTGTGTGCTCCAACTGCCCTCTCTGCTTTCTAATACATCTACCGTATGCAATGCGTGCTCTGACTGCCCTCTCTGCTTTTTGTACGTCTTCCTCAGTGCGTACTACTATTACCAAAGCTGCTTTCTGATACATCTTTGTTGATGTGTGCTCTGACTGCCCACTCTGCTTCTTGTTCATCTTCGTAAATGTGTGTTTAGACTGCCTACTCTACTTTCTCGAACATCTTTGTGAATTCATTCTTTGACTGCCAACGCTGCTTTCTTGTACATCTTTGTTAGTTTTTGCTTTGACTGCCCTCCTGCTTTCTTGTTCATCTTTTTCTGTTTGTGCTCTGACTGCCCACTCTGCTTTTTTGTACATCTTTCTCAGTGTGTACATGCTCTGACTTCCAACATGCCTTCTTGTACACCTTTGTGAATGTGTGCTCCAACTGCCCTCTCTGCTTTCTAATCCATCTTTGTCGATGCGTGCTCTTACTGCCCACTCTGCTTCTTGTTCATCTTTGTCAGTGTTTGCTCCAACTGCCCTCCTGCTTTCATGTTCATCTTTTTCTGTTTGTATTATGACTGCCCACTCTGGTTTTTTGCACATCTTTCTCAGAGTGTACATGCTCTGACTTCCCACATGCTTTTCTTGTACACCTTTGTCAATGTGTGCTCCAACTGCCCTCTCTGCTTTCTAATACATCTATGCCATGCGTGCTCTGACTGCCCTCTCTGCTTTTTTGTACACCTTTGTCAGTGTGTGCTACTATTACCAACGCTGCTTTCTGATACATCTTTGTTGATGTGTGCTCTGACTGCCCACTCTGCTTCTTGTTCATCTTCGTCAATGTGTGTTCCTACTGCCCACTCTTCTTTCTCGTACATCTTTGTGAATTCATTCTTTGACTGTCAACGCTGCTTTCTTGTACATCTTTATAAGTTTGTGCTTCGACTGCCCATTCTGCCTTCTTGTACATCTTTTTTAGTTTGTGCTCCCACTGCCCACTCTGCTTTCTTGTACATCTTTTTTAGTTTGTGCTCCCACTGCCCACTCTGCTTTCTTGCATATCTTTGCCAATGTGTTTAGGCTGCCGACTCTCCTTTATTGTAGACCTTTGTCAGTATCTGCTCCTACTACCCACTCTGCTTTTTAGTACACCTTTGTCAGTGCACACTCCGACTGTCTACTGTACTTTCTTGTACACATTTGTCAATATGTGTTCTGCTGCCCACTCCACTTTCTTGTACATCGTTTATGAGTGTGTGCTTCGACTGTCAACGCTGCTTTGTCGTACACCTTTGTTAGTGTTTGCTCCAACTGCCCTCCTGCATTCTTTTCCATTATTTTCTGTGTGTACTCTGACTGCCCACTCTGCTTTGTAGTACACCTTTATCAGTGCATGCTACAAATGCCCACTCTACTTTCTCGTACATTGTTGTGAGTGCGTGCTTCGACTGCCCACTCTGCTTTCTTGTTCATCTTTGTCATGTGTTTTCCATTCTGCCCACTCCACTTTTTGTACGTCTTTGTTAGTTTGTGCTCCAACTGCCCACTCTGCTTTCTAGTTTATCTTTGTCAGTGCGCTCCTCTACTGCCCACAATGCTTCATTGTCCTGAAAATCCATCAGAAGTTAATATTAATTATGCAGATTTTGTCATCACCTGCTCTATCACTCATCTATTCTTTGTTTTGCTATACCGGTAGATGGTGTCATCACCTGCTCTATCACTCATCTATTTAGAGGTTATAAACGGCAAGCAAGGGTATTTGGTTGCAGATATAGGACCTCTGGGGTGAAAATTAGCATATTTGGCACAAAATAATCACCGAGCGAAGCGAGGTGATTATTTCACCCAAATATGCTAATTTTCAATCCAGAGGTCTTATATCTGCTACCAAATACCCGAGCGCACCATTTATAACCTCATTATAATATGCTAAAGTTAAAAACAAATGGACAATGTCCTAATTTAGGGCTGAACTTGGAACGAGAGTTCAGGAGCGCCAAGCCTTATACAAACTCTAAAAAAGAACATTTCAGAACGCGCGCGCTTGCACAGTTGAATTCATAAAATACGGTTACGCAATACATCGATATCCCGATTAGACATCGAACTTGAAGAATTTTATTTCAAAAAAAGCTAAAAAAAAACCTAAAAAATTATGTTGTTGTTACACAGCCTCCTTTCTTACAGAAACTCTTCATTTGTTGGTTCGTCAAGCTGCACTAGACTAAAATTTAACTGTCAAAATCAAGCTCAAGCCATAGACTTGTTCGACATTATGGTGCGTTGAGCTTTCAAGGTGGCGTTCGAAATTTGAACGAGCTCAAAAAATGTTACGCGGCGCGCAGGTCTTCTTGTTGAGAATATAAACCCCGGCTCCAGCCAATCAGATTGCCGGATTCCAGCTAAGCATATTATAATCTTTGTTTTCGTATACCGGTAGATGGTGTCATCACCTGCTCTATCACTCATCTATTCTTCGTTTTATTTTACCGGTAGATGGTGTCATCACCTGCTCTATCACTCATCTATTCTTGGTTTTATTATACCGGTAGATGGTGTCATCACCTGCTCTATCACTCTTCTATTCTTGGTTTTATTATACCAGTAGATGGTGTCATCACCTGGTCTATCACTCATCTATTCTTGTTTTTATTATACTGGTAGAGCAGGCGATGACATCATCTACCAGTATAATAAACCCAAGAATAGATGGTGTCATCACTTGCTCTATCACTCATCTGTTCTTGGTTTTATTTGCTTACGTGTTTACACACGTGAGCATATGTCGCAGTGATGTCTGTCTGTCTGTCCGTCTGTGTGTCTGTTGTCTGTCTGTCTGTTGGTCCAATATCTCAAAAACGGCTTATCAGATCAGCTGGGAACTATTTATAAATAAGGCCAAAATAAAAAATATGTGCTGTTCCGATTACCCGACCTACCCCAATTTTATCCCCCCGACCCTAGACTTTTTAGAGCTTCGTAAACCCGGAAGTAAAAGTAATGATATGAAAAAACGTGAAACACATGAAAGTAATTTTAGTTCGATTTTGATACTTTTTGATCTACTTCAATAAAATGTTGTTGAAACAATACCACGCGTAAATTTCCGTACGCTTATTTTGCATATGAAAGCCTATCAGCCAGTTGAGAGTTACGTTCACAAAAGTTCATTGCCCTAGCCCGATAAGGTTTCTGTGTCACATCATCTCTGCACGATCGAGAAAAGGAGACAAACTGAAGGTTTTGTGCATCATATGAATGTCCATAACACTGAAAATAAATCTGATAGCAAAATTGACACAAAAAATTGGACTTAATATTGGACTTTACTGTCACAGAAACGTGTTCAGTGCAGACTGCACAAGCGTTGAAGCATGGATGCATCCATGATTGAAGCAAGCTGTGGTGTCAATGGGCACATGGGCCCGGTTTTTGAATTCAGTGAACAGACACTGACTCATTTTTCGGAGCAAATAATTCCTAAAATTTACTGTCGGTGACAACCCACCTTTCTGTTTGTTATTTTCCCCATTCTAAAATGACTGAAAAAAGCAACTGGAGCAAATCTGACATCAAGAAACTCGACTCCGCATTCAATTCAAAACAAGGGATCTGACCCTCTAAGTTGTTCGTTTTAGCTCTACTGAGTCTGCGCACAAAACTACAAGACCAGCTAGGTCACTACAAAAATACAGGTCACTGGTTTGCAAAGGGCAATGTTGATCCAAACTTACAGTAGTGAGGGATGATATATGCACACTAAAAACGTGACAAAAAAGCACATTATTTCTTTCAGAAGCTACAAAACATTCTTTTATAACTACAATAGATTTTTTACCTGGCTTGTGTAGTGAAGACAGTTCTTAGTAAAAAATGAAAAAATCCCTTGAAGGTACAGTGGGAATGGCTGGCTGTTGTTAATTTTGATGTTTGAATGTACATTAAGCCCTATGAAAGCAAACTTACAGAATATGTGCAAACAAACATACAGAATATTTAAGCATGAGGGAATATGCTGCAATTTTTAGGGATATTAAAGCTTATGAATATTAATGAGCCGTCCGCCACTCTTGGAAGCCCTATACATTCACAACAGTTACACACAAATTTGTTGACTTTTGAAAAAATCTTATAGAGGATGGTGTTTGGAGCCAGCAGCTTGGATTGTGTAAGCAAGTGATTTATGGCTTGTAGTATGTATATCACAAGTGACATCACTGCAACATTAAAACTTACATAAGATGTCCTTAAATGTTTCAGTTAAATCCCCCCAAAATTTTAAAATCCCCCTCAAAAATTCCAGTAGAGGGGGACCAATCCCCCCTGGTATAGTATCCTAGTTGAAACACTGCATTGATGAAAGTAAATATTGTGTTGTGTCAGTTCTCACAAGTCAGACTTACCTGTGGATAAACAGTTCACTTTTCTGTCAAAGACTTGTAATTCAGCCATATCAATTTCTGTGGCAGTCTAATAAACCACACACTTCAATTCTACTGATGAATATTTTATTTTAATAAATTGGTATTCAATTTGAGTGCATTTCATGAGGAAATTGTTTACTGGTAGTTTTTTTGAAAGCCTACAAAATGCACATTGAGAAATAAAAAAAAATGAAAAATAAATTTCCCTACCTACTTACCCTATTTTTGAAAACCATGTAATCGGAACAGCACAATTTTTTTTTTTTTTGGCCTAACTCAGTAACCACAAGTTCTTTACACTTCAATTTTGATAGGATAATAGACCTTTAGATGTCACATCTTGTACCTCATTTATTATGCGCATATGTATTTCTTGGTTGGCCAATACAGCTAGAGGTCTGATCTTTTTTCCCGATTTAGAACCATAACTGAGATATGCCTCTTGTTTCAAATTGGGAACAATGACATAGACCTATGTGTCGATAGATCTGAACATACACACTCCAGTGATACTTCTTAATGACCACATTTCCCTGCCCCATCAAGACTTATACTCCTATTAAAAGTGGGGACTATGTCATTGTCAATGACTTGTTATACTGGTAGATGGTGTCATCATCCGCTCTATCACTCATCTATTCTTGGTTTTATTATACCGGTAGATGGCGTCACCACATGCTCTATCACTCATCTATTCTTGGTTTTATTATACCGGTAGATGGGGTCATCATCTGGTCTATCACTCATCTATTCTTCATTTATTTTACTGGTAGATGGTGTCATCACCTGGTCTATCACTCATCTATTCTTGTTTTTTATTATACTGGTAGAGCAGGTGATGACATCTACCAGTATAATAAACCAAGAATAGATGGTGTCATCACCTGCTCTATCACTCATCTGTTCTTGGTTTTATTTGCTTACGTATTTACACACGTGAGCATATGTCGCAGCGATGTCTATCTGTCTGTCTGTCCGTCTGTGTGTCTGTCTATCTGTTGGTCCAATATCTCAAAAACGGCTTATCAGATCAGCTGGGAACTATGTATAAATAACTCAGTAACCACAAGTTCTTTACACTTCAATTTTGATAGGATAATAGACCTTCAGTTGTCACATCTTGTACCTCATTTATTATGCTCACATGTATTTCTTGGTTGGCCAATACTGCTAGAGGTCTGATCTTTTTTCCTGATTTAGAACCATAACTGAGACATGCCTCTTGTTTCAAATTGGGAACAATGACATAGACCTATGTGCCATAGATCTGAACATATACACTCCAGTGATACTTCTTAATGACCACATTTCCCTGCCCCATCAAGACTAATACTCCTATTACAAGTGGGGACTATGTCATTGTCAATGACTTGTTATACTGGTAGATGGTGTCATCATCCGCTCTATCACTCATCTATTCTTGGTTTTATTATACCGGTAGATGGCGTCACCACATGCTCTATCACTCAGCTATTCTTGGTTTTATTATACCGGTAGATGGGGTCATCATCTGGTCTATCACTCATCTATTCTTCGTTTTATTTTACTGGTAGATGATGTTATCACCTGGTCTATCATCATCTATTCTTGTTTTTATTATACTGGTAGAGCAGGTGATGACACATCTACCAGTATAATAAACCCAAGAATAGATGGTGTCATCACCTGCTCTATCACTCATCTGTTCTTGGTTTTATTTGCTTACGTATTTACACACGTGAGCATATGTTGCAGCGATGTCGTCTGTCCGTCTGTGTGTCTGTTGTCTGTCTATCTGTTGGTCCAATATCTCAAAAACGGCTTATCAGATCAGCTGGGAACTATTTATAAATAACTCAGTAACCACAGTTCTTTACACTTCAATTTTGATAGGATAATAGACCTTCAGTTGCCACATCTTGTACCTCATTTATTATGCTCATATGTATTTCTTGGTTGGCCAATACAGCTAGAGGTCTGATCTTTTTTCCCGATTTAGAACCATAACTGAGATATGCCTCTTGTTTCAAATTGGGAACAATGACATAGACCTATGTGTCGATAGATCTGAACATACACACTCCAGTGATACTTCTTAATGACCACATTTCCCTGCCCCATCAAGACTTATACTCCTATTAAAAGTGGGGACTATGTCATTGTCAATGACTTGTTATACTGGTAGATGGTGTCATCATCCGCTCTATCACTCATCTATTCTTGGTTTTATTATACTGATAGATGGTATATGACATTTATAAATAGTTCCCAGCTTGAAATTCACCCTCTGCTTAGCTCAACAGAAAAGGCTGTATTGTCTGAACGTGGGTTATCAAATTCCCATTTGATCAATTGGTTCTAGTTTTCTGCAAATTGAAAGGGAGGTGAAATTGAAAGGCAGGTGAACCTTTAAGAGCACTGCATAAAATCTGCATTATGTTACAGTGTTCTCCCTGAATAAGGTAACAGGGGCGTGGCGCCCTCTTGTAAATTCCGAGCGCCCCCTTGCCAGAAATGAAAAAGATTTATTTTTTTTGAAAAATAAAACAATAAAATGTACGGGGAAAAAAGTTGACAGTGATTTACAGGCAAAATTCAAGCATGAGCGTCGATCCTGCAGGCTTCACACATAACTCTCATTGATCATGCAAATCTCGCAAGTTTGTGATGTCATCCGAGATCATCCCATGTGCAACTCATTCATTGATGCACCGTCCCTCCTCCCTCGTGCATGGGTGGAGGGACGGTGATTGATGGCAGCCATATTTGCATGGCACAGGCCGTAATATTAGCCACGGTCGGTCCCTCCATAGGGGCCGTGCATTAGGTAACCGACTTAGCTGTATAAACATGCCTAGGAACTTGAGGGTAACCAAGGACAGCAGAGTACTCTGAAGTTTTTATAGGAGGTTAGAATTTCGCTTGTGTATTCCTTCCCAGAGCAAAACGACCTATTGTTAGACTCGGTCGGACGTGTACGTGTATCAGGCTGAGAACACATAAGCGTAAGTGTTATGGTGATAATTTTGACATCAATGAATAAATGTATGTCTGTCGCTATGTTTTCATTTTCAAAAAATATAATCTTCATTGAAATCAGTGAACTGGAATAAAAGTTATGGAACACTGTCTCAGATTTCTTTTCCTTTGAGCTTTTTTATATGAAAAAAATCTGGAAAAATACTCCCCAAGTGCCACCAAATAACACTATTTTAATCTCTGTTTTTCAAAAAGCTCCAATGGCAGGAGGGGGGACACCCCCCTCCTGATCTCCCCCCGCGACCGCTAACGCGGTCGCTTGTGGTGCTTCGCACCACGTCTTCGCCCTCTTTTAACAAAATCCTGGGGAGAACACTGTGTTATTTAAATTAATGTTATCACACTGCATTGTGAATAATGAATGACCAATTTATTGCACTAAACTACTTAAAAGTAAGTAACATCTAGGAGTTAGGCACGACATCACAGGCAGCATTGTTGTGGCTGCATATGTCTCTGCCTGTCTCTGACTGATTCCTATTAACCCTTTGAGGTGGCAAAGTCAATTTTTGTTGCCTTATAAAATATATGCCAGTCAATTTGTTCAGATTTTTGCCAAAATATAGATAAAAAACTGTAGCAGATGAAATGTGATGTCCATTTGGTCCAAAATTAACTTAATAATTACAGAAAAATTTATAAATATTGGTAAAATGTTGCATTAAAACTTTGTTTAGAAAAATTAGAGCACTCAAAGGGTTAAAGAATATGTCATTTATGTTGCTCTGGTTTTAATTGAAAGGCTGGTGAATCCTAAAGCATTACATGAAATGTGCATCTGTAATTTTTTGATATGTCATTGCAATTTGAAAACTGAATTACACTTAATAACAATAAACAGCTTTGAAGTCATTTAAAATAAGGAGTTACAATCGAATTTCCGACAACAAGAACGTTTTCGTGAAAGGAAATGACAGAGTGGTAAATAATTCACTGTAAACCACTGGTATTTAATTCGACGTATTCGAAAATTTCAATTGTGTGCAGAATATGTTAAAATAGTTACCTCTGCCATGATGTCCAGGAGATGGTGTTTCTCTCTGTGGAGTTCTGCCAGTTCTCTCACCAACGTCTGACAAAGGTGGAGGTACTCCATTTCTTGATCGTCTTCCAATATTCATTACACCATCTGGTAAGCCTGTCACCAAAAGACAAAATAGTCTATTATGTTTGCAAGTAAATGAAATTTGAAAGTCTGTTGTTTAGACAGACTATTTACCTTGTGTTTACTTCACAACATGTTTTTAGAAAATCCAAGTTTAGTATACACAGTAAATGTTTTTCTTGTCCATTTAAGAAAAGAAAACATGAAAAGTGTGAAAACCTGTGTGTGAAAGTAAAAAGTGTATCACAGACAGACACTTTATTTAAAGTGCCACTGGCTGTAACTTCTGATGAATTTTTCACTTTTTTTTGTTCCATGCTTTAACCTTCTCCCCAAATGCATGTTGAAACACCCACTTTTTTGGTTATGTTTAAATTTTAGTCTGGACCAGTATACAATAACAGTAAAATCGACACATGTACAGACTGAGCTGACACGCTCAATGTTCTGTATTTCAACATGCTGCAGAGAGTAGAACCACAAACTGTAGTTGAAATTCGAAACAAAAAATAGTGAAATAAATCATGAAAAGTTACAGCTTGGAGCCATTTGAAGCCCCATTAGGTGTATCTTTTTGTCCTTTTTTAATAACTTAGATGGTTTGAAATCATGATTAAGTTCTCAAAGGATGACCTTAGGATGTATGTGAAATTTTGGTGACACACATACAACTTAGATTTTAACAACTATGTAATTTTTGATTTGCAAGTAAACTTTGGCTATTGCTGGCAATTACACAAAAACTTAAAACAATCAACTTTATCCATCACCAAGGATCAAAATTCGTGACAGCTTAAAAGACACACGGCTTAAAAATGGGTATTGAAGACATCTCTCCAAGGACTGGGTTGTATTTTGTTGATGTTAAGGTAGAACACGCCTCAGGGACAGATATTCAGACTTTCGAATTTTATCAATAGCGCTGTTCACGGTTACAGGTTTGTTACTAAATATAGCTGTACGCGCGCGACATCGCACACGCAGCTTGAAATGCGGACAAATTTTATCAATGTTGCATACGTGGCCGTTTTTGCAGTTAGTACTCAGAGTCGTTAATATGTTTTTTAGTATTCATTGTTACACTAGCAGTCACCCACTGAGATGTATTTTCGTCGTTCTTGCATGCGTAATTTTCAAAAGCGTTATCTGAAAATGCGGACAAATATTTATTTTTGCATATTAATAAGAGAACAGTGACGTAAACTGTGAACGGCCCTATTCTATTCTGATCTACCACTTGTGGAGGCTCATTTTGAAGATCTTGTTTCAAGAAAAATTTCACCATTTTGGTTTTTCGAAAATCAAAAATTTCTATTTCTCTGTAGAGTAAACACAGGGACAGTGGCCATTTTGAATTTCAAATATCGGTAAATTTTGGGTAATTTGTTTCTCTAGTATCAAAATTTTCAGAGTGACCCCCGATTTTTATTCTTGATTTTGAAATAGAATGGTCGAAACATTCCTTGATTAAAGTTTGAGCAAAAGTTTAAGTATTTCACTTTTGAGGTTCATGCTACCTTAAGCAAAATGTAATAAGCGATACAGCTAACTACTAAACTACCGAATACAGAAAAATCATCCTTGGCAGGAACTGTACATCACAAGCTACAGAAGAAGACAACATATTGGCAGATGCAGCATTGTGTCTTTTTTTTGGTGGAACTATACCGTCTTCACCACATATGCAGGGGGATGTGATCAATTTTTCTGAGAAATGAGTGGATCTTTGAACACTGAGCACAGTTGCTTTGATGGCTAAAGAGATGTACAGTACACTTACTTCTGTGATCGTATGGAGAGCTGCTTCTTCTGCTTGTGCTTGCATCATTGCTTTGTTCACCTGCAGTAAAGAGATGTATAAGTTTGCTAAATGTTTTAACACAAATCATTCTAAGTGGACAATAACTGTGCTATGGGATTGTCACTTTATACCGGGTACATATACATATATAATTGACATCACTGCACTCTATGCAACAAACCTATCAAAGGTCTATGATCAAGTTTCACTTCCTGTGGTTAACTAATGTCAATAAAGAATCAAATAACTTGAGCTTGCTAATGTATACAAAGTGGGCAACATCCATTGCACATCAAACAATTGTATGAGTTTTAAAAAGGAGACGAGGAATTGTACATGTGAATAAAAGTTACAGTCTTTCCATTCCAAGATCGTCATAAAGGCTGCAATGTTTTGAAAGATGTCTGACCATACAACATTCCTCATTGTATTTTGTGTAAACAGCGACCATGATCATGAAATGAATACTTTCTTTACTTTTCATGGATCAGGCACTGTATCTGATCGATCTCAACTTGTACAGCAGAATATAAACTGGTACAGGTTGGCTGGCTAACTGAACTGGTCATATTTACTATAATTGTTATCATGTCCATGTCTGTATGTTTCCCTGTGACGACTGCTACGATTAGGTCTACCACTGAAGTTGGGTACATATGATGGTGCCGGTATGTCAGGACTCCTTGCAGACTGACGTCCAGTATTTTGACTATCTAAAGCTGTGAACCGGTTTCCTATCAGGATGGAAAATCAATTTAAGATCACAAAAATGAAGACAAAAGAATTAAAATATTACGTATGAAAACAGCTAGCTATAGTATAGGGCATTCCACAACATGTTTATAGGAAGAAATTACCCTTTTCACCTTATCTGGTTCTGCTCTTTCCGTAATCACATTTCACCCAACAACTCTCTCCAGATGGAAATGAAGACTCTTTTTTCCATGTTTAACCTTTGACCTACAAGCAAGCTCACTTCACATGTAAATTGTGAGCTTACCATTTTGTTCTGCTGGAGATCTTCCCAGTCTGCTGAGGGCCCTCTGATGGCTTTGTGTTGGGACATCTCTTTGGTGTCTGTCAACCTGACTATGTCTTTCTCTTTCTGGAAACAGAAATTTGTCGTTGAGCGGTTTGCTGAATATGCCATATTCAGTTGATTCCACATCAGAACAGATGAAATATTTGTGCATCAGATGACATGACCACTCTATCTATGTACAATATGGCGTTCATTGTTCTTTAGGTGTGCAGATTTGAAGTTTAAAGTGTGCTCGTTAACAAGCTTGTTTTGTAGAACAGTAGGGTGTGCAACAATTTGGTGATACACAGACAAACTCTAATGATGGATTACACATCCCAACAGGATGAACAGCAAACAGTGCTGTGTGGAAAGGTTTAGCTCTAAAAGCTACACAGTTTAGCTTTTTTTTTGGTCATTCAGAGTACTAGTGTTCAAAATAACTGTAAAAGTGAAAGTATTATTTCAACCTCAACAAAGCCATCTCAATTTGCCGTCATTTCACCTTCTGATCGACCCAGACTTCATTCTACTATTTTAAATCTGATTAATTCAAATTTGGCAAATACTTTTGATATCTGTAAGAATAAAACGATGACTTGACCATGGAATTATTTGTAGTTACCTCTTTGTCTGGCTGAACGTTCCCTCCTACAGACTCTCTCACGGACTTCTTTCATCAGACTAGTTTCAAAGTCGGTGTCAAGGTCACCCTGTACTTGGTCAACCTTGTTTTCACTCATTTCTAAACAGTAATAGTATTAGTATTAGAAGTAGTAGTAATTATATTTGTGTACAGTGATTGAATAATGTGCAAAGATGTTTTTTTGTAGAACTTTGCGATATATTTTTCAGTTACTGTACACACTTGGGTATCCTTTTTGAATTTTCATCTTCATGTCATATACCAATATACTTTGAAGGTGAAACATCAATTTATACCAATGCAGGGAAATGGACTCACGCCAATCCTAGTACACACAGAAAATGGTTACAATTGATCAAAGTCAAAGAAAATAATGATGGGAACACCTCTGGCTTCAGATTTCTCGCCTCTTTACATGAAGTGTACATGACAATGTGCGTGACAAACACCAAATCTAATTCATACCAATGCAGTGAACTGCACTCATGTCAAACTTGTGTGCACAGAAAATAGTTACAATTCATCAAAGTAAAAAAAAGGCAATGATGACAGCACCTTTACTTTCAGCTCTCTTTCGTTCTTCCTCTCTGTCAAGTCTGTTATGGAACATTTTTCGTGAAAGAGTGGGCACATCTTTGTCAGTGCGTCGATTGCCCAAACTTCCTCCTTGTCCTGAAATTTCATCAGAAATTAATGCAAATTACAAGTGAAAGATTTTTGCAATATACTGGTAGGTAGTATGAGATTTCTTATGAATATTTTCAGCTTTGGGAACGGGATAACTATTAACGAGTCTTTTCCCATCATCCAAACATTTACAAACAGTTTTGCATCATTTTTTTACTCCCGTGCTGCAAAAGATCTGCATAATCCATTTAAATGGTGTGACCTTTAAATAGATCGTAATGGACCCTGGAAATTATTTTCTTCAATTAATGTAACTATATTCTTACTTGTATTACTTGCTGACTTCTGCACTGACCGTCTAGAAGCACGCCCTCTGTTTGGCATGGCGGGAGAAGCAGCATTACCACGGGCGGGCCTGTTAGAAGAGACAGCACTCTCCTGGCCGAGACTGTCGAGTTTAAGTATGTCAATTCTGTTGCTTTGATTTTCTGCAAAGAGTAAGGCAGGTGAAAGCTCAGTGTGACAGGAATGATTCACATGTGTAATTTAATATACAAAGTACACTGCATTTTGAATATTAGAAGACAATTTTATAACAAAAGGCACTTCCGAGTAAGTGCAAATAAGACGTTAAAATCAAATTGTGGACAGAAAGGTCTTTACTGTGAAATAAAATACAAGAAAAGTACTTAATATTCCACTGCACTTACCGGTATTTGATAAAAGTGTTCAATTTCACCTTGAATTAGTATGTTAAAAATAGTTACCTCTGCCATGATGTCCAGGAGATGGTGTTTCTCTCTGTGGTGTTCTAACAGTTCTCTCACCAACAGCTGATAATGGTGGCAATACGCCATTTCTTGATTGTCTTCCAATATTGAGTACACCTGCCAGTAGGCCTGTTGCCAAGAGACCAGTAAAGTTTATGAGATACGCAAATTTGAAAATGTTTGATCAACTATCTAGCTTATCCAGTTTTCACAAATTACCACTTATGAAAATAAAGATTCTGCATGAAACGTAAAATTTTTCTTGCTCATTTGAAAACAGTGCATAAAAATTGTTGAGACCCAGCTGTGACAATGACAGTAAATTACATGCATACACACTATTTACAGGGCCAGTAGAAGTGTTTGAAAATTCAAATTGGAGTCGTGAATGAAAAAATAGTTACCTCTGCCATGATGTCCAGGAGATGGTGTTTCTCTGTATGGTGTTCTAACAGTTCTCTCACCAACAGCTGGTAGCGGTGGCAATACGCCATTTCTTGATTGTCTTCCAATGTTGAGTACACTATCTAGTAGGCCTGTTGCCAGGGGATGATCAAATTTTATGAGATATGCATATTTGAAAGAGTTGTTAATACTTTACCCAGTTTTCGTAACTTACTTTTCAACAAAAATCCAATTTCTGTACAAAACGATTTTTTTCTTGCCCATTTAAAATATAATGGATAAAAATTGTTAAGACCAAGTTGTAACAGTAAAAAGTAAACGTGCACACTGTTACAGTTCCAGTGAAAATATTTGACAATTTCCACTTGGAACATTACCTCTGCCATGATGTCCAGGAGATGGTGTTTCTCTCTGTGGTGTTCTACCAGCTCTCTCACCAATGGCTAATAGCGGTGGCAATACGCTATTTCTTGATTGTCTTCCAATATTGAGTACACTATCTAGTAGACCTGTTGCCAAAAGATGAGCAAATTTTATGAGATATGCAGATTTGAAAGTATTGTTTGACAAACTTCTTAGCTTACTCAGCCAGTTTTTTAAGACTTACCTTTCAAGAAAAATCAAAATTCTGTACAAAGCATACAATTTTTGCTTGCCCATTGATAAGACAATACATGAAAATTGTGGAAACCCATGGCCAGTTGTAAAAGTGCAAAGAAATCACTTGCATACACATTATTCAAAGGGACAGAAGAAGCATTGGGCAATCTAAACTTGGAGCAGTATAATGTAAGAATAGTTACCTCTGCCATGATGTCCAGGAGATGGTGTTTCTCTCTGTGGTGTTCTAACAGTTCTCTCACCAACAGCTGATAGTGGTGGCAATATGCCATTTCTTGATTGTCTTCCAATATTGAGTACACTATCTAGTAGGCCTGTTGCCAAGAGACAGACAAAGTTTATGAAATATGCAAATTGGAAAGCGTTACTTGATCACCTGTTCAGCTTAAGTTTTCATGACTTCTCTTTCAACAAACTGCAATAGCCTATACACACAGTACAGTATCTTCTTGCCCATTAAAAAAACAATAGATGACAATTGTGGATACCCTGTTGTAACAGTGCAAGGAAATCATCTTGCATACACATTAGTTTAAGGTGACAGTAGGAGCATTCAGCAATCTAAACTAGGAGTAATATTGGAAAAAAAAAAGTTACCTCTGCCATGATGTCCAGGAGATGGTGTTTCTCTCTGTGGTGTTCTACCAGTTCTCTCACCAATGGCTGATAGTGGTGACAATACGCCATTTCTTGATTGTCTTCCGATATTGAGTACACTCTCTAGAAGGCCTGTTGCCAAGAGATGAGCAAATTTTATGCAATATGCAAATTTGAAATTATTGTTTGATTGACTTTTTAGCTTACCCTGTGTGACCTATCAACAAAATCAAAATTCTGCACACACAATACTATATTATCTAGTCCATTAAAACAAATAAAAATTGTGGAAACACGTGTTACGTTTAAATGTAATTTGTGTGCATACAATTCTGACTTACCAGTAAGCTATTAATTTCACTTATTTTGTTTTTAATGTCAGCCACAGTTTCTTGTTCTACTTCCCAAAGCATATTAAGCTACTCATCATATTAAGCTTTTCAGCTCAGCCTGTGTATATGTGTAGACCGCATTGTTATTGTTGGAAACAGAATTCTGGTCCAAACAAAAATTCAAATATAATCATAATGCTACATTTTATACATGCATAGACGGAGTATTGGTAAACTAGAAGTAAATCTTTCAACTAGCTTCGACAAGTAGAATAAGAACCTGCATATGATATTCACAGAAAAATTCTCTGAAGTTTCAGCTGCTGGGCCTTTAGATTCAAAAGCAATATGATTTTCTCAAAACAGAATACATACTTTCATGATGATGAGCTGGTGGTGTTTCTCTCTGGGGAGTTCCACCTGGAGTTATCTCTCCCTCTGAGGCTATAGGTGGCAATACGTCATTTCCGATTGTGACTGGGCTGATGATACCATCCAGTAGGTTTTCTGTGACAATGCAAGAATATCAGTAAACCTAGCTTTTTTCTGTTTTGAAATCTTTGAAAAGTTTACAACTTTTATGAAGATTTGTTCTCCATTAAAATGTTTACCAGTTATATGAATTTCCTCTCCGAAAGCTAAGACAACTCTGTGGTGCCCTGAAAGGGGCAGGTTTTTTATCAGCTGTATTTCTTCCTATTATTATAAATAACTGCACACACAAGTTTCGAAGGGGAACAATGGGCCAAAATCATTAAACAGTCACTAAAATCATTAAACAGTCAATCTCAAACTCGGCTAATGCAAAAATCAGGCATGAGGACTGCTTAAGAAAGAAGCAGTATTCAACTAATAATTGTAAATAATAAATATAATTTAAACCTTGCTTTATTTTGACTTAAATAGAAATAATCACTGAATCTGTTGTAATCTCATTGTATTGCTTATATCACATAACTTGAATCATTTTCACATTAAAATCAGCAGAAAATATACCCCTTTGTTGTGTGGCTCCGTCACATCGGTGACTCAAAAATATAGATGTCACATCAATTGAGTTGTTAGATCCATCCGTGTCGGTGTCATTGCCTAGAGAAATAATACTTGTCAATGTTAGTGTACTTCAACTTCTCTGTGTAATGGGACAGTACTTGTAACTTTTGACAACCCTTTTCACTATATTTTGCTTTGAATGTCAATTACATTCTTGTTCTACTCCTCAAGGCATGTTGAGATACACAGTGTCAACTTAGCCTATACATACTGTGTGGACTTTATTGTTATTGTTCACAAGCAAGTTTTAGCCCTGAAAAAATGAAAATGCAAACACTAACATTGCACCTTCTACACATATGGACAATGTGTTGACATGCTACATGGTGAGTGTTTCAACATGTTTTGGGGAGTAGAACAAGACTTGCAGTTCACATACAAAATCAAAAGCTACTCTTATTGTAATATTATGGTCAATATTTAATCCTTTGAGTGCTGTAAATTTTCCTTCCAAAATTTTAGTGCAACATTTTACCAATTGTTATACTTTTTTGGTCATTGTTATGACAATTTTGGACCAAATTGACATAAATTTTCATTGGCTACAGTTCTTGATCAAAATAGTAGGAAAAATAAAAAAAAAACTATCTTTAACCTGAACAAAAAAGTCTGCGTTAAAGTTCAAAAGATGACAAAAATTAACTTCTGCACTTACTGGGTTAACCTTTCACAAATTATGCACATAAATCTAGCAAAACTTAAAACAAATACAACCATTATGGAGAATTGAAAAATGATTTGGAAGTTCAAAACTTGCAAACTGAGCTACAGAGTTCAGGTGATTTTAAAAGCTAGAAATGTACAGTATGGCAAAGTGTAGTATGTTCTTGCTGCTTGTCAACACCCCAGAACAGTATCAATAAGAACGATGTATAACTACCTAAAATTGGATTTTGCTCACTCAAAATCATAAACAGTAGTGAAACATGGGATTCTGAAAATCAATCCCTTTTTTTCTCAGATTTGTAGTATCCCAATTTACAGATTCAAATGCAGACTGTTCATATCGAAAAACAACCACAAAAATATAAACAAGCGGTACTTTGATACTTGCCATTTGATTCTGGAGTATCGATCCTCTGCAGTTCTTCCTGAAGTGATATCTTGGAAACAGATGGATCACGAGGTGGCAGGATGTTTCCAACATCACTATCCAAGTTTACTGACTCCATTCCATCTGTCAAATCTACAGTAACAAGGGAGAAGATATGTTGGCTAGTAGTCTGCTTTAAATTAATCAGTCCCAGTTCTTGTCAATTCAGATCTATATGATAATTTCACAGTGTCCAAATTTATGTGATGAAAATGTGAAAATGGTCATTACATTAACATATAAAGACAAAATATATTGGTCAACACTTCAGCCTGAATTGAATGTAACAGGGGAAAATTCAGAAGCCAATCAAAGCAGAAGAAAGATCAAAAGAAGTAACAATATATAATGTATGATTCTCTGCCTTAAAACTTGTGGACTGAAATCTAAATTTACCTTCACCAACAGATGAACTTGACGAGTGATTTTCTCTCAAGGTATGGATATTACTTCTCTGTCCTGAGGCAGAGGTGGTAGCATCATGTTCAATGTTGCCATGTTTTGGAGTTTCACTTCCAAACTTGTCAGCTACGGATACATCATTTCCAGTTTGTTTTTCTGAAAGTAACGTGTACAGAATACATTCTAACAGAACAGCATTGACTCATTCAGACACGATACCAATGGATGTGAATAATTGTGTGTGAAAGCAATATTGATTGTCTCTTTTTGACTGAACACATCAATTACTGTGTCTTGCTATAAATGTATTCATAATCCATGTGTGATTAGAATGTGCAGGGTAAACATGTGTACATACTTATCTTTGACATTTGACAACACAGAGGGAAGGGAAGGAATCTGATACTAGCATCATTTACATCTACACTAAAACAAATTTTTCACGTTGTGGACAACATTATGTTATAATCATACTGAAATTTACAGAGATACAGTACTGCATTTTGATAGGGAAGTCCTACATATTTGAGAAATAACATTTGCCTTACTGGTAAAGTCATATCCGAGAGTTGGTTTCTCTATATGAAGGGTTGCTATGCCAGGTTTCTCACCGAGGGGTACGGGTACCAATGACTGCCTGCTTGGTGTGTTTGATTGGTCAGTTCTGTCCAACAGTCCTGTAAAATGGACAATATCAGTGTCATGCCTTTGTAAAAATTGTTAAGAAATTTCACGTCTTCAAACTCTTGACTGTAAGGGTGCATTTCCCTCTGTACTTCAATAGAAAGTTTTTGAGTTCACTTCAAGGTAGCACAGAATATTTACGAAGTCCAAACTTTTGTGTTTCAGCTACTCATGAACAAGAGCTTTCAATTCATAAGTACTGCATAATGCAACTGGATTCTCATCCAATGATAGCCCCAAATGCAATTTAAGTGAAGGTATTCATGTACAAGAAAAAATTGATACTACTACACACCAGTGTCATGACGTGCAAGACCAGATGTTTTCTTCTTTGGTGTACTGTCACCAGACTTCTCAGTAAACGGTGACTGATTTCTTGGTACAACTGACACGCTGACTCTTTGAGATGGACCCTCAGAGCCGTTAACATCAATGGTAACAATGGCTCCTTTAGTGATAACAAAAGGTCATATAAAATATTAAAGTATGATACAATTACAAAGTGCATAAACATGTTATGTCCAGAACTGGAAAAACCTGGCATCAGCTTTACATTGATAGCAACTGTGCGATGTTTAAATGTCTGATCAAGCTAGTTCAAGATTGATCACAAACAACAAAATGACAATGGCAACAATTACTAAAGTATATGATAATTTATCATGGCATCAGAATTTTAGGCTTTCAAGGTAGTTGAGATGTTAGCTGGCACTACAAAGAAATTGGTCAGACCTTTTTATGTCTACTCATGGGTTTACCTGCCAAGTTCATATTCACCATCAGGTCAAGTTGGTTATAAAGGTAGTAAAGCAAAACATGTCCCATATGCTGCATTTTAAGAAAGACTTGAAGATTTTAAGGTCCCTGAAGACAGACATGATTTTTACAGACAAAAGTTTCTATAACATACCAAGCCAAGTGGGTGAAATACATATGGGTTTGGCTAAATACAGCTTTTTACTGACTTAGCAGATGGGGAAGTGATACTGTCTGGCAGGTAAAGGGTTAAGTTAATACAACATTATGGTTACAGTTGAAATGTACCTTTTGAACCAGATGATGATTGGCCTTGATTCTTGCTATCAGTGTCACTGCTCTGACTGGACGGATAAGATATGAAATACTTCAGCTTGGGCAGTCTAGTGCCTTGGCTTTTCTTGTCTGGGTCATTTTCACCTGAAACCAACATCAGAAGGGACATCTTTTGTTGCTATCTACATAAAGTCAAGTTGTGAACATAGTATTGCTATCTTAGCTCAGTGTTTTTCTTCACAACACCAAGCATGAGTCAGCAGGTTTATTTACCTCCCCATAGGACCAATGAGCAAATAGTTATTCTTAAGAACTAAATGTAATCTTCGTCTAACAGAGAAACTATTGATACTCAATACAGGCACAATACAGATATGTCTAACCTGGTAACAGATGTTCTGAGCAGGTCTCAAAATGTCAACAAAAAATCAAATTTTACTTCCTTACAACCAACCACTAGAAATGGTATGACCAGGTTTAAAATATAAGTGTTCACCTACGAGGTTTAATCATGTAGCAAGGGAAGATTGGAAGATTATGCACATAAAAAAAATCATCTTTTACAACTTTTACCATTTTCAGGTGAGGATGTATCGTTAGTAACGGAGATGCAGCTTGGTTTCTCAACGTAGTATGGAAGATACGCTGGGAGCATTTGAACACCACTGGAACTTGAACTCTCGCTTCCGCTCCATAAGTCTATTACATGAGAAGAAACACCAAATATTTGTACATTTTTATAAAATTTCCTTATGTATACGTATTTATTTGCCACTGTTCTCCACACAGATTAATAATACATCAACTTCATGATGTTTTGATAACAGTCCAAACATATCACAAGTTCATATTCTTCAAACATTCATGGTTTGTAAATGGTTGCAAATCACAGTATACCGACTCAGACGTTTTCAGGCCATTCAATTTAGATGTAATCAAGTAATATACCGGTATTTGCTTTTTGATTGGCAGGATAGATTTTCACTTTGACAAAAAATCCACTGAGTAAAACTTCACTGAATGCGATATAAGATGATACATACTTGTTTTACAGGAAAACCTTGGTTTTTTGAAATGACCGAATATAATGTAAGGGCAACTAATTCACATTAAATTGCAAGAATATGATATAAGTTCAAAGGCAAGCTTAAGTGTCAGCAGAGGGACTTTGAACATGTCACATTTACTACCTGGAAGCATTGGTGTGTCAGATCGATCCGAACCGCTAGGGACACCAGTGAAGAATGGAATATACGGAGGTATGATCTCAATGTCAGGACTGTCAGAATCTGAGTTGGATGCTCCATTCACTGGACCTACCACAGAAAGTATAGCCAATAATGATCAGTCATTACAAAGTTTATGGTACATAAAAAAACGCTGAAAACACTTGTTAGACTCTACCAGTTCACCCTGATGCAAAACTCACCCAGCTCCTATGGAACACTATAAGACTACCATGGCATTTGCTTGAGATTTTGCACAGACAGAACATACTAACTTACCCCTTCAGATATTTCTTAATGGATAGAACACGATAACACATGATCAGTACACACAAGGATACACTCTTAAGTGACACATTTTGTGAGCAGTTTTTTAAAAGGCGCAGCACGTTCGAATGAAGCTCCAACCAGTATTTAGATAATTTTGGAGTCAGTACAATGAAATTAATATGGCAGTAAGGACCTCCAAATAGATTGCTTGTGTAACAGTTACAGGAATATTTACTGGTGTTAAGACGTTTCGCAGTTGTCCCCATCATATGAGATTGCAGAGGTACATTGCTGGTAAGTTGACTCATACCGCCCAAAGCAGAAACAGATTTCTGTGATCCTGTCAAGAGTAAAGGACAGAGCACAAGAATAAGATTGTTTCAACTAAAAAATCATGGTTCATTTGTGTTGCGAACAGTTTCAAAGGATCACAACATTGGTTGAGTAAATAAGATGAAATTCTAATGAGGTGAAAAACATTGAGATTGTTGAAGGAAAAGGCCTTTGTTAACCCTTTGAACCCGGCTCGGACAGAAATGTCCGATGACGTCATAGAGTACCAGGGGGGCAGGTTGCAAAGGGTTAACAATTACACCTGAAAATGAAACAGGACGTGATTTGTAGAACTTGACATTCATATCACAATGACGACTTGCAATTATTTGCTAAATACTATATGTCATGTGGTTTATCAAAAGATTTTCAGTTTATCTGCATAGCATCGACATAATTCACCTATCAATCAATCAATCAATCAATCAGAAGAATTTATAGAGCGCCAGTATCCACTACGAAGTAGTGTTCAATGGCGCTGTGCAAAGTTATGGCAAGGTGTTAGTAGGCTCTTTCGAAGAGATGGGTCTTGATGTTCTTCTTGAAATTGTCCAGACTGGAAGACTGCCGTATTTCTAAGGGTAAATTATTCCAGTTAAGTGGAGCAGCACGCGAGAAGGCACGTTCACCATAAGTTTTCAGTCTGCATTGTGGAACATGAAGAAGATCCTTGTCATTTGACCGGAGAGTACGGGATATAGGTTTACGGTGGATTAAGTCTGATATATATGTTGGAGTGCTGTCATGAAGTGCCTTGTAGGTGATGAGTAGAGTCTTGTACTGGATTCTGAAGACAACTGGTAACCAATGTAGATTTATAAGAACAGGTGTGATATGATTGAATTTCCTGGTACGTGACACTATTCTAGCTGCAGTGTTCTGGGCGTGCTGAAGTGGTAAGATGTCTTTGGCAGGTAATCCGTATAATAATGAGTTGCAATAATCGAGTTTTGTGGTAATGAGGGCATGAACAAGCATTTTGCAGGCTTCATCGGTAAGATAGTGGCGGATGCGACCTATTGTGCGAAGGTGGTGATAGATGGATCTACAGGTCAAGGCTATGTGGTGTTGTAGACTGTGCTGGTCGTCAAAAGTAACGCCAATATTGCGGGCTGATTTTGCGAGTTGAATGCAGGAGGATCCAATGTCTATGTGGTCGATGGGACGAGGCAGGCGGTTGAACTGTGACCGGATAAACAGGACTTCTGTCTTGCTGTCATTTAGTTGCAGTTTGTTTTGTTTCATCCAGGTTTTGATTTCTTGAACTGCTGATTCCATCTTGCTAACTGTGGTTAATGTGTCAGATTGGGAGAAATACTGGTATAGTTGATTATCATCGGCATATGGTGGAATCAATATTAAGGTGACGGATGAGTTGACTAAGAGGTTGGATGTATATGCAGAACAGAAGAGGGCCGAGTACAGAACCCTGAGGTACTCCGAACTGCAGATATTGAGGCTCTGATTGACAACCATGTATGGATACTGACTGGGTTCTGTTCTTTAGGTATGATGAAAACCACTGTAATGTGATGCCGGTGATGCCACCTAAGGACCATCATACCAGCAGACATTTCTATAACATTTGAAAGTTAATATAATTGTGTTGACCTCACAACTGTTGTGAAAGACTCATTTTTAACTTACCTCTTCCATTATTATCGACATCGCTGTCATCGGTCAGATTTCCCAGTGAAATCTCATCCCAGTCACAGGAACTCATGGCACTCTCCGATGTCAGAAAGTCTATACAATAAAACACAATGAATGCATTCAAGTTGTACCTACCATAAAGCTCACATCAACACACTGTAACTATTTTAAGAGAACCTGGTGTACCAATCGTGCAATGAGAATTTAGTTTTAAAACATTGCTTTGCCAATACTAGGAACCACATTGGCTTGATAAAATGCACAGAAGATTAAATCATACAGCACACAGGTTGATAAATATTTTTAGCAAAAACTCATTCTAAAAACATTCTCCCACTCATTTATTTATTGGTCAATAATATAAACTGCAATTTTTTCAGGTTTTTGTTACAACAGTCTGTCATAATTATAGTTCTAAAGCTATATTACTGGGATTCCTAAATATATACATAGCTCAGCAAATACAATTGATGATTAAAACACTAGGTAACATTCCTCCTTTGATTATTATCTGTGGCATTTTTACCAAAAACAATATAGGTATGTACTAGGTTCAATGCATGAGGTCAAGTTTGTATCACAGAGACTGGATGATACTTACCAAGGTCCTTAAGGGCAAGTACAGATCTTCGTTTGGGTGTAGGGGTGGCTACCGGTGACGGGGTTACAGGCATGCGCAGACTCCGTTTTGGTTTTGCATCAAAGATTGGCACATAAGATGGTTCTGGCACGTCGGTGCTTGCATCACTCTGTCCACTGATGGAGGCCTTGTCACTGCCCTTTGCAGCTCCTGTCAAATGAATTTCACAAATTATGCATATTAGAATTATCTTTCATGTACAAATTCTGTGAATGTTTAGTCATATAGATGTACAACAGAAGCATCGTGTCCATACATATGCAAGATAAATTGCTTACTTCAAAGGTTTATCCCACAAGTGTTCAGAATATTCAACTGGAGGAAATCCAGTTTTGCCAATTTGAAAGTGAAAATACATACTAGTTACAGTTTTGATGGTAAATTCTAAATACATTTTGATAAGCTGGTTCCTTGAAGGGTTTGCAGGATAACTAATGAATAAACATGAAACTATAACACTTTAAAAATCTGACTGATCAGCTTTTTCCACCTTTCCATAGATTGCCTGAACTTTATAATACACTGTCTCACACCTCTCTTGATAGTGACAATAAAAGTGAGACAGGGCTTCTATAACTTTGTTAGCTTTGAAGAGAAGAACCATTTCAGTTTTGTTTATGGTACGCTATGCTTATATGAATATGAATATGAATATGAATAAGGATCACTGCCTTCTGCCAACTGTGCATTACCAGGTGTTGTGCCTGGCTGGCCACGAAAAATTTTTTATCTGCAGTGTGAACCATACATTAATTGTAGACTTACCAGGTGACATGGAATTTTTCAAAAGAAATACCATATGGAATAGCTCCCACATAGTTTTTCCAATGTATGCTAAAAATAGAGACAAAGATCATTTCATAGGCCCTTGATATACTTTGTCCCTTTGGAAAGTCATGAACCTGAGTTTGCAGTCAACATATCATCCATGAAATTTTGTTGATTATAAAATAATAACCATCTGGACTGGGTTTATTACCAGAAGTAGGCATATCCAGCAACACTGGTGTTGGAAAGCTCATCTCACTGGCACTCGTGTCCAAGTCTGAATCTCCAAGGGCGTCCATCAATTCTGTGAAAATGAAAACAAGAATATCAATTCTTTCAGTATGTCTGTTCCTTCCTGGAAAAAAAAATAC
This sequence comes from Ptychodera flava, assembly GCF_041260155.1. Taxonomy (NCBI): domain Eukaryota; kingdom Metazoa; phylum Hemichordata; class Enteropneusta; family Ptychoderidae; genus Ptychodera; species Ptychodera flava. The sequence continues at coordinate 26,107,156 of NC_091931.1, forward strand.
CATAAGAATTTTGTTATGAAATAACACTTTTTGTGCAGTTCAAATAAACTGTTAAGAAAGCAGAGCTTAACAGAATTGTGGACACACAGAGAAATAGGACACAATAAAGCAGTCTTGTCTGATTATCTTACATTTTAAATACTTTCAGGGTGACAATTACAAAACACATTCATCTGTAAGAAAAATGTTCTTTGGATAAAAAGAAATAAATTCTTTGGGTAAACAGAATCTGCTCAAATTGGAATCACAGGAAATAAAATTGTAAAATACTTTTTGGTACAAAAAGTGCAAATTAGTGCACATCCGAGTGATCTACCAAAGTCACAGATTCCTAACCTGATATAGCCATTACCTTTGATGTCATTTAACATGCTGCTTTCCTTCCTTTCTTTATCATCAGTTTGCTGTCTCTCACCAGAGACAGTCTTGTCATTGTCATCTTCAGATAAGTCAACTTTGGTTTCTTTGTCTGAAAAAAGTAGCAAATATCACTTCAACTGTTCTGTAGCTGGGGTAATTGTCACTTTATGAGTTCAGTGTACTTTGAATGTACTTAAACAGCACATGTAGAAGAAGTCACATAAACAGATAAGGTTCTAGATACAGTCACGTCATGCCATATCTAAGGTTCAAGAAGCAGGGAAGTCATCATCTTTGGTTTGTTTCTCTGAAATTGATGGTAAAATAAAACATATAGGTGGCAGTTACCTTTGATTTCAGCAACAAACTTGGTGTTTGCATCAGCTTTGTCATTACCCATGATTTCTACGGGTACAGTTGCATCCTTTACCAGGGTGTCATGTTCAGGCAGGTCATCAATTTGGCTTGGAGTCTCCGGCATGGGTACAGTTGCATCACTGACAATGCCAGCATGTTCAGGCACGTCACATTGTTTGCCTGGGTTTCCTGGAAATTGATGTACATTCAGTACTGACATTATTTACAACCAGACTTACAGGGCTAATGACAAGCAGTGTGGGGTGGGGGGATGTGGCAAGTGAAGGATAGCATTGGTTCAATTTTGCATTCCCAAGAAATCATCAAATGTAGTGAGCACAATTATACATCGATATTAATAGAGAGAGTCTTGAATTGGTCACTTAAATGTCCAAAATATGTTCCAATCAAGAAACCTAAGCAAATGTTATGCACACAGATAAACTTTCTCAGAATATTTTCTCCTACATTGATACTCATACATTTACAATAACTTACCACCTTTGCCTTTTGGCATTTCATCATTGTTGTCTGTTTCTCCATCACTGCTCTGTCCATCCACAGAAGCAGTCATATCTTGTCCAACATTGCCAGAGTTTGGCATGTCGTCAACTTTGGTTTGTTTCTCTGAAATTGGGGATGAAATAAAATGTTATTAAACCTTTAATGGCTGTGGTACAAATCACACTCTGTACTGTGGAACAATCCTGTTAACAGGGTACATACAAATTGTGAACACCATATGAACCATATTTCACATTAAAAGTCACTGTTTTTAGACAACCACATTATTGTCAGCATCTCTGATATTTGGTAAATTGCTCAGCCTCATTTTCGTTTTACAGCGTTATTGTCTATGCAACAATTAGTGGTTTTAGAATTAATCCCTAACCTGCGCATAAATTATTATACATGTTCTGGGGAAGATATTCAACTACATGCATAAAACCTTTCAGACCGAAGTGATTTGTGCAAAGTGGTACAATTACTTAGCTCTCACACAGCAAACTACACAAGAAGAAATTGTACCAAATTCTGACAATTGAACATTGTCTACTTAACAGATTTTTCTATAATGACATCTGCACTCAGTAATATGGTAGTTCACATGATGCTTACCAGTGTCATCAAGTCCTGTTGCTGGCAATTCCTGTCCAAGGGAAGCAGGGCTGGCTGCTTCACTGGCGTCTGGTGTCATTTGTCCCTCAGAGCTGGCTCTGCTCGCTGGCTTAGAGTCTGACAAGTGTTCACTCTCAAACATTGAGGTGACTTCGCTGCCAGCAACGTCATCAAGTCCTGGTGTTGACATTTCGCTTCCAAGGGAAACAGGGCTGGCTGTTTCACCGGCATCTGGTGTCAATTGTCCCTCAGAGCTGGCTCTGCTCTCTGGCTTAGAGTCTGACAGTTGTTCACTCTCAAACATTGAGGTGACTTCACTGTCAACTGCAAATGAACAAAGGATCAAAATAGACATAATGACCATGTAGAAACAAGCTTGTGAACCAAGGATCAAAATAGACATAATGACCATGTAGAAACAAACTTGTTTAGTCAACAAACAAAGGCACCTGCATGGTTATAAATTTTACTGAATTGCAACATTCTCTCAGACTCTTTTTCACCTCTTTGACATTACTGAAACATCACTCAACTAACTGTAAATCATTGTCATTAAATCATCAACATCAATATACCTCATAACATCAGGAGTTAAGCTTTTTAAATATTTAAAATAAATACATTTAAATGTGATATGTGAGTTGATATACTGATGTTCAATACCCTGTCTCAGTTGCCTGAAAGAATTGGACAACTGTGTACATACAATCAGGTGGGCAGGACTAACTTTTTGTGTATGCTTCAAGTTTATGCATCAAGGGAAAAGACTCATAAAGGCTTTAACTTCAACACCCTACAATACACCAAACTGAAAGTACATGCAATGTGTTGGAATACCATCCATGAACTTGATAAAGGTTGACCTTGTCTTTCTGTATATTCAAAATTTGAAAGTCTCTTTAAAGAGACTTTCTGTATATTCAAAATTTGAAAGTCTCTTTAAAGAGACAGCAAATTTTGTGAAGCAAAACTGTGACCTCTCTGATAGGAATCTGTTATTTTTATTTGGAAGAAATTACGGCACAAATAAAAAGCCAACAAGACATTTACCATTCTGGTCAAGTCCTGGTGTGGGTGAGTTATCATCATCAGAGTCGCTTGCTAGCTTCTGATCCATGAATTGTGAATCTGGTGTTGCTGAGTCACTCAAACTCAGATCACTGACTTCATCCAAGTCTGACATGGCATCATCGCTGGCCAATGGGGTGACTGCAATGTCAATAGAACTGACCTCACTGCTTGACAGTGAACTGATTTCAGTGTCAGAAGAACCTGTGAAAAGAGAACAAGTTCATGCTACATTTTATAAAGTTGCACTCACTTGAAACTGCTGAATAAGTAAAAACGACTCTTAGGCATGTATTTCATGCAATGCATTTTTTACGGCAATTCCTTCTGATTTTAACCTCTCTATCTTTATTCAAAGGTATTTACTTATTTGATCAAGTTGATTGTACCATGATTGATTAATTTTGTTGGATAACAGCTGCACACACCCCACTCTGCCAGTAAGTTAGTCATACTACAACTATGGGATGCACTTACCAGCCTGACTGGACACACTGTCCTCTCTCTGGGAGCTGTAGTCTGGCTCTATCACCATGTAACATTCACCGGTTTTCAGTGATTCGCTCACCAGCGGGGCCTTCAGATTTGTCACAAGGCTCTCAACAACGCTGTCCAGCTCTCCATCCTTGCTTTTTTTGTAAGTGTTGTCTGTCATTGAAGACAATTGAACATCATTTTATTTTTTTAAATTTTACATGTATCACATTATGCTACTATCTTGGCCACCGTAAACTGTTTAATCAAACTGTAGTGGCAACAGGTGGTTTTGTACGTATCTGTTGGTGACAATACACTGATTTGCAACCAATTAATCAAATTGTCTATACCTTATGCCAGTTGCTTATACAAGATATGCAAATAGTAGAAATACACTCAAGCAGAAATGAAAAAGATTAATGATTGTGATTAGGGCACATAGTGTAGGCCACAAGCTGGAGCCATTATGATTCAGACTGTTACTTGAGGTTGACTCTATGTACCAACAGAAAGTAGTACTCAATTTTATTTTATATACAAACTAAAAACAAACAGTCTTATTCAATTTTAATAGACAGACCTCGAATGAGGAAACTTATCTAGAGCAGTAGCAATAAGAGCTAATTTTTCATTTCTTTGGACAATTAAGTTTCTCTATATACAAGCCAATTTATTCCAACACAAAGTATCACTGAATTGGTGAATCAAAGTCAAATACACCTTATACCTTCATCATCAGTGAAGACGTCTCCGGGCAGAAACTTCTTTTCTGCTTTCTCAGCACTGTCAAGATCCTGTGCCAAGACAGGAGACAGAGCGCTATCCGGAGCCTTCGGTGTCTCTGGGTCTGTATCTCCACGAGCTTTGTTACCCTGAGACCGGATTTCTGAAAGATAACAAAAAATCGAAAATATACGCATGCAAATAAAATGTTTCATCGACCACAACAACTTTTTGTTGCACTTTGTTAGGAAGTTTTTGATTAAAATGTCTGGTTTTGCATTTCAGAAGCAATGTGATGTAACCTACCTATGTATGCAAACTGACAAACACCTTGCAGAATATGCAATATCCTACACAGTCAATACATCTAAGGGGCTGGTTACATAAGACTTGC